>NW_026899326.1:0-600000 GCF_033153095.1 Gastrolobium bilobum
TTTGAGTTTTTTCTTTTGCAAGTTGACGTTGGATTTTATCATCTTGACAGATTTTTAAAGCTACCTTTTGGATATAAGCAACTAATTGTCCATAACTTAATTGCTCATAAGGGATATCTCCAGTTAGAGATTGATGACGGATTTTATCCCTAACTTTGTCTCCTAAAGTTTTTGGAAGACCAGCTAAGAATTTTTCTTTCCAGAAAGGTTGTTGACTATCATCACGAGTGTAAACCCTAGTTAGGAAGATATCTTTATACCAGTGAAAGTCACCTAAGGTTCTACACTTAAGATTGGATAGGAGTTCAGCAGAAAGATCTTTCCATAAGGATGGATCACCAATGAAATGTTGGATAATGGTGAAGATTAATTGATTAACAGCATCTGGAATAGTTTTTCCATCAGAGACTATAGGAATGCCATCAGGATCAACTTTAATGGCATTAAGAACATAATTTTTTTCATCTTCAGAAAGATAATTATCCCACCAACCTTTGAGTTGACCAGAGAAGCCAGAGACAATAATATTGACTATAATTGCTTCAGAACAATTATGAGAAGTTTGATAGGCAGTTGCAACCATAGTCATATGGTGCATTATATTGAGTATGTTATACTCTGATTGACCATCTATGTTCCATTCATAGACGTTGTTACCATTAAAACTTTTGAAACTTGTATTCTTTTCTTCAAGTAGAAGATCAGGAGTAGTTGCTTTTTGGTAATAAAGTTTGGAAGGGTTTCTCCAATTATTAATACCAGTTATAGGATTAATTTTAATTTCAGATTTGTTATCTGACTCAGGAGATTCATCATAACGATTCAGAGTATTGATAGTTTTTGACCGAGTGTTATATTTATGAGACTGTTGAGTCTCTTGATCAGAATGTTGTGGGGTATCAGGAATGGTTAATGTACTTAACTTCTCATCAATTTTTTTAAGAAATTCATCCTGAGACTGAGATTGAGCAGGTTTTAACTTTGCAAACTCTTTTCTAAGTTGATCATTCATTTTGAAAGGTTTGAACAAAGGTTTTTCTAAGTTTTTAGAAGAAGATGCAGAGGATGAAGGTTCAATAGTTTTGATGAGTTTTTCACCCAAAACTTGAAGATATTTGTTGGTGTAATTAGATTGCTCAATAAGATTTTTAAAATCCATTGGAGAGACTTGTTCATTTTCATCTTTTAATTTAAGAGGTGAAGCAAGAACAGACCTACTTTTGTTATCACAAACTTTTGGGAGATAGAAAGAAGTTGTGGGAGGAAATTCAGACTTGATAATCTCTCCTTCTTTCAGGTGCCAATCAGTGATGACATTAGCAGATTGAGGAGTCTTGAATGGATAATCAATGTCCTGTTGGACAGAATAAGCTTGAAACCAATCAAAGAAAGAAATATTTAACTCTACATTGTCAAGAAAGTTATAAAATTCTTCTTGAATTAGTTGTCTTTTAATTCCCTTATAATTTTGGAAGAACCATTCTTTTTGAGGAGACCGTTCCTCAGGATTAAAGTCTTTCCTAAGGGTTTCCTTATCTATAATGAACTTATATAACATCATAAGAATTATGCATAGAGGAATAGGTTGGAGATTGAATAGATTTTGGGGATTGGATGATACTTTGTTCATTTTCTTCTTCCTTTTGGGTATATGAAGGTTTAGGAATAGAATAAGAAGTGTCCAAACCTTGGAGATGGAGATTGAACCTACTAGGTTCAGAGATTGTAGAGAAATATCTCCTTGAAAGAGCAGATTGAAAATTTTCAGAACGAAAATCTTGAGTTTGAACAGACCTGGAAGAACTTGCAGAACTGAAAGAGTTTCTTCTATCGAAGACTATTTCAACAACACCACTTGGGAAGTGCTTGATTTCTCTAAAGTTTGGAGTATCTCTAGGTTGAGCAGGTGTTGCCTTCTCAAGTCTCCATTTATCTGGTAGGACTATGTCAGTCCAACGGATGGTTTTGGGAACAGTGACATTTGCTCTAGACATGTCAGTAAGGAACAAAGTAGTTTCCCCAGTTTTCTTGGGTTTAAGAACCCTAGAGATGGAAGAATTCAATACTTTATATTGAATCCTAAAAAGCAAAGCTGCTGGAATAGATCCGGATTTCATGTCCAGACCACTTGTCTCAATGTTCAAAGTTAAGACATCCAAGATATTTTTATCTTGAAGACTAACCATACGATCAGGATAACAATTGAAAAAGATTGGTCCATTGCTTAGGCTTGTTTCAACAGTTCCAAGTATAGAATCTGTAAATTTGTTATGCCTTGTATCACGAAGACATAGAAGAACAGAAGCATTTAGACCTTCAATTCCAAGAGGTTTAATAGCCACTTGGACACATCCGATGTGCAGATAGTTATAACTTTGTTTATGAGTTTGTATAGATGATTTTGAAAGGAGTTGAAATTCTTCAAATTCCTTATTTAAATGGATATTTCTTTCAACTGTTCTGATGATATAATCAGATTTCCGAAAGAAGTTTCCTTCGGGTTTGTACAGTTCATTAGTTGGAATTCTGGGAATTTCCCAGTTATCCAGATTTTGATTAATATCTTCAAAGGAGATTTCTTCTTTAAAAATATTTTTTGTTTGATTTTTAACTTGATCTTTATGGATGGAAGAAGAAGATGGCTGGGATGTTTTGAAAGAGAGCTTAGAAGAGAAAGATTTAAACATGATAGTAAAACAGATGTATTTCCCAGATATCATCACCATCATTTGGATCCATAGTAATACAGAGATAGATGTAAATTAACTTTTATCAACTGAGCATTAGATTAAGACTTTAACGTATATAAACAACAGATTGTCAGAGATCTTCTTGATCCCTTGTTCAACATCGGCAAATTTGACTTACTTACTGCCCTTCATATGGGACTTACTGCAACAGCTGAACAAGTTCTCAAGACTTTCATTTCTCATCCTACAATCATACATGCTTCTAACACATGTTAAAATGTTAACATAAAGCTCAGATAAATAACAGATAATTTAAATCTATCCATATATTCCTACTTCCCCATCAGGCTCTGATACCAGTGGGTTCCGGAAGTGTGAGGAGGGAAAAGAAGTAAACTAGAGCAGAAATGGAAAGCAGGAAAGTAGACGGACTACTATATGAAATAAATGACTGAAATTAAAATGCAGAAATTAAAACATAAAATAAATTTAAAGTAACGCTGGGGTAATTCCACTAGCGTGAGGGGATGAGAAGAGAAGAATTGATTTTACATCAGCAGATATAGAAACATATATTATATATATATATATATATATATATATATATATATATATATATATATATATATATGGTAATTATTTTATATTTTTGAAAAAAAAAAAACTGTAGTCAACAATTTAAAACATCCGTACGCTTCACGTCCCGTTGGAAATGAGACCCACATGTGAAATTGCAAGTGGAGAGTTGTATGTTCTTGACGAGCCTCCTAAGAATCTAAAAACACTGAAGATTCATGTTGAACCTATCTCGTCCAAGGTTAAACAAATCGCCATGGCACGCGTGGGGAGTCTTGAGTAAACGAGGAAAAAGTCTATTGTACGGTTTGGACCACCATACGACATTTCAAACCTTGACGGATGTTTCCACATTCTTATAACCATTCAGCAGTCTTTGACTATGTCCTCGCTCGATAGCTCTTTGAATTTAAACTGAGAACTAATCAAATTTCATGGGGCATGCACTATAAATAGCACCATGAGCAGACCTATCTGACAACCCAAGCAAACCTGAATCTTTCTTCAGTTAGCATAATTTCCTTGCTGCATAACACTTTCTGCCCAAAAAAGAAACTACAGCTAGCCTTTGCTTTCAGCTTTTTCTTTAGCATTAGTCTTTACACAAGATAGTGTATATTTTGTGCACACAAACCTCCAAATCGCCTTTCAAATATTTACATGGAGATCAGAACAAAGTCATCCGTTGCACAAATTCAGGCCCCTACTTATGGAAACTTAGTAACCGTTCTTAGCATCGATGGGGGTGGTATTAGGGGCATCATTCCTGCAACCATTATTGCTTTCCTTGAATCTCAGCTTCAGGTATATATAATTAAAATGAACCTATATATAAGTAAGTATAGCTAGCTATGTAACTATTTTTTATATTTTTTATCAGCTAGCTAATGCTCATTAATTAAGGTATATATTTTTTTTGTTAAGAGAACCATGAATCCTAACGAATACTATTAATCCAATTTGTTAATAATCTAAGAAAGTAATAGATGTTACTTGAGTTAGTTATAGCAAATGCAGATTACAATGTATCATTCGTGTAAACAAATTAAATCGTAATATTACATTATTTTATTATTATTTTGAAAGAATAATTTAATTGATCATCTGGATGTGGGGCATGCAGGAGTTGGATGGTGAGGATGCAAGGCTTGCAGACTACTTTGATGTGATATCAGGAACAAGCACGGGAGGTCTTGTAACTGCTATGTTAACTGCTCCTGATCAAAATAATCGTCCTCTTTTTGCTGCCAAAGATATCAAGCCCTTTTACATGGACCACTGCCCCAAAATTTTCCCACAATATAGGTATGTATAGAAGAATTTGTCTCTTTCTTTGTTTCTGTTGAAACGTACTTGTAATTTTAGGCATAATAATAATTGAGAAATTAAAGTTTTTGGGGTTCAATTCGTTGCAGAGGATTTTGTGGGACAATATTAGCAAAGGTAGTAAGATCTCTGGGAGGACCCAAATATGATGGGAAATACCTGCATGGGGTCGTCAGAGAGAAACTTGGAGACATTCGCTTGCATGAGACTCTCACCAACGTTGTCATTCCCACCTTCGACATAAAGAGCTTGCAGCCAACTATTTTCTCATCTTATCAGGTTTACTTCTATCTTCTCATCTCCACGTGTTTATTTGCTTTTCGCTAGTGTGATGAATTTTCTTCCAACGGAATAATTGTTGATTAATTTAGAAATAATTGGCTTTCAGGATACGAATACAATTGTTTAGTTGAAGGCAGCAATGTTTATCTATAAATAATAGAATATCATTTCATATACTAGCTGAAATAAAACAAAAAATTAAAACAAAAGTAATTTAAGCTTCTTCTTCTTCCTTTTTTTGGTTTTTTTAGTTACTAAATTAGAACTACATATTTTATCAAATTAATATCAATGTTTTTATGCTACTTATAAACTTTATGCTGTTTTAATATATATATATATATATATATATATATATATATATATATATATATATATAGAGGTAGGATCCTTTGACACTAGTGTCAAAATTTAAATTTGACACCTCATCTGAGAGCCGTTAGATCAAAAAAGGTCAACGACTCTGATTTGCAAGCATGTGACACCATTGATATTTTTTGATCTAACGGCTCTCAGATGAGGATTCAAATTTGAATTTTGACACTGGTGTCAAAGGATCTTACGTCATATATATATATATATATATATATATATATATATATATATATATATATATATATATATATATAAACATAAACGTACAATGGATTAAAGGCAATGATTATGATTGACAGTGAGGATGGGAGTGGATCCTCTCGTTAAAATTTCACATGTGAAAATTTTGTGTCCATCTCTCTATTCACATGCATTAAATATGTAGGGTCCAATCATGAAGAAAGAGACAAACACCAAAATTTTATATGACTAAGTTATGTAAAATTTTGATACGAGAGGAATACTATATGTTAAATTTTATTAGAATAGTCTGATACTAATTTAATTTAATAAAACCAAATGGATGATCAAAACAAAGACTAAAAAGAATTCAAATTCCTGCAGCTGAAGATGAACCCTTGCTTGGATGCTAAACTCTCAGACATATGCATCAGCACGTCCGCTGCACCTACTTATCTCCCTGCTCACAACTTCATAAACCAAGATTCAAAAGGAAACGTGCATGAATTCAACCTTATTGATGGTGGTGTTTGTGCAAATAACCCGGTATGTGTAAATATTCACTTATTATTTGTTATTTGAAATTTTATGTAATTTTTAATGATTATATACATTGGAAGCATCGCTAATTTTTTCATGATGCAGACTTTAGTTGCGATCAACCAAGTGACAAAGCAGATCATTAATGAGAATTCTGATTTCTTTCCAATAAAGCCTCTGGAATATGATCGGTTCCTAATAATATCAATAGGGACAGGCACAGCAAAAAATGAGGAAAAATTCAATGCAAAAATGGCAGCCAAATGGGGTCTATTGGATTGGTTAACTCATAGGGGTTGTACTCCCTTAATCGATGTTTTTACTCAATCTAGTGCTGATATGGAAGATTTCCATTTATCTACTCTCACTCAAGCACTTCATTCAGAAGATAATTACCTTCGAATTCAGGTATATTCCTAAAAAACATAAAATTCTCTCTTGATAGTTCTTCCTTTAATTAGAAATAACATAACAACATAAGCCAAATATATATATATTAAGCATTAATGATCAAATTTGTTGACAACATGCAGGATGACACATTGACCGGAATAGATTCTTCAGTTGACATTTCTACAAAGGAGAACTTGGAGAAACTTTGCCAAATTGGTGAAAAGCTATTAAAGAAACCTGTCTCTAGGGTCAATTTAGATAATGGTCTGTTTGAGCCACTTCAAAATGGGGAAACATATGAAGATGCTCTCAGAAGGTAACATTAAAATAGACATATTTGTTATAAGTAGTATTTCATTTAATTAAGATACAATACAATCCAGTGACACATTTCAATTATTTATCTATATTAATAAAATATCTGGTTTTATTGCTTTCAGGTTTGCAAAAATACTTTCACAGGAGAGGCGACTCCGTGAAATGAGATCCCCACACACTAAAAAGGCCCTTTAGTCTCATTTCCTTGTCTCATAATTTGCAAAGGGATTTGATTCCATCAGCTTTATTGATTCAATTGTTAAGATTTGTTGCTCATAGAACAGAACGAGTTTTAGGGAGATGACAAAAATAGTTGATTAAAAAAATTGTAATTTATTCAGTATTTATTTATTTATTCATTTTGCGAGCTTATGTATCATATGTAAAAATGTACTTACAGTAATAAATTCTCACTCTCAATTTGATTATTATTCTCTAATTCTTGGTGTGAAAGTCAGTTTGACACTCCTTTAGAATTGTCTACAAAATTTTAAAGAATGAAGCTTTCCGTCTATCACACAATTGTGCAAAAAAGGAAAATGTATATGCATTATAAAACTAACATGTAACTCCTACAAATAAGACTCAGTATTTTGTTATAAAAGTGATGTTAAATTATTTTGAGAGGATAATATGTGTTAGTAAAATTGCGTCAACAATAAATGTAATTACACGAAATACACGAGAAAATCAAGTTATGCAATAATCAAATAATGCAATAACATAAAATTAAAACGTACTGCATGAAAATATATGAATACAAGTAAAAGAAAAATTCAAGTCCAATGCTTGTCAATGTGTCCTTAAGCAATTTTACTTTCTCTATTGTGCTCAAGATTCGTCAACAATTATCTCCCATGATAGAACAAATTACATTTATTCTTGTGGCGAAACTTCCACATAAAATAACTTCATCAAACTCAACTTACATCTGACCAATCTCACTATAGTAAAAAAATACAAATGCAAAGAATGTACAAAATCAATAGGAAAAAACTCTAGTCTGGAAAATTTGATTCTCTATTTTATTTGTTAAAAACATAAGGTCACGACTTAAATGACACTCATTCAAGGATGAAACATCACATCCGTTTGTTGATAAAATGACTCATCTTTTCAAATCAAACTTATTTTTCATAAACATAAATAATTCAAAATTAATTTCAACATATTTAAAAAAAACAAAAAACAAAAGTTGTAAAACCCACATCTTTGCCCTATATGCTTTTGTCCAGTTTCAATCATAGACTATGAGAGAATTCCGGCTTTTTGACCATTGTAACCCTCATGTAATAATTAATTATCAAATTAACCTTGATTATAAACTATTTCAAAAATTTAACCTCTCCAGAAAATATAACACCAATCTGCCCATGTTTGATCGTTGACCACAAAGCCTACCCGGGTATCACCCTCCCTACCCGAGTATATTTTGAAAAAATTTACCTACCCGGATAGGGATGGGCATACCCGGGTATATTTCTTGAATAGGTGCTACCCGGGTATATTTCTTCAAACTCATTTATTCTCCAACAAGTCTTTGGATGAAAATATATCATAACCAATGTGAATGTCCACCTGCAAATAAATGCAATACGATTAAATGGTCTCAGTGGTCAACGAACAAGAATCATGCAAGTGCCAATGAATAAGTTGAGGTTCAAATTACATAGTCATAAGATATATCATATATTCATCTTATTGGGTACAAAAATAGAAAGAAAAAACTCCATCCAAGGCAATAATATCAAAATGGATGCGAGCCAAGCAAAGGAATGCGAAATGTCTATATGAGAGAAGCCACACTGGATTGAGATTTCTCCAACGAGGAATCCACAAGTGATTGTAACTCAAGGACTCTGCTTAGACCTTTAGAATGTGCATCAAAGCTATTATGACCGAGACAATGAGGATCAAAGCACAGACAGGCACTTGCCATCGAAGCCAGTACCTATAGCCCTCACTGTCTTCACCATCTGACGGTTGGTTGATCAACGATTGAAGCAAAGGGAAGTTCAAGGTTTTGACACAAACAACGACATGCTGAATACCTTGCTCAACATTGCTCAAGAGAACACCCAAGAGATGGACAGAACCCAAATTGAACATTTATCTCTGGTATGATTATTTACACGGGTAGCACCCTCCCTACCCGGGTAAATAATTCAACCATTTTCCAGATTCAAGAAATATAACCGGGTAGGTAAAACATTTGGTAATTAATTATTACAAAAGGGCTACAATGGTCAAAAAGCCGAGAATTCCTGTCACACGTCATGAGCCACGATGACAACCAAATATATATAAGAATAAAGACCATCAACATATTCAATAATCATTAATTATCTCAACCAATTGGAATCACTACAAGGAAAAAGTTTATTTGTGACGAAAAATTTCATCATAAATTGTCACATATGACAATTTTTGACACAAATAATCAAATTTCGTCACAAATAAACTTGCGACACAGGCATTTGTGACGAAATTTACTTGTGACGTAGGAATTTGTGACGAAATTTCACAAAATTTCGTCACTAATAAGATTTTTTCTTGTAGTGAATGCTGCGAATTTCATTCAGCTCTATCTCTTTGACAACGCCTTTGTATTCTTTGACCATGCCTATTATTTTAATGGCAATAGAATGTAATCATCAGCACAACCATTCCCTAGTTAAATGATGAAATGTTGAGCTGCAAACTTGCTCTAATCTAATTGCTCAATATCTTGTTGGATATATTAATAATATAATTTAATATTATGTTCACATGCAAACATACTAGCTGAAAGTGTAATATTCTGAAATAATAATTGTATTAAAAAAATATGATAAAGTAATAAATATATATATATATATAGATTTATATGTATAAAATAAAATAATAATAATGATAACATAACATATATATACATACATATATAAATATATATATATATATATATTAAAGTATTAAATAATTAAAATAATATAATAGTAATAATAAATAAAATAAAATAATAATATATAAATATATATATATATATATAAAGCGGTTTTGTTAATAGGTTACGTAATATATATATATATATATATATATATATATATATATATATATATATATATAACTATATGTATATATGTATATAAGTAAAAAAAATAACAATAAAAAAATTGAAGCTTATAAAAAATGTGGATCCTTCTAGATATATAGCACCGTGTAATAAAAGAGATCAGAATGTTGAGACTTTTGATATATACAATTATTACATTCTTAAAGATTAGTTAGATTTAAACAAAACTTTAGTTAGTTTAGTTAGAAATCAATTAGAGGTAATCATTAAAATAGTCAAAAATAATGGCCTATATATATGTGTACATATGAATCAGAAGGAAAAAAGAAGAAGGAACACAAACGTAAAAAAAAAAAACAATCCAAAGGAAAAGAATAGCGAGAAGGAGAAGGAAAGGGAAAGGAGGAGAGATAGGAAGGTAATATTGAGAGATAAAAATTTTCTCTCATTGTTTTTCTTTTCACTATTTCTTTTAAAGATTTTATTAGTACCGTTACTTTGCCAATTTCTTTTCTTAAAATTCTTTTCTACTTGTTGTGATTCCTATCTTTAGTTTAATTATTTCATTCTAAAATTCTTACTGTTGTTTTTTTGTTAATTATAATTTTAAACTAATTGATTATTTGGTACCAAATAAATGTGTAAATTTTAACTGTATGTTACTGCTGTGAACTGTAAAAACTCGCACCGTTAATTAAGAAAATAAATTAATTAATTAAGAGAAATTAAGAAATAATTTTATAATTGACCCTAATAATTATTATGAGGCTTTAATAATTATTGTAAGTGAGTAATAATGATGAAAGTCGCTTTTCTGACGAAAAGTGAAGATACCGGTTCTGCTACCCGGTATAAATGCGTACCGATAAAGTATCCCAGAAAATTATAATAAGTGCATGAATATTCCTAGAATATTATATAGGGATAGTAAAACAAGATTCAGGTCAAAATAATGAGAACTGGTGCCAGAACTGATACTGGCTATGAAAAAGCGCGTACCGAAAAGGTGCTGCGAAAAATAAAATAAAAATATGACATATCTTAGAAAAATGAGTAGGTTCAGAATCTCAAGTTTGAGATTAAAATGATAAGCGTAACTATTTTCGTTAATACTGTGTGTTTAAAACTTAAGTGCTTATAAATAGCGTTGTGGCACAAAGACCTAGGTTAATTTGGTAGCCTCTACGTGAGTTTTCTGGTCTTCATCAGCTGCCACCCTCCATCTACCCTTCCATAGCCTTCTTCTTCTTAAACTTCACCAAAATGACCATCTTTACTCTTAGTTCCTTCATCAATGTGGTGTAGGGGAGTGAGAGCAAGGCTTGTGTGAGTGAAAGGTGCTCCTTTTCTGAGTTGAAGGTTCAGCTTTGGTGTGAGTTGAGGGCTGAGTTCCTTGGTTTGGGGTGAGGAAGCCTTTGTTGGTCATTTTCGAGCTTCAAGGAGCCACCTTTAAGTGTAAAGGTTCAACCTTGAAGTGCTTTTTCGCGGGTCTTTGAAGTCAGAACCTTGGTGTGTGGTTGGAGACCTCTTTGCTGTATCATTTTCGGATTTTTGGAGCTTAGAGGTATACCATGATTACCTCTTTGTCTTTTGATGATTTTAAGCTTGTTTAATCGGTTAAAAAGTAAAACTTTGATCATTTGATAAAAGGAATGTGTTTCTGAGTCCCTAACATGCATATGAACATCTGTTTTTGGAGTTCTTGGACTCCAGATCGAGTTTGGATCATTGGAGGTCAATTATACTTTTAAAATTCAGTTTTCTGCATTCTGTCGAAGAAGTATTCGAATACTTTTCTGGCAGTATTCGAATACTACCTGGAAAAAGGCAGTAATCGAATACTTCGCGAGACATCAGCAACCTAGTTTATTAAAATTGAGATATCTTGAGCTTCAGAGCTCTAAATTGAGTGAGGTTTGGACCTATGTGAAGCTAACACATAGGGATACAACCATGTAAATTTAGATCCATTGCATAAGTGTACTTCTCTCAGTGTATGTTTGAAGTCGAGACCCTATTGCTGGAAATTTAGCTTGTTGTAGGAACTTTGTAAAAATCATAACCGAAGTTATACAACTCCGATTGAGGCATGAAATATGTCGTTGGAAAGCTTGATATGTCTAGTTTAACATAGTAAAATCTTAGAGTATTTGGTAAATAGTTGCAATGATAGTTTTAATCTGGTAGTCAAATACTCCTTGCAAGAGTATTGGAATACTTTTCTGGGAAGAAAAGTATTCAGATATCTTTGAAGAAGTATTCGAATACTGGAAAGTATTCGAATACAGTGAGGTTTGGTATTCGGATACTGGGGGGGAAAAGTATTCGGATACTTGGTAGTATTCGAATACTTAAATGAAAGTAATCAAATACTTTCTGGAGAGCTAGAGTATTCGAATACTACTCGTGTAGTATTTGAATACCTCCTGCAGAAACACATGAAATGACTTAGAATAAGATGAAAAGCCTTAATCACTTAATGTAACCTTGAGTAATGGTTATTGATGATTAATTACTATATAAACAGATTGTGATTGTGCTGATTGTGGGCTTGAGCTAGTGTGAGCTCTTGGTTTGGACGTATTGCTTAAGAGGTAAGTTTTCGTGTCCTCGGTTTATCCAATGTTGGTTCCACCATTTTCCCATGGGGAGTTGGTTGTATATATGCATGATGTTTTTTTATGTACTGTTTTTGTGAAATGCTAAATAAGCTGTTAAGTTCAATTGTTTATGATATGTATGTGGTGTTACGGGTGCAGCGAATGGCTAGTACCAGGTGCAGCGAATGGCTAGTACCGTGTGGGTTTAGATGGATTCCTACACTCTCTGATCAGTAGAATTGTTATAACACATGACATGATTATATGCTGCATTGCACTATTTTGAGAACTTATACTATTAACTGCTTTTGAACTTATATTGCACATGTAAGTGAGCTTGGGGTGGAAGATCCTTGAGGACCCCTTGTCTTATGAGATTTCTTTTTAGAGATCTCACCCCACGTTTGGGGCACCATTTCAGGTTCAGGTAATGCTGGGGTTTAGACCTCAAGCGGCAGGAGGCCGGAGCTTAGTTGATTTATATGCTGTTATGCTGATTATATTGGATGCTGGATTATGTCTGCTATTATTTGTTGATTAGATATGATTATGTTGTTGCTGTTGAGACTTTGTTGGCTTTGTTGCCTTATTTGGTGAGCATGGAGATTGTCCATGCCGCATTGATTTGACTATGTCTTGGTTTAGATTCGAGTTGTAATAATGTATCAGGATTATGTCTGGACTATGTGTTGTAGTTCCGTGATTTTAGATACTCACTGCTAGTATTATATTGAGGTTTTTCAATTAGATGTCTTTGCAATATTCGTACAAGTGATGTTTTTATGAAAATGATTAAGTAATCAACTTGGCTAAGTATAATGACATCATAATTGAAAAGAAAAAGATATTCCGCATTTTTAAATTAAGCATGGCTTAATACGATGACATGTTAACAAACCGGGTTAACACAAGGTGTTACATTTTATGGTATCAGAGCCAATCTTCTAGGGAAAAGCCTGTATGTATTGCAATAACTTAGGATGTTGTGTTGTGTCTTGTCTTATGTGGTTGCTCCGTTGGGTTGTTATTATGATGATGCATATGTGATCACATTGCGTGGGCCTGATCAACTCATAATTTGTGTAACTCGTGCAGAGTCATGGTATGACCCAGGAGAACACATGAGACTGCTGAGGATCAACTCGATCCTATCCTGACTGCATTGGCTAAGATGCAGGCGACTAGATTAGCCGACCAGGAGGCCACTAGATTGGCCAACGTGGCAATGATGGACGCCATTCGTGAGGCGAACTGGAAAGCCGCAGAGGATGTTGGCGAGGTAAATCGAAGAACCACCGAGGATGTCCTTGAGGCGAACAAGATGGCGAACATGAAGATGATGAGAGTCATATTAGAGGAGACGAGGGTTGGTCCTGCTGTTGGTCAGTTTCCTCCGCCACCACCTCCACCGCTGCCGCCTCCACTAGTCTGCAGGAGGAGAGCCAGAGCCATGTTAGTAATACCGGTCACCTTACTGGGGCGATGGAAACCATTGTTGGGCCTGGGGAAGACCGTGATGTTATTGATCACCTGCTGAATGCCTTCCGAAAGCACAAGCCACCTTCCTTCGACGGGTCACTTGATCTCATTGCTGCTGCTAGATGGCTGTAGGCATTGGATAAGATCTTTCGGGTCATGCAGTGTACTGATCCGCAGAAGCTGATGTTCGCCACATACATGCTGGAGGGCGATGCACACGAGTGGTGGATGAACACCTCTCAGGCGTATGAGATGCAAGGTCATATTGTGACATGGCCGTTCTTCGAGGACTGCTTTTTGGCAGATACTTCACTTACGATGCGTAGGAGAGGATGCAGGGGGAGTTGATAGATTGGTTCAGGGCTCGATGTCTGTTGACGAGTACCTGGTCAAGTTTAATGAACTTGTGAAGTTCGCTCACTTTCGGATGGTGGCGCCCACTCCGATGTTTTTGGTTGCTAAGTTCCGCAGGGGACTTAGTGAGGTGATTGTGGAGCATATTGCTGGAGCTACATCGAGGGACTTCGGTACACTGGTGCAGCAGTGTAAGGACATCGAGGATGTCTGTATCACGAGTAAGGCCAAGAGAGCCAAGATTGCCGAGACGAAGGGAACTGGTAGTTCCACTTCATGGAAGACAGAAAGTTTGCTGGTCAGGGCAAAGGGAAGCAGTTGGCGGCTAGGCAAGCGCCAAATCAGTTCAAGAGGACTACGACTCAGGGGAGTACAGCGAGACCTCCCCCTCCCAGATGCTCGGGATGTGGGAAAGTTCATTTGGGGCCGTGTGCTACCGGCCAGACTATATGCTTTCAGTGTGGCAAGGAGGGCCACTATGCTAGAGATTGTCCGTCGTCGACGGTGAGTGCTGCAGCAGTTCGTGCAGTTCCATTACAGATGGTTCCCCTTCCACCTACAGCGGCATCAGATGTGCCACCTGCCACGGGGCGAGTTTACACATTAGATCGGCAGCAGTCGGACCGAGCTCTGAACCTTGTCAGAGATACTGTTACCATTGGTGGAATTATTGTTGATGTTTGGTTTGATTTTGGGGATACATGTTCCTTTATTGCAACCCTGATTGCTGTGGGGCTTGAGTTGTCCATGTTTGTGCTTTCTCCATCGTCGCGGTTGACTACCGCCACCAGAGAAAAGTGTGATACTACCATTGTACATCGAGATGTCGTGTTTCAGTGGAATGGTTGTGAGTTCTGGGTAGATCGGAAGGGATTACCGATGGCTAATTCGGAAATCATCCTTGGCGTGGATGGATTGTCCGATAGTTCTTTGATGACTGATTGATTGATTGTTTGTGGTGCCTTGCAAGTGGTGATGTCTCTGTGTGATTCCACAGCCAGTTCCTCGCCTTTTATCTCATTGCTGCGAGCTAGGAGAGCATTGTGAGCAGGGACATTGGTTATGTCATGATTGGGAGGTTTGGTGAATGAGACACATGAGGATCTCACTAGCATTCCTGTGGCGAAGGAGTTCCTCGAGGTACTTCCTGAGTTTCTGCCACAGCGGGAGATATAGTTCTCCATAGATTTGTTGCCTGGTGTGAGGTCTATTTCATTAGCTCCATATCGGATGTCGCCATCAGAGTTGGCGGAGCTGAAGAAGCTTGTTGGGAGTCTTTCGGTGAAAGACTTCATTTCGACCGTGCGTGTCTCTATTGGAGCACTGGTCATTTTGTTGTATGTCAATATGCCTTACGCCATTACTTAAGCGTGATGGTGCTCTGTTTGAGGATGTGAAATTCTCTTCAGGAAACTGAGTGTGTAACACTTGGAATTTGTGGCAAGGCCACACGCGTTCTTGTATATGCGAGTTTTGTGCATGTTCAAGTAGATTGTGAGTTGAGTGGTCTCCATGACTCTAGGTTCGTTTGTTGATTATTGATATGCTTAATAAGTAGTTGGCATGTTAACACCATGGGCATTGTAAAGCATAAAATAAGTACGATAAATTATGGTAATGTATCAATGTCATTTCACCATTATATGACTTCGATTTTGCAGACGCCATGGAGAGTGAGGTGTTATATTGCATAGAGTACTTGATTTATTATGTTATTAAAATTAAAAATTTTGCAGGTGTACGCGAACTAAGGTACGTTACTATGTGAATGAGAATGTTAACTGACATGTATTGGTTGAAATGAACATGATTATGATTTTGGACTATGAAATGAATATGAATTTACTTCGAGGACATTGATTTTATATTGTACGGCTTGTCGAGGTTAGAGTCATGGAATAGGACCAAACTCACTCAAGTCTTGTGTGGATTAGAGTTTGTGGGGTTAGGTCACCTCTTTTGAGAGAGTGACTGGGAATCCCAGTGAATCGAATGATGTTTTGATGTCATTGTGAAGTTTTGAGTTCTGTCAGTGACCTCCTTGTTTTGGGGTGCACTTCTCGAATGGAGACCGTGAGAGTAGAGATGAGCTTGTAGAGAAAAACCAGGACAACATATCTTGGAATGTGTTAGGGCATTGTTGTTGAGTGCCCAATTGTTGTGATGCCAGAGGTGAAGATCGAACACCAGAAGCCGTTGATGAGCTTCAACCTCTTGATGTACCGTAGTGGAAGTGGAAAAGTATTTCCACGGACTTTGTTGTGGGTTTGCCGAAGACTCAGACTGGCTGTGACTCTTTTTGGGTCTTTGTGGACAGATTGTCAAAGTCTGCCCACTTTCTTTCAATAAAGGTAAGCACGTGTTTGGGAAACTTTCATTGTCACCGGTGTTGTTCGGGAACTCGGAGTGAGGAAACTGAGCCCGCGATTCTTTGGGCCATATAAGTTGCGTGGTAGAGTAGGACCTGTTGCCTACCGGTTTGCCTTGTCTCTGAACTTGACCAACACCCACGACGTGTTTTACGTGTCTCAACTTCGCAAGTTTGTAGCGGATCCTTCGCACGTGGTGCAACCGAATGTTGTGGAGGTTCGGGAGAACTTGAAAACTCTCGTCGGACCACTCAAGTTTCTTGATGGTGGAGAGAAACAGCTGAGGAGCGAGATCATTTCGATGGTCAGAGTACGTTGAACGGGAAGAATTCCTGAAGGGTAATTCTGGAAGCGAGAGGACGAGCTTCTCCGAAAGTATCCCGCGCTTCGAGACAGATATGTTTTCTAATTTTTAGGACAAAATCCTAAAGAGGTGGGGTGAATGTAAGAACCCGCACCGTTAATAAAGGAAATAAATTAATTAATTAAGAGAAATTAGGAAATAATTCCATAATTGACCCTAATAATTATTATGAGGCTTTAATAATTATTGTAAGTGAGTAATAATGCTGAAAGTCGCTTTTCTGACGAAAAGTGCAGACATCGGTTATGCTACCCGGTATAAATGCGTACCGATGAAGTATCCCGAAAAATTATAATAAGTGCATGAATATTCCTAGAATATTATATAGGACTAGTAAAACAATTTTCAGGTCAAAATAATGAGAACTGGTGCCAGAACTGATACTGGCTATGAAAAAGCGCGTACCGAAAAGGTGCTGCGAAAAATAAAATAAAAATATGACAAATCCTAGAAAAATGAGTAGGTTCAGAATCTCAAGTTTGAGATTAAAACGATAAGCATAGCTATTTTTGTTAAGACAGTGTGTTTAAAACTTAAGTTCTTATAAATAGCGTTGTGGCACAAAGGCCTAGGTTAATTTGGTAGCCTCTACGTGAGTTTTCTGGTCTTCATCAGCTGCCACCCTCCATCTACCCTTCCATAACCTTCTTCTTCTTAAACTCCACCAAAATGACCACCTTTACTCTTAGTTCCTTCATCAATGTGGTGTAGGGGAGTGAGAGCAAGGCTTGTGTGAGTGAAAGGTGCTCCTTTTTTGAGTTGAAGGTTCAACTTTGGTGTGAGTTGAGGGCTGAGTTGCTTGGTTTGGGGTGAGGAAGCCTTTGTTGGTCATTTTTGAGCTTCAAGGAGTCACCTTTGAGTGTAAAGGTCCAACCTTGTAGTGCTTTTTCGTGGGTCTTTGAAGTCAGAACCTTTGAGTGTGGTTGGAGAACTCTTTGCTGTATCATTTTCGGATATTTAAAACTTAGAGGTATACCATGATCACCTCTTTGTCTTTTGATGATTTTAAGCTTGTTTAATCGGTTAAAAAGTAAAACTTTGATCATTTGATATAAAGAATGCGTTTCTGAGTCCCTAATGTAAGAACCCGCACCGTTAATTAATGTATTTATTTAATTAATTATGCAAAAATAAGAAATGATTCCATAATTAACCTTAATAATTATTTATGAGGCTTAATAATCATAATAAGTGATTAAGAATGCTGAAAGTCGCTTTTCGGAAGAAAAGTGTAGATACCGGTTCTGCTAGTCGGTATAAATGCGTGCCGAAAAAGTATCCCGAAAAATTAAAGTAAGTGCATGATAATTACTAGAATAATATGTAGGACTTGTAAAACGAGTTTAAAGTCCAAATAATGAGAAATGGTGCTAGAAACCGGTACTGGCTTTGAAAAGCGCGTACCGGAAAGTTGCTCAGAAAAATATAAGAAAAATATGATAAATCTTAGAAAATTATGTAGTTTGAGAATCCAAAGTTTGGGATTAAAATACTAAGCGTAGAAATTAAAGTTAATACTGTGTGCTTAAGTGAGCTTTGGCTATAAATACACTTATTAAGGGCACAATGCCCTAGAAAACTGCCTCTTCTTCGTGGGATTGGGTGGCTGGTCTGAGTGTGTCACTGTTTCATCCCTTTCTTCACCATTTCTTGAGCTTTGAGGCTTTCTCTTCCTTGAAAGCTTCTCTTAAACACTTGTGTGAGGGAGAGTCACCTTTGGGAAGGGGTTTGTGGTGCTGTTTCTGAGTAAGGAGGTCAGCTTGAGGGAGTGTTGGAGGCTGACTTTGGGTTGGTGGAGTGAGTGAACCTTGTACTTCATTTTTGAGGTCCAAGGAGCCACCTTTGGTGAGGAAGAGCCTTGCTTGTCTTCCATTTTCGCACACCCTGTGTGGTCAGCAGTTGAGGGGTTGTTGGTGAGCTCCAAGAGCATCTCCATTCTGAGTTTTGAGCCTTGGTATGTTGTACCAACCTTTAACTTGAGTTTTAAGGCTTAAAAATGGTAGCTTGATGCATGTTAAGGTTAAAAGATGATAACTTGTTGTTGGGTGAGGCTTAACACATCTAGAAATGCATGATTAGGTGTTTAAAATCGGTAATAAGGGAACCTTTAAGGGATATCTTCACGAAAATGCAGAAACTGCATTCTGTCGTGAGATATCCGGATATTTGTCGAACTGATATCCGGATATTGGATATCCGGATACGTGGTTTTGGGATATCCGGATATTGGATATCCGGATATGTGAATCTGTATATCCGGATATTGCATATCCGGATATGGACAGTGAGATATCCGGATATTCTGGGATTTCGCAGAACAGCAGTTGTGCTGTGTGTACAGTAGGCTATTGGGGGTTTGTGGACCCTAGTTTGATGAAGTTGAACTTCTGTATTTAATAGATTAAGCCAGAATCATGGGATTTAGGGCTTGTGGCTTTGTTAGAAGCTTTAAGACTTGAAAACGTAATGAAAAGACGTTGTCTTTAATTTGTATGCATGTGGTACATGTTATTGATTTATGTTTGGTCCATATCAGATTGTGATCTGCTGTGATTGGACTTTGAGCTTGTGGCATTGGATAGCTAGCTTAGAGGTAAGCTTTCGTGTCCTCGGTTTAGCCATGTTGTGGTTCCACCATGTCCCATGGGGATATGGTATATGCATGCTGTGTTACCTGCTTTTGATGTTTTGGAAATGTTGTTGAGCTATTGTATGTTAGTGCCTTGTTGATATGCATGGAGGTGTTCCACCTATACGGTAAGCCTGAGTATGTAGAACATACAATAAGGTGAGGCTGTGGGTGAGGTGCAAGCGGTGTTTCTTGTACTACATGTAGGGAATAGACATATTCCTACATTTCTCTGGCCAGTAGATAGTGATTACACACATGCCATAGATATCTGTTGCACTACATAGTTTTAGAACTGATAATGATATAAATGCTTTTTGAACTTATATTGCACATGTAAGTGAGCTTGGGGTGGAAGATCCTTGAGGACCCCTTGTCTTACTGAGATTTCTTGTTTAGAGATCTCACCCCACGTTTGGGGAATGCTTATTTCAGGGTCAGGTAATGTTGAGACCTCAGGCGGCAGGAGGCCGGAGCTGAGTTAGATTGCTGTTATATTATGCTGCCATGATTGGATGCTGGATTTGCATGCTGCTTATGCTTATAGCTTCAGTTTATGTTTATGGAGTTTTATGTTGAGACTTGTTGTTTACTATGTTTATTTGGTGAGCATGAGGATTGTCCATGACACATAGTATTATTATGTCTTGGTTATGTCTTGAGTCTTTTGGAGTTGTAATAATGTACCAGGATATTGTCCGGATTACTTGATGTAATGTCGTGATTTAGATACACACTTTATCTATATATTGAGGTATTTCAGTAGATGTCTTATTGCAATTTACATACAGGCGTTATTTTATGAAATTGATTAAGTAATCAAGTTGGTAATTGATAATAACGTCATAATTGAAAAGAAAAAGAATATTCCGCATTTTTAATTAAGCACCGCTTAATACTATGTAATGTTAATATTCCGGGTATACACGGGGTGTTACATTTTATGGTATCAGAGCAACGGTTTAAGGGAAAAGCCTGAACGTATTGCAATGATTAGGATGTGTTGTTGTGTCTGTTTTGTGTGTTTGCTCCGTCGAGTATTATTATGATAATGCATATGTGACCACATTGCGTGGGCCTGATCAACTCATAATTTGTGTAACTTGTGCAGAATCATGGTAAGACCCGGGAGAAACCGCGAGACTTCGGAGGATCGGCTCGATCCTGTCCTGGCTGCATTAGCTGAGATGCAGACGGCCCGACTAGCCGACCAGGAGGCCGTGAGAATGGCAAACCAGGCCATGCTGGACGCCGTCAGAGAGGCGAACAGGAAGGCCACAGAGGACGTGTTGGAGGCCAGCCGTCTGGCGAACATGACGATGTTTAGAGTCAAGTTGGAGGAGATGAGGAATGGCCCTGATGTTGGTCATGCTCCACCGCCACCACCACCACCACCACCTCCACCTAGTCTGCAGGATAACTCTCAGAGTCAGATGGGAGATGGCAGACATCTTACGGGGGCCATGCAGACCGTCCCTGTTTTTGTTGAGGATCGTGATGAGATCGATCGCCGGCTGAATGCTTTCCGTAAGCATAACCCACCTGCCTTTGATGGATCCTTTGATCCTGTTGCTGCTGCACGTTGGCTTCAGGCGTTGGACAAGATTTTTCGGGTCATGCAGTGCACAGATCCGTAGAAGTTGATGTTCTCTACTTACATGCTGGAGGGCGATGCCCATGAGTGGTGGACAAACCTTTCTCATGTCTACGAGATGCAGGGTCATGTGATGACTTGGCCTATGTTCGAGGATTTCTTCTTGGGTCAGTACTTTCCATATGACGCTCAGGAGAGGCAGCAGGGAGAGTTTGACAGATTGGTTCAGGGCTCGTTGTCTGTGGACGAGTACCTGGTCAAGTTCAACCAGTTGGTGAAGTTTGCACACTTCAGGATGGCGAGGCCTACTCCTACATTTCTGGCTGCTAAGTTCCGCAGGGGACTTAGTGAGGATATTGCTGGTTACCTAGCTGGTTCTGCTTCTAGAGATTTTGGGACACTGGTTCAGCAGTGTCGTGATATTGAAGATTACTACAGCTCGAGTAAGGCCAAGAGGGCCAAAGTTACTGAGGCGACGAAGGTTGCAACTGGTAGTTCCACTTCTTGGCGAGACAGGAAGTTTGGGAACAAGGGCAAGGGTAAACCGTTGGTAGCTCGGCAAGCGCCGAGTCAGTTCAAGAGGACTTCTGCTCAGGGGAGTGCAGCGAGACCTCCTGCTCCCAGGTGTTCGGGATGCGGGAAGACTCATTTTGGGTCGTGTTCTACCGGCCAGTTGATTTGCTTTCAGTGTGGCAAGGAGGGCCACTTCTCCAGAGATTGTCCGTCGGCGACGACGAGGGCTACTGCAGTGCTGGCAGTGCCACTTCAGATGGTTCCCCTTCCACCTACTTCGGCACCGGCAGTGCCACCATCTTTTGGGAGAGTTTATACTTTGGATCGTCAGCAGTCGGATCGAGCTCCGAACCTTGTCAGAGGTATTGTTACGATTGGTTCATCAGCTGATGATGTGTTGTTTGACTCTGGGGCTACGCATTCTTTTGTTGCTACCCCGATTGCTGTGGGGCTTGAGTTGCCCAGTGATGTGCTTTCTCCACCGATGCGGGTGACTACCGCCACCGGAGAAAGATGTGATGCTACCACTGTTCATCGCGATGTGGCGTTTCAGTGGGATGGCCGTGAGTTCTCGGTAGATCTGATAGGGTTGCCGATGGCCAACTTGGAGGTTATTCTGGGCATGGATTGGCTGTCCAGAAATTGTGTGATGATTGATTGTTGTGCCAAGCGTGTAGTGTTGTCTCCGTGTGATTCCACAGCCAGTTCCTCGCCGTACATTTCGTTGCTGCAGGCTAGGAGAGCCTTGAGAGCAGGGGAATTTGGTTATGTCATGTTGGGAGGTTTGGTGAGTGGTACACAGGAGGACATCACCGGCATTCCTGTGGTGAGGGAGTTCCTTGAGGTGTTTCCTGAGGAGATTCCTGAGTTTTTGCCACAGAGGGAGATAGAGTTCTCCATAGATCTTTTGCCTGGCGTGGGGCCGATCTCTTTAGCTCCATACCGGATGTCGCCACCAGAGTTGGCAGAGCTGAAGAAGCATATTGAGGATCTTTCAGCGAAAGATTTCATTAGACCGAGTGTGTCTCCTTGGGGAGCACCGGTTATCTTTGTGAAGAAGAAGGACGAGACAATGCGATTGTGCACCGACTACAGGCAGCTGAACAAGGTGACAATCAAGAACAAGTATCCCCTTCCTCGGATTGATGATCTGTTGGATCAGCTCAGGGGTGCTTGTGTGTATTCCAAGATTGATCTCCGGTCCGGATACCATCAGATTCGGGTGAAGCCGGAGGATGTCCCGAAGACCGCATTTCGCTCGAGATATGGTCATTTTGAGTACTTGGTGATTCCGTTCGGTCTCACCAATGCACCTGCTGTGTTCATGGATTACATGAGCAGGATTTTCCAGCCGTACCTGGATCAGTTTGTGATCGTCTTCATTGACGACATTTTGATTTACTCCAAGACGGAGGAAGAGCATGTCGAGCATTTGAGAACTGTTCTGCAAGTGCTGAAAGAGAAGAAGCTGTATGCGAAGCCTTCCAAATGTGAGTTCTGGCTCAAGTCTGTGAAGTTCCTTGGGCATGTTATTTCTGCTGAGGGAGTTGCAGTGGATCCGAACAAGATTGAGGCCGTACTGGATTGGGAGAGACCCAAGACAGTTACGGAAGTGAGGAGCTTTCTGGGTTTGGCAGGTTACTATCGGAGGTTCATCAAGGGGTTCTCCCCCATGGTTTTGCCATTGACTCGCCTTACCCGGAAGGAGACTCCATTTGTGTGGACTCACGAGTGTGAGGTCTGTTTTCAGGAGTTGAAGGAGAGACTGACTACTGCTCCTGTGTTGGTCCTTCCTGATCCTGCGCTTGAGATTGAGCTTTACACCGACGCCTCCGGGAAGGGGCTAGGTTGTGTGTTGATGCAGTTGGGCAAAGTGATTGCCTATGCTTCGAGGCAGTTGAAACCTCATGAGGAGAACTACCCTACTCATGACTTGGAGTTGGCTGCTATTGTGTTTGCTTTCAAGATTTGGAGGCATTATCTTTTTGGCTTGAGGTTTGTGGTTTTCAGTGACCACAAGAGTTTGAAGTACCTGTTCGACCAGAAGGAGTTGAACATGAGGCATAGGAGATGGATGGAGTTCATTAAGGACTACGACTTTGAGCTAAGGTATCATCCTGGCAAGGCCAATGTGGTAGCTGATGCTTTGAGTCGGAAATCCAGTAGTTCATCCAGTTTGTTACTTGGTAACTTCGATGTGGTTGAGAAGTTCCGCAACTTGGCAGTGACCGCTCCGTGTAAGAGTGTACTTCTCAGATTGGAAGCATCTGATGTGGTGAACGAGCTGCTTGAAAAGATTAAAGAGGCACAAGTTCAGAGAGAGTGTCTGGATTATGTGAAGAACTAAGACGGTGTGTCTTGGAATGAGGATGGAGTGCTTTTGTTTCAGCAGAGGATTGTAGTTCCTCGAGGCCCGTTGACGGAGGAGATTATGGCAGAAGGTCATAAGGGTCAGTTTTCTATCCACCCTGGTGCTACTAAGATGTATCAAGACTTGAAGAAGAACTTCTGGTGGCCGGGCATGAAGAAAGATGTTGCTATCTTTGTGTCCAAGTGTTTGGTTTGCCAGAAGGTGAAGATTGAGCATCAGAGACCGTCTGGTGAACTTCAACCTCTTGAAGTACCACAGTTGAAGTGGGAGGGTATTTCCATGGACTTCGTGGTGGGATTGCCGAAGACTCAGGCGGGTTGTGACTCTATTTGGGTCATTGTGGACAGACTGACGAAGTCTGCCCATTTTCTTCCAGTGAAGGTGAGCTTCACTACAGAGCAGTTGGCCAAGCTTTATGTCCGCGAGATTGTGAGGCTTCACGGGGTGCCCGAGAGTATCATTAGTGATAGGGACCCGAAGTTCACTTCTCGGTTCTGGGAGGCGCTGCAGGAGGCTTTTGGTACGCAGTTGAGATTGAGTACCGCTATCACCCTCAGACTGATGGACAGACTGAGAGGACCATCCAGACCTTGGAGGACATGTTGCGAGCTTGCACGTTGGAGCAGCGCTCGGCATGTGATAGGTACCTTTCGTTGGTTGAGTTTTCTTACAACAACAACTTTCATGCTAGCCTGGGCATGGCGCCCTACGAAGCACTGTATGGTAGGAGGTGTCAGACTCCTACTTGTTGGTCTGAGGTTGGGGATAAGGAGCTTTTTGGCTTGGACTTTGTCCAGGACACCACCTTGCAGATCCAGATGATCCGTGAAAAGTTGAAGCAGGCGCAGAATCGCCAAAAGAGCTACTATGATGTTAAGCATCGTCCATTGGAGTTCAGTGAGGGTGAGCACGTGTTTGTGAGACTTTCACCTGTCACCGGTGTTGGTCGGACACTCGGAGTGAGGAAGCTGAGCCCGCGATATATTGGGCCATACCAGATTCTTGGTAGAGTAGGATCTGTTGCCTACCGGCTTGCCTTGCCTCCGAACCTGGCTAACATCCACGACGTGTTTCACGTGTCTCAGCTTCGGAAGTACTTAGCAGATCCGTCGCACGTGGTGCAACCGGATGATGTGGAGGTTCGGGAGAACCTAAAGACTCCCGTCGGACCACTCAGAATTCTCGATCGTGGCGAGAAGCAGCTGAGGAGCAAGATCATTCCGATGGTCAAGGTGCAGTGGACCGGAAGGACTCCTGAGGAGTGTACTTGGGAGCGTGAGGACGAGCTTCTCCGGCAGTACCCCGAGTTTCGACCAGGTATGTTTCTGATTTTGAGGTCAAAATCCCAAAAAGGTGGGGTGAATGTAAGAACTCGCACCGTTAATTAAGGTATTTAATTAATTAATTATGCAAAAATAAGAAATGATTCCATAATTAACCTTAATAATTATTTATGAGGCTTAATAATCATAATAAGTGATTAAGAATGCTGAAAGTCGCTTTTCGGAAGAAAAGTGCAGATACCGGTTCTGCTAGTCGGTATAAATGCGTGCCGAAAAAGTATCCCGGAAAATTAAAGTAAGTGCATGATAATTACTAGAATAATATGTAGGACTTGTAAAACGAGTTTAAAGTCCAAATAATAAGAACTGGTGCTAGAAACCGGTACTGGCTTTGAAAAGCGCGTACCAGAAAGTTGCTCAGAAAAATATAAGAAAAATATGATAAATCTTAGAAAATTATGTAGTTTGAGAATCCAAAGTTTGGGATTAAAATACTAAGCGTAGAAATTAAAGTTAATACTGTGTGCTTAAGTGAGCTTTGGCTATAAATACACTTATTAAGGGCACAATGCCCTAGAAAACTGCCTCTTCTTCGTGGGATTGGGTGGCTGGTCTGAGTGTGTCACTGTTTCATCCCTTTCTTCACCATTTCTTGAGCTTTGAGGCTTTCTCTTCCTTGAAAGCTTCTCTTAAACACTTGTGTGAGGGAGAGTCACCTTTGGGAAAGGGTTTGTGGTGCTGTTTCTGAGTAAGGAGGTCAGCTTGAAGGAGTGTTGGAGGCTGACTTTGGGTTGGTGGAGTGAGTGAACCTTGTACTTCATTTTTGAGGTCCAAGGAGCCACCTTTGGTGAGGAAGAGCCTTGCTTGTCTTCCATTTTCGCACACCCTGTGTGGTCAGCAGTTGAGGGGTTGTTGGTGAGCTCCAAGAGCATCTCCATTCTGAGTTTTGAGCCTTGGTATGTTGTACCAACCTTTAACTTGAGTTTTAAGGCTTAAAAATGGTAGCTTGACGTATGTTAAGGTTAAAAGATGATAACTTGTTGTTGGGTGAGGCTTAACACATCTAGAAATGCATGATTAGGTGTTTAAAATCGGTAATAAGGGAACCTTTAAGGGATATCTTCACGAAAATGCAGAAACTGCATTCTGTCGTGAGATATCCGGATATTTGTCGAACTGATATCCGGATATTGGATATCCGGATACGTGGTTTTGGGATATCCGGATATTGGATATCCGGATATGTGAATCTGTATATCCGGATATTGCATATCCGGATATGGACAGTGAGATATCCGGATATTCTGGGATTTCGCAGAACAGCAGCTGTGCTGTGTGTACAGTAGGCTATTGGGGGTTTGTGGACCCTAGTTTGATGAAGTTGAACTTCTGTATTTAATGGATTAAGCCAGAATCATGGGATTTAGGGCTTGTGGCTTTGTTAGAAGCTTTAAGACTTGAAAACGTAATGAAAAGGCGTTGTCTTGAATTTGTATGCATGTGGTACATGTTATTGATTTATGTTTGGTCCATATCAGATTGTGATCTGCTGTGATTGGACTTTGAGCTTGTGGCATTGGATAGCTAGCTTAGAGGTAAGCTTTCGTGTCCTCGGTTTAGCCATGTTGTGGTTCCACCATGTCCCATGGGGATATGGTATATGCATGCTGTGTTACCTGCTTTTGATGTTTTGGAAATGCTGTTGAGCTATTGTATGTTAGTGCCTTGTTGATATGCATTGAGGTGTTCCACCTATACGGTAAGCCTGAGTATGTAGAACATACAATAAGGTGAGGCTGTGGGTGAGGTGCAAGCGGTGTTCCTTGTACTACATGTAGGGAATAGACATATTCCTACATTTCTCTGGCCAGTAGATAGTGATTACACACATGCCATAGATATCTGTTGCACTACATAGTTTTGGAACTGATAATGATATAAATGCTTTTTGAACTTATATTGCACATGTAAGTGTGCTTGGGGTGGAAGATCCTTGAGGACCCCTTGTCTTACTGAGATTTCTAGTTTAGAGATCTCACCCCACGTTTGGGGAATGCTTATTTCAGGGTCAGGTAATGTTGAGACCTCAGGCGGCAGGAGGCCGGAGCTGAGTTAGATTGCTGTTATATTATGTTGCCATGATTGGATGCTGGATTTGCATGCTGCTTATGCTTATAGCTTCAGTTTATGTTTATGGAGTTTTATGTTGAGACTTGTTGTTTAGTATGTTTATTTGGTGAGCATGGGGATTGTCCATGACACATAGTATTATTATGTCTTGGTTATGTCTTGAGTCTTTTGGAGTTGTAATAATGTACCAGGATATTGTCCGGATTACTTGATGTAATGCCGTGATTTAGATACACACTTTATCTATATATTGAGGTATTTCAGTAGATGTCTTATTGCAATTTACATACAGGCGTTATTTTATGAAATTGATTAAGTAATCAAGTTGGTAATTGATAATGACGTCATAATTGAAAAGAAAAAGAATATTCCGCATTTTTAATTAAGCACCGCTTAATACGATGTAATGTTAATATTCCGGGTATACACGGGGTGTTACACCTTACATGCATATGAACATCTGTTTTAGGAGTTCTTGGACTCCAGATCGAGTTTGGATCATTGGAGGTCAATTATACCTTTAAAAATCAATTTTCCGCATTCTGTCGAAGAAGTATTCGAATACTTTTCGGGCAGTATTCGAATACTTCCTGCAAAAAGGCAGTGATCAAATACTTCGCGAGACAACAACGATCTAGTTTAGTAAAATTGTGATATCTCGAGCTTCAGAACTCTAAATTGAGTGAAGTTTGGATATATTTGAAGCTGACACATAGGGATACAACCCTGTAAATTTTCAGATCCATTGCATAAGTGGATTTCTCTCAGTGTATGTTTGAAGTCGAGACCCTATTGCTGGAAATTCAGCTTGTTGTAGGATCTTTTCAAAAATTATAACCGGAGTTATACAACTCCGATTGAGGCATGAAATATGTCGTTGGAAAGTTTGAGATGTCTAGTTTAACATAGTAAAATCTTAGAGTATTTGGTAAATATTTGCAATGATAGTTTTAATCTGGTAGTCGAATACTCCTTGTAGGAGTATGGGAATACTTTTTTGGGAAGAAAAGTATTCGGATACCTTTGAAGAAGTATTCGAATACTGGAAAGTATTCGATTTCAGTGAGGTTTGGTATTCGAATACTGTGGTGTTCGGATACTGGGGGGGGAAAAGTATTCGGATACTTGGTAGTATTCGAATACTTAAATGAAAGTAATCGAATACTTTCTGGAGAGATGGAGTATTCGAATACTACTCGTGTAGTATTCGAATACCTCCTGCAGAAACAACATGAAATGACTTAAAAGGTGATGAAAAGCCTTAATCACTTAATGTAACCTTGGGAAATGGTTATTGATGATTAATTACTGTATAAACAAATTGTGATTGTGCTGATTGTGGGCTTGAGCTAGTGTGAGCTCTTGGTTTGGACGTATTGCTTAAGAGGTAAGTTTTCGTTTTCTCGGTTTAGCCACTGTTGGTTCCACCATTTTCCCATGGGGAGTTGGTTGTATATATGCATGATGTGTTTTCATGTACTGTTTTCGTGAAATGCTAAATGAGGTGTTAAGTGCAATTGCTTATGATATGTATGTGGTGTTACGGGTGCAGCGCATGGCTAGTACCAGGTGCAGCGAATGGTTAGTACCGTGTGGGTTTAGATGGATTCCTACACTCTCTGATCAGTAGAATTGTTATAACACATGACATGACAAGATTTCACGTTTGGGGCACCATTTCAGGTTCAGGTAATGCTGGGGTTGAGACTCCAAGCTGCAAGAGGCCGGAGCTTAGTTGATTTATATGCTGTTATGCTGATTATATTGGATGCTGGATTATGTCTGCTGCTATTTGTTGATTAGCTATGATTATGTTGTTGTTGTGGAGACTTTGTTGGCTTTGTTGTGTTATTTGGTGAGCATGGGAATTGTCTATGCCGCATTGATTTGACTATGTCTTGGTTTAGATTCGAGTTGTAATAATGTATCAGGATTATGTCCGGACTACGTGTTATAGTTCCGTGATTTTAGATACTCACTGCTAGTATTATATTGAGGTTTTTCAATTAGATGTCTTTGCAATATTCGTACAGGCGATGTTTTTATGAAAATGATTAAGTAATCAACTTGGCTAAGTATAATGACGTCATAATTGAAAAGAAAAAGATATTCTGCATTTTTAAATTAAGTGTGGCTTAATACGATGACATGTTAACAAACCGGGTTAACACGGGGTGTTACATGAACTGACCCACAAAAGTTTGGGATTAGATAAAAGTATTTTCACAGGGTTTTCGGTAATGTTAGTAAATGGTATTTGAACCGGTCCTTTTTTATTCATGTCAGCATTTCATATAGAGGTTATTATGTTAGCGATGATATCCTTACCCATGATAAACGAAAATTATGGTTAGGGTAAGGGACGTCGTATCATGGCTTGAGCTCCGCCACACAGAACTTTTCACATGCAATAGACCCACAAAGTTGGGTATTTAATTAGCTTCAGTTAAATATTACACAATTTATTATTTATCTTTATTCCTGCAATAATTTTATGAAATTACTTGAGAGAATGATATATTTTCCGTTAATACGGCTGAAATGGTTATAGTTATAAAATCTCAATATTACTGAGAATTTTCTCATGTTTTATTTGCTTTGCTAATCTTTCCAGATGCCTAACTTGTCTTTTTGTGGAGAAGGATGGAATATTACTGTTAATTTTTATAGTGACCGTTGGGAATACTATATTGTGATGGGGAATCAAGGAGTTGTAGCTGTATTTTATCCTGACAGGGTGGAGACTTATGCGTATACTTTGGACTATTCAAGGATCATGTAATAGTGTGTGACTGAAGAATGTTATATATATATATATATATATATCTATATATACACACACAGTAAAGTAATGTAATTTGACGTATGATGTAGGACTTATGTAAAATAATGATGTATGATGTAAGTTAGGAAGTAGACTATATATATACATATATATATATATATATATATATATATATACATATATATATATATATATATATATATATATATATATATGAAGATTGTACAAGTTTATGTACGAATCCACATCCATGTTTATAAAATGAAGGATGTTAGTTCTAGTTAATTAGTTTTCTTCACATGCGTTGGCACAATCTCAGCTTAGAAAATTTGTCCCGGATCTCTCTCACATTCTTGATATAGACTCAATACAAGTTAAAGAGAATCTGACTATTAAGACCAGACCAGCTCGAATCCTTGATAAAAATTTGAAGCAATTGAGGAATAGAATGGTTCCATTAATCAAAGTACGTTGGGAAGGACTTTCACCACACGAAGCGACATGTGAAATAGAGGAAGAATTACGACAAAATTATCCAGAATTTTTTTTAGTAGGTATGTCAAAATTTTGGGACAAAATTTTATTTAGGAGAGCGAAAATGTAATATTCTGAAATAATAATTGTATTAAAAAATGATAAAGTAATAAATATATATATATATATATATAAATATTTATATGTATAAAATAATAAAATAATAATGATAACATAACATATATATACATACATATATAAATATATATATATATTAAAGTATTAAATAATTAAAATAATATAATAGTAATAATAAATAAAATAAAATAAAAATATATAAATATATATATATATATATATATATATATATAAAGCGATTCTGTTAATAGGTTACGTAATATATATATATATATATATATATATATATATATATATATATATATATATATAACTATATAACTATATGTGTATATATATATAAGTAAAAAAAATAACAATAAAAAAATTGAAGCTTATAAAAAATGTGGATCCTTCTAGATATATAGCAACGTGTAATAAAAGAGATCAGAATGTTAAGACTTTTGATAGATGCAATTTTTACATTCTTAAAGATTAGTTAGATTTAAACAAAACTTTAGTTAGTTTAGTTAGAAATCAATTAGTGGTAATCATTAAAATAGTCAAAAACAATGGCCTATATATATGTGTACATATGAATCAGAAGGAAAAAAGAAGAAGGAACGCAAACGTAAAAAAAAAAAAACAATCTCAAGGAAAAGAACAACAAGAAGGAGAAGGAAAGGGAGAGGAGGAGAGATATGAAGGTAATATTGAGAGATAAAAACTTTCTCTCATTGTTTTTCTTTTAACTATTTCTTTTAAAGATTTTGTTAGTACCGTTACTTTGCCAATTTCTTTTCTTAAAATTCTTTTCTACTTGTTGTTATTCCTATCTTTAGTTTAATTATTTCATTCTAAAATTCTTACTGTTGTTTTTATGTTAATTTTAATTTTAAACTAATTGATTATTTGATACCAAATAAATGTGTAAATTTTAACTGTATGTTACTGCTGTGAACTGACCCACAAAGGTTTGGGATCAGATAGTTAGGGTAAGGGACGCCTTATCATGGCTTGAGCTCCGCCACACAGAACATTTCACATGCAGAGACCCACACAGTTGGGTATTTAATTAGCTTCAGTTAAATATTACACAATTTATTATTTATCTCTATTCCTGCAATAATTTTATGAAATTACTTGAGAAAATGATATATTTTCCTTTAATACGGCTGAAATGGTTATAGTTATAAAACCTCAATATTACTGAGAATTTTCTCACGTTTTATTTGCTTTGCTAATCTTTCCAGATGCCTAACTTGTCTTTTTGTGGAGAAGGATGAAATATTACTGTTAATTTTTATAGTGAACGTTGGGAATACTATATTGTGATGGGAAATCAAGGAGCTGTAGCTATATTTTATCCTGACAGGGTGGAGACTTATGCGTATACTCTGGACTAAACAAGGATCATGTAATAGTGTGTGACTGAAGAATGTTATATATATATATATAGTAAAGTAATGTAATCTGACGTAGGATGTAGGACTTATGTAAAATAATGATGTAAGTTAGGAAGTAGACTATATATATATATATATATATATATATATATATATATATATATGTATATGAAGTTTGTACAAGTTTAGTACGAATCCAGATCCATGTTTATAAAATGAAGGATGTTAGTTCTAGTTAATTAATTTTATTCACATGCGTTGGCACAATCAGTTACGTTTTTGTTTTACTTTTATTAAAACGAAGGATGTTACAGAAAGCATGGTTACTTGGATCCATATGGGCAGGAGTCCAATAACTTGCATTTTCTCTAAAGTTTCCTAGGTAACATTGTTGAGCGTTCCAAACTATGATGCCTTTTGGTATAACACTTCAAGCACCAACCTGTTCTTTCTCAAACTTATTCTTTAACTCATGACCTCGAACAATCTTGGAGTACTAGTTTCGTGTGTTGGATTTGAGCTAGTAAAGTGTCCATTCAAGATTTCATCGAGAGAAACACATATTTTAAATCACTTTCGTGATTCGACTGAAGGATTTGTCGGGATCTGAGTGCGAAGATACTCCAGCTGCAAATTTTCAGTCCAAATACTAGAAATCCCAGCCATTTTTAGGAACTGAAATCAATTAGAATTTCAGGATCTGAGACGATAGTTTGGACTGGTTACTCACATTAAACGGAGGTCGGGCGACAGAGATATGGTCATATGAAGCTTTAAGTACATTTTCCTGCAAATTTTTTAATAATCAGGGAATATTCTGATGAGTTTTCGATAACAGGGTAGTCCATCTTAAGGTTTTTGGCCACTTTGAATCCATTTTTGGGGTTTGTTTTGGAAAATTCCAACTCTATAGAGCAGTTTGACAAAAATTAGAGTCTTTGAAGTCCGTGGACTACAAGGTGCACTATTTCTAACTCTTAGCTTTGATTAAAAATGGCTAAACGTTATTCCTATAATATTAAAAAGCTACAATCATTTGATATTGCTGAGTTTCATGGTTGGAAATTACATGTTTAATTCGGTATAAAAGAACGTGAAATATTTTATATTGTATTAAATGATTTTGCATCTAGCATTAACGATGTGGATGAATATCAATGGAACAAAGACAAAGATTTTTTTAGGGATTACTTGCTAAATTTTTAAATCCTCGTCTAGCTATGACTTATAGTGAGTATAAGACGGTGAAAGAGATATGAGATCACTTGAAAGCTCAGTTCCAAAAATAAGAGGAGCTTTCCAAAACTTTCCTAGAAGAGAAGTTTTTTGAATTCAAATTTAATATGAATTCAAGCATCACCTCTCAGTTAATTGAACTTGAGAACATGAGAAATAAACTAAAAGATGATAAATCTGATATGTTTGATAATTTTTTTGTTGGTCTTGTGTTGAGTAAGCTACATGCTGGATGGAGTTCTTTCAAGACTGAAATGCACAGACTGAAAGAACAGATTGGACTATATGAATTAAAGAGGTTTATGCATATTAAGGATCAAAACTATTCTAGAAAAGTTTGGAACAAGTAGGACAATAAAAGTCAATTAACAACTTAATTTCACATTCCAAAAAACCTCAAAAAAAAGTCCAAGTCACCAAAAAGTGAATTCTCTTCATAGTTAGAGGCCAAAAAGACTATCTTAAAAAAAAAACGAGCAAGTGCCATAACTGTGGAAAATGGGGTCACTGGGCAGCAGAATGTAAGCTACCAAACAAGTCAAAGAATAACACACCATTAAACGAGGCTATTAACTAGTGTACCTAAGCCTCAAGCTTTCATTGGAAAGACCAACGTCTCTTCTGAGTAGTGGTTGGATAGCGGTGCTACCTGTCGTGCTACAAATGACAAGAATTTACTCACTAAGGTCACAAAAGTGAAAGACACTGTGAAAAATTATAATGGTTGTGAGGCAGATGTGACTCATGTTGGAATTGCAAATTTGATGCTTTCTTTAGGTAAATTACTAACTCTGAAATATGTTAGAGTAGTACCTTTACTCAAAAAGAATTTGATATCTATAAGTTTACTTGATAAATCTAGCATGTCTTTCTCAACTATGAATGATAGAGTAACTTTATCTATTAGCTTATGTTATTTTGGCTATGCATTCATGGTTAATGGATTGTATAGGTTGAGCTTAGATATTGAGAGCATAAACCATGTGAGTTCAAATTTGATTGATCCAAAAAATAATAGACTTGGACATGTGAACTACACGAAAATGCAACATCTAGCTAAAACTCACGATATTCCATTGGACGCCTCTATTCGATTTGACAAATGTGAAGTATATGCACAAACTAAGATCACTAGAAAACATTTTACGTCGATTTCTAAAAGCACACTGGAATTTATAAGAGATGAACGATCGCAAGATATATGCTGGAGAGATGCGACTATTCGAAAACGAAGAGACGCGACTATCCGAAAACGAAAAGACACGATTGTTCGCAAATGAAGAGGTGCGACTGTTCGAAATGAAAAGACACGACTCTTCCAACTTCTTATTCATAACCTATTTATACAACACAATTTTGTAAACTTCAAAAGCGTTCTGCTTTTCTTTGATTTTTTATTTTTATTTTTTTTATACACAAACTTCTAATTTTTTCCAAATATTTAGTGAATTTCAATGTATAGATAAGTTTTCAAATACCATTTACTGGACACTTGTTACAATCTATATATGATTTTCGTAAGTTTGCATACTAAATGCCCATTATTGAGATAAGTTTCGGCTTTAACAAATGTTTTTATATATGACTTCTAATGGTTGATTCACAACACATCGTTTATATAAAGTTATCATGGATATCATTGTCGATAATGTCATTTTTAAATTTGCTATTGAGAATAGTATGGGCATTTTTATATTTAAACTTGAGAACTAACCATGTGAAAATGACTTCTAACTAAGAAAGACGAAAAAGACCACGAAAGATCTAGGTGATGAGACAAAATAAAATGGAAAGAAATAAAAAAGTATCATATTATAGTTTACATATTCATTATTGAAATTGTTATGGACCTGACAAAGACTCACGTTCTAAAATGCCCAAAAAGGGCTAACAGCTAAGAGGTAATTAAGGAAATATTCATTAATTATACTAATCCTGTTACGATAACAATGAATCAACAACTGGATTTTCAATATTCCTAAGAGGAACAAAAGTCCACAACTGCCAGGTAATCCATCTATAAATAAAGGGTTAAGTCAATAAGGTTCACATGTTCAAAATCCTCTATCTTTTAACTGTCACCGTGCACACACCTCATCCCTTGGCTATGTCGTTGTTATTATTGTTATTATAGTACACAGTGATCTGCTATTTTATTAGGTACCACCTCCTTAGGTATCTGAAAGAGGATATTCAGATTTAATATTGACGTACTAGTCACAAGATTAGACATATCTGTTCCTAGGACATAACAGAAATAAAATAAAAATATATTTCATTGCATAAGGAGAGAATGAAGTTGTAAAACTTATAACTTTATTATTCTCATATTACCATGCTTTGAAAAACACATACCAGTTGGAATTTCTCTTTGCAAAATCAGAACATGATCCACTAGCAAGTACACATTGATATTTTAGTCCCGTTGCAGCCAATTCTATTTACATCTTATTATTTTGTTTTATTATTTTTATATATTGCCAACTATATTATTATAAAGTAAAATAATATGAATATACGAGCTTATCGTTTATTAATTACATAACGATGGTGGAAATAAAAAAAAATGAAAGTGGCAAGCAATATTTTCGGATAGGTGAGGAAAAAAGTCTCCCTATAACTAATTTCAAGATATATCTAATTCCAAGATAGGCGAGCAGAAAGTGTCCTTAACCCAGGTATGGTTAGCTCAGCATCAAGTCCCTAATATCGTTTCATATTATGGACACCCATATATCCGTTATTTTAGATTTTATTCATGACTAACATTTAATTTTAACCAAGAGCTAAGTCCAAATAAACCACCAAGCTACACATAGCTCAAATGCTTTTGCATTTGGCTTAAATTATGCAAAAATTTCATCCTATGTCCAAGATACAAGAAAGCAATGAACTTTGGACCTAGTTATATAAGGACACCAAATCAATCCGGCAAGTGTTGATGTTACTTCATCTCGGTCTCCCACTTCGCATAGTACCGAGTTGGGGGCTTCTGTTCTGTATTGGTCCATGGGCCCCACATAAGACCTTTGCCCACTCCCATCCACTCCAAGACAAAGATGACACAATCAGTAAATATCGAATCAAATAACAACTTGTGTAAGGAAATCTCCCATATACATGACCCCTTGGCCCCTTACTCACATCTCACCTGCTACACGCTGACATACATAAGCAAGGGGGTCTTGATCCTCATTAAGGAGGGAGCCAGAGAGGTATGTTTTTATCCACACACATTCTATTGGATTCACTTGAGTGCGGAGTGTCTACAGCTCATGTTATTAAAAGTGGACTGCACGATTATTGACCAGGTCAAGATAATGGTCATTGAATCACTGGTTTGATCGGTAGATAAGTGATTGAATTGCATGACCGAATTATTATACGTAATTTTATAATTAATATTTAAAAATTATAAATATATTTAAATATTTAAAAAAATAGTAAATATTTCAAATATTTTTATATAATAAATAATAAATAATAAATAACATATTATTATCCAATAAAGGATCAAACAAAAATATAATGATCGTGATACAGAGCTTCAGGTTCAGTAAACGACATTTCTAGCTATAAATCAAATCAAAATTTCTTGTATAGTGCATAATTGAGATAATATTAGTGTGTTGATACATAACTTATATAAGTCAATAAGCAAAAAATGTTCAAATATGTCTATTATGATTTTTTTTTTTAAAGTTCGGGCTAGGTCACCGGTTAACCGACCAGATCATCAATTTTCATGAAAACAAATCGGGTCGCACCGATTCTGATACATAACTAATGTATTACTTCACCCAAACCGGTTATATGATCGATTTACGGGTTCCCAAATCAATCCGGACGATACAATTTTATTAACATTGGTCTACAGGTACATCATGCCCCTCTTACCTAAACGCGTGGAGGAGCCGCCTGCTACTACCATCTAATCTTTGTCCATGAAAATTCAATCACAACCTCTCAATATATATGTTAGGAACGCCTGTTTGAACAATTAAATATGCAACCACAGTAGAAATAACAATTTTGCCACTTTTTGTCTTGTAAATTATGTTCTTTTCCTTGTCATGATCACCCCCTAAAAATTGAACCTAAATATAATTGAAATTGAACTCTAAATCTTTGAACGGACTAATTTAATTAGGGAAACTACTGTTACATATAAGGATTAATTGTATAGCTGATTTACCACATTAGACTCTTCTTTTCAGTATTCTTGTAGTATGTACTCTTTTATAAAAAAGAAATTAAAAAAATGAGATTTATATAACATTAACCATAAAAGGGTGGGTAGAATAAATAAATAAATGTATTTTTTTTTCAATTTAAGTAAATAATATACTTACAGTAGCCTGAAAATATTTTCCCAAATTAGCCAAGCCACCATCAACTTGAAGATAGATCAATTCGATGAACTTGATAAAGCATTGCTTCGATAAAGTCTAAAATGGATGGTTAATTATTATATTTATCCTTTAAGCATGTGGGATATTTTTTTTCTTGGATATCAAACAAATTATCTCTTTGTGACAAGTATGTTCATCCGAATATCTCCACAAGTTTAAGTTCTTTGAGGTGGCTACGAGACTAATCTCGAGTGCAGAGCGAGTAAAAGATTAAAACTTTATGTCTATTCCCAATATAGCAATAGTGATATTCGAATAGAAGTTTTTTTTTCACCCACTCAATTCCTTTACACCAATGAAGCTGTAAATATTGGATATAAACACACATTAAAATGCACGAATCTATATATACGCACTGTTTTGCATGAAATTAATATAACATGTGGTGGGTCCTTCGAGTGCGACATTCTTATGGTACGATGAAAGAGTTTCATAGCCGCCACTTTTTCTTTTCCTTTTTTTTTTCAAAGAAAATTTAAGCAAGTTGTTTATATCAGAGGTTGAGTGGAGAACAAAACCCCATATTTTAATATAACAATGCATGGTAGTGTTGGAAATAACGCCGCAAAAGTATTAAACAAAGAGTGGGAACGATTGGTTAATATTATGGTTAATTGTAATCATAGCACCTATAGTATTTTGGTAATGAACATTATTTTTACTTAGAATAGTTAATTAGAAGCCAATGAGAATTAATTCAGAAAATAAGTATCATAAGTCATAACGTTTCGCTTAGGCCATATATTTCTTAATAATTTTATTTTTGAAAAAAACTGCAGTCAACAATTTAAAACATCCGTACGCTTCACGTCCCCTGAGGAATGAGACCAACTTGTGAAATTGCAAGTGGAGTGTTGTTATGTTCTGGACAAGTCTCCTATGAATCTAAAAACACTGAAGTTTATTAATTCATGTTGAACCTATCTCGTCCAAGGTTGCTACATCTCCAATTTCGTGCGATCTTATATCATATTGCAACTCAAGCTCTTCCTAGTTAACCAAATCGCCATCGTCCGCGTGGTGAGTCTTGAGTAAACGAGGAAAAAGTCTATTATGTACTGTTTGGAACACCATATGACATTTCAAACCTTGACGGGTCGTGTGTCCTATTGATCAGATTCCACAATTTTTACCATTCAGCATTCTTAATTTGACTATGTCCTCCCTCCATACTTCTTTGAAGTTAAATTGAGAACAAATCAAATATCATGGCGGTGTCGTGCCACTATAAATAGCACCATGAGCAGACCTATATGACAAACCAAGCAAACCTGAATGTTTCTTCAGTTAGCATAATTTCCTTGTTGCATAATACTTTCTGCCCAAAAAAGAAACTACAGCCTTTGCTTTCAGCTTTTTCTTTAGCATTAGTCTTTACACAAGAGAGTGTATATTTTGTGCACACAAACCTCCAAATCGCCTTTCAAATATATACATGGAGAGAACAAAGTCATCCGTTGCACAAATTCAGGCTCCTACTTATGGAAACTTAGTAACCGTTCTTAGCATCGATGGGGGTGGTATTAGGGGCATCATTCCTGCAACCATTATTGCTTTCCTTGAATCTCAGCTTCAGGTATATATAAAATGAACCTATAGCATAGTAGATATTCTATGTAAGTATATTTTTTTGTATCAGCTAGCTAATCCTCACTAATTAGGTATACATATATATTTTTGTTAACAGAACCATGACTACTAACTAATACTAATCCTATTATTAAGTCCTAACTCATGTCATTCATGGGGAGCCAATAATCTAAGAAAGTACAAGATGTTACTTGACTTAGTTATAGCAAATGAAGATTACAATGTATTATTCGTGTAAACAAATTAAATAGTAATATTACATTATTTTATTATTATTTTGAAAGAATAATTTAATTGATCATCTGGTTGTGGGACATGCAGGAGTTGGATGGTGAGGATGCAAGGCTTGCAGACTATTTTGATGTGATATCAGGAACAAGCACGGGAGGTCTTGTAACCGCTATGTTAACTGCTCCTGATCAAAATAGTCGTCCACTTTTTGCTGCCAAAGATATCAAGCCCTTTTACATGGACCACTGCCCCAAAATTTTCCCACAATATAGGTAATTAATATTGTATTGAAGGATCCATCTCTTCCTTTATTTTGTTATATGTGCTTGTAATCTGATGTATAATAATAATTGAGAAATTAAAGGTTTTGGGGTTCAATTTGTGGCAGAGGATTTTGTGGGACAATATTAGCAAAGGTAGTAAGATCTCTGGGAGGACCCAAATACGATGGGAAATACCTGCATGGGGTCGTCAGAGAGAAACTTGGAGACATTCGCTTGCATGAGACTCTCACCAACGTTGTCATTCCCACCTTCGACATAAAGAGCTTGCAACCAACTATTTTCTCATCTTATCAGGTTTACTTCTCTCTCCTCGCCTCGTCTTTATTTGCTTTTCACTCACTGGTGAAAGTGAAATGAATCTTCTTCCAACTTTCGTGCTGAGGGGTGGGGCCTATATTTATTTGACTCCTTAGGAATGAGCATCCAGCACTATCTCAAACAGGAGATAATTTATTGTGAACCGGGATGACTATTTCTTAGGTGGTACCTTAGTGTAAATAGGAAGGTAAAATTAGAAAAAAAGAAAATTAATAGGGGTAAAAAAAAATAAAAAAATTAATGATGTGAGAGGGAGCACCAAAAAATTCAGTAGTCTTGGACCATATTAATATTTCCTTCAAACATAATAATTGTTATACTAAGATAAAAAGGAAATCATTTTTTCATGTTATTGGATATTGCTTTTTTATGTTGCGAGACATCGAAATTCGTGCTATTTTTTTTTAACAAGTGGTGTGACCTACCACTTGTTGTGTCTATAGCATGAGAGATGTTATCTCATGTGAAATGAGAAAAGAAAAACTCATATTGGGCTTTATTAATCTCATGTTGTAGGAGAGTAGTTCTCTCCTATCGTAGAAACAATCATGGGTAAGGCCCACTTACTTATAAAAAATAAAAAAATACAAATTAAATTACACGAAAATCAATGGATGTGTAAAAAAGAGATATTATCTTATGTTGCAAAAGAATAATATTTCTCTTTTATAATATATACTTATATATTTTATGTTGTTAATTTAAAAAAAAATACTTTTATATAAACTTACATAAGACTTAAAGACAATGATTATATTTTCAAATAATAATAATAATAATGATTATGATTAACAGAAGTTAAAGAAAAGTCAATTACTAATTCAATTTATTAAAACCAATTCAATGATCAAAACAAAGCCTAAAAATATTTGAAATTCATGCAGCTGAAGATGAACCCCTGCCTGGATGCTAAACTCTCAGACATATGCATCAGTACATCTGCTGCACCTACTTATCTACCTGCTCACAACTTCAAGAACCATGATTCAAAAGGGAACATGCACGAATTCAACCTTATTGATGGTGGTGTTTGTGCAAATAACCCGGTATGTGTAAAAATTTACTAACTATTTGTTATTGGAAATTTTATTAAATTACCAATGACTATATACATTAGAATCATCGCTAATTTTTCTTTTATTGGGGAACTTCATGTTGCAGACTTTAGTTGCGATCAACCAAGTGACAAAGCAGATTATTAAACAGGATCCTGATTTCTTTCCAATAAAGCCTATGGAATATGGTCGGTTCCTAATAATATCAATAGGGACAGGCACAGCAAAAAATGAGGAAAAATTCAATGCACAAATGGCAGCCAAATGGGGTCTATTGGACTGGCTAACTCATAGTGGTTGTACTCCCTTAATCGATGTTTTTACTCAATCTAGTGCTGACATGGTCGATTTCCATTTATCCACTCTCACTCAAGCACTTCATTCTGAAGATAATTACCTTCGAATTCAGGTATATTAATTCCTAAGCATATAAATTCTCCCTTGATAATTAGAAATAACATATAAACATAATTGAAATATGTATTAAGCATAAATGATCAAATTTGTTCAACAACATGCAGGATGACACATTGACCGGAACAGATTCTTCAGTTGACATTTCTACAAAGGACAACTTGGATAAACTTTGCCAAATTGGTGAAAATCTATTAAAGAAACCAGTCTCTAGGGTCAATTTAGATAATGGTCTATTTGAGCCACTTCAAAAAGGGGAAACCAATGAAGGTGCTCTCAAAAGGTAACATTAAAATAGACGTCTTCATTATTAATAGTAGTTCATTTAATTAAGATGCATATTACAATCCAGTGACACATTTCAATTATCTATTTATATTAATAACATATCTGGTTTTATTGCTTTCAGGTTTGCAAAAATACTTTCACAGGAGAGGAGACTCCGTGAAATGAGATCCCCACACACTAAAAAGGCCTTCTAGTCCCATTTCCTCGTCTTATATTTTGCAGAGGCATTTGATTCCATCATCTTCATTGATTCAATTATTGTTCAGATTTGTTGCTCATAGAACAAAACAAGTTTTAGGTAGAGGTCAAAAATAGAATCGTTGATTAAAAAAATTTGTAATTTCAGTATTTATTTATTTATTTAGTTTGCGAGCTTATAGATGTATCAGTTGTAAATCTACTGACAGTAATAAATTCTCACTCTCGATTCGATTATTATTCTTTAATTCTCAGTGTAAAAGTCAGATTGGCACTCTTTTAGAATTGTGTACAAAATTTTAAAGAATGAAGCTTTCCATCTACTCACAATTGTGTAAAAAAGCTAGAAAAAATTATTTACATGATAAGTTATACAACTAACTATAGTTAGAAGCGAATTAATTACACTAGTTTTTTTTTTTTTTGATAAACATTAATTACACTAGTTAACTAAGTGGAAGCTAACTAAAAGCAGTTAACAGAAATTATCTAACTATAATATAGCTCGTTTTATATGTCGTCTTGAATATAAAATTCATAGAAATTATAGTTTGGCAGATGTATGTAAGATTTACAATACGGTCAAATGAAGAAGATAAAAAAATACTAATATTTTCATAGTAAACAAAAATAATAAAGATTTCTCCACCTAAATTCTGAAATTATTTCTCAAAATGAAAACAAGTGATCGAGGAAATGGGATGGCTTCACGCGTCCCCTCCTCTGTTTGCATAGGGTTCGAGAATCTTTTTTTAAGACTAGGGTTCAAGAATCTACCCCAATTCCTTGTTTCTCTGTATGCAAGGACGTTTTAATTTGGTTTCTCTAACTCTGTTGGAGATTATATGTAACAGTATATTGTTTGAATTCTTTGTAACGTATATTGTTTGAATTCAATTCTTTGTAACGTATATTGTTTGAATTCAATTCTTTGTAACCGTAGGTTTAAATTCTTTGTAACGTATATTGTTTGAATTCTTTGTAACCGTAGGACTGTTTAGATAGAGTATTTATTTGTTTTAGTCTGTTACGTTGTTACCATTTATTGTATGTTCGCCTATTTGAAGGCTACCAATGAATGAGATAAACACACAGTTGAAATATCAAGTTTATCTTGGTATCAGAGCAATCCTAGTATACACGTTTCCGCATTCCCTTTCAGTGCGAAAGCTGGTTCATTTAACATGGCACCAGGTGGTGGCAGCAAGTCCAAAACAACTGATCCTAGTTCGCCATTTTACTTGGCTGGATCCGACAGTCCAGGTCTCTTGTTAACGACTGCCATGCTGCGTGGTGAGGCCAACTATGACAACTGGGCCAAGCTCATGAAAAACGCATTGAAGGCGAAAAACAAATTGGGTTTTGTGACCGGTTCAGTCAAGAAACCAGGAGAGGATGATGCCGAAGAGTGGCGCGCCTGGGAGATGTGCAATTCGATGCTCAATGGTTGGATTCACAACACCATTGATGCAAAACTTCAACCATTCATCAAGTGCTTTGATGACGTCAAGGACTTATGGAATGACCTAGAGGAAAGGTATGCAGTGCAAAACTTTCCAAGACAGTATCAACTGAAATCCAGTTTAGCCAATATCAAGCAACATGGAGATAACGTTGGTGATTATTACACCAAACTCAGGGCTGTATGGGACGATCTGGAAGGAAGCAAAACTCGCAAGTCTTGCGATTGTGGTGATAAGTGTGTCATTGCCAAAGCAATCGAGGAGGAGCAAGAGCATGATCGCGTTTATCAATTTTTGATGGGGCTGGATGAATCTACATTTGGCAATCTGAGATCCCATATCCTCAACACTTCTCCTCTTCCTAGTGTCAACAAAGTGTACGCAATTGTCACTCAAGAGGAGACCCATCGTAGTATTTCTCGCGTTCAAGATGAGAGGAGTCAGGTAGTGGGATATTCAGCCCAAACCGATTCCATGAAGCAGTCAGACACGTCCATGCAGCAGCGGATGGTTCCTAACAAACCACAAGACAGAATACCTTGCCCTCATTGTGGCAGGACCAACCACGACCCTTCCAAATGCTGGAACGTTCATGGTTTTCCACCAAACAGGAGTGCTGGTCGCGGACGAGGAAGGGGAGGACGTTCGGCAGGACGTTATGCGCATGCTCATGCGACGTTTGCAATGGATGCCTCACACCCAGTTGCTGCTAACTCTCTTCCTCCAGACATCTCCCATTCTGCCTCTTCTCAAGTTGCTGCACACTCCGTTTTAACCCCAGAAATTGTGAACAAACTGTTAACATTGGTAGACCAGCCTCAGTCACATGAAAAATTATCTGGTAAGCGTATTCATTCTCAATGGCTCATTGATAGTGGGGCCTCACGTCATATGACAGGCACTTTGGCTTTATTAGCTGACATTACACCTATTCCCCCTCTATCTGTGACTCTACCAAATGCTTCTATTACTTATGCTGCAAAACAAGGCTCGATGGTGTTTAATACAAACTTCAGCTTGTCAAATGTTTTATATGTGCCTAACTTACGCTGCAATCTCATCTCTGTTTCCTAATTGCTTCACTCCAAGAGCAGTAGCGTTACATTTACTGATAAAAAGTGCATTTTGCAGGACCAAGTGCTGAAGAGGGAGATTGGTTTGGGTGAACTTCATGAAGGAGTCTATGTGTTTCAGCCTTCATGTGCTTCAGCTTTGGCAGTTCAAGCAGGAGAGTCAATTGACTTGTGGCACAACAGGCTAGGCCATGCATCCTATGATATCTTATCTCTGGTTCCAGAATTTAAAGCTTTGCAAAATAAAGTAGTATGTAAGGCATGTGAAGTTTGTCATCGTGCCAAGCAAACTAGATCAATGTTTCCTATAAGTTTTTCTCGCAGCAAAGAATGTTTTGATTTAATCCATTGTGACACTTGGGGTCCTTATCAAAATTCTTCTTCTTCTGGTGAACGTTATTTCTTAACTGTGGTGGATGACTATAGTAGGCATGTATGGGTTTTTATGTTGGCCGATAAAAGTGAAACTTGTGATTGGATGTGCAAATTTCTTGTTATGGTTCTGAACCAATTTGGTAAAACCGTAAAAATAATAAGGTCTGATAATGATACTGAGTTCAAATCTAATAACATGGTGAAACTCTTGAATGAAAAAGAAATTTTGCAACAAACAACTTGTGTTTATACGCCTGAACAAAATGGGAGAGTCGAAAGGAGGCATAGACACATCCTTAATGTATCACGTGCCTTACTGTTTCATGCAAATTTCCCTGTTGATTTTTGGGAGGAGAGTATTCTTGTTGCTGTTCATATAATTAATAAAACACCTACAAGAGTTCTCCAAGGCAGGTCACCACATGAAGAATTGCATGGAGTTAAACCAGATTATACATACTTGCGCACGTTCGGTTGTCTGTCATTTGCTAATACAAGACCGAAACCAACTGACAAGTTTGCTCCACGTTCGCGACGATGTGTTTTCATCGGATATGCAATAGGGCAGAAAGGTTGGAGATTGTTTGATATAGAAGCGCAACAAAGCTTTGTGTCCAGGGATGTAAATTTTTTTGAAAATATTTTTCCTTTTCGCGAAGCTCCAGTACAATCTGTTTCTGCACCAAATTCTCGTGTGCCTACAGAGCCAAATTACTTTGACGAAGGCCAAATTGTCCATGACGGTTCTGATGCATCAAATGACAGCCCAACGCCTAGTGGATCATGTGTTCCTCTGGACGATAGGGGGAGTGTTTCGCTGGAAGCAACACCAACTAACGAAGTTGCCGCTAGGGAGTCCTCCTTACTAGAAAGAAGTTCGAGTTCTAGTGATGCATCAACCCAACAGCAGTTGCTGGAAGCAAATCTGCGTCAAACAGTCACACGCCAGCACCGTACCAGGAAGCAGCCATCTTATTTGCAGGACTATGCATGTCAAGTAGCTGAAACACACACTCCTTCATCTCTCCCTACTCAAACCAATGTCACCTCAGGTACTCGGTATCCTATGTGCAATTATCTTAGCCTCACTAACTTTTCTAAGCAACATCAAGATTTTGTTGCAGCTATTGACACAGGTCATGAACCACGTACATTTCAAGATGCTATGAGAGACTCCCGATGGGTGGAAGCCATGAGGGCTGAAATCACAGCCTTAGAAGACAACCATACATGGTGCCTCACGGATTTACCTCCAGGGAAGCGTGCTCTTCCAAGCAAGTGGGTGTTTAAAATAAAATATCGTTCTGATGGAACGGTGGAACGGTATAAGGCAAGATTGGTGATTGCAGGTAATTATCAGATTGCCGGAGAAGATTACAGTGAGACTTATGCACCAGTGGCAAAGATGGTGAGTGTACGTACATTGCTTGCAGTGGCTGCAGCAAGAAACTGGGAGTTGCACCAGCTTGATGTTCATAACGCATTCTTGAATGGAGAAATAAGTGAGGAAGTTTACATGAGATTCCCCCTGGATTCAGTACTGGGTCTAAGCATAAAGTATGTCGTCTTACAAAGTCATTGTATGGTTTGCGCCAATCACCCCGAAACTGGTTTTCCAAACTCAGCAGTTCGTTGACGGCATATGGATTTGTTCAGTCAAAAGCTGATTACACGCTCTTTACTATGCAAAAAGGGGAGGTGTCTCTTGCACTTTTAGTTTATGTCGACGACATCATCTTAGCAGGTAATAATTCACATGCTTGTCTTGCAGTCAAGGAGTATCTGAATCAGTGTTTTAAAATAAAAGACCTGGGTAGTCTGAAATATTTTTTGGGTATTGAAATTGCCCGCAGCAAGAAAGGAATATTTTTATGTCAGCGTAAGTATGCCCTGGATATTCTTTCTGATTCCGGGCTCAGTGGATGTAAACCGGCGATTTCCCCCATAGAACAAAATCATCGTCTTGCCTTGGATGACGGACCAGTATATGAGAACCCTGAACGGTATAGAAGACTCATTGGTAAGTTGATTTACCTCACTATCACAAGACCCGACCTGAGCTATGTTGTTCATATCCTTTCTCAATTCATGCATTCACCGCGCCTAGCTCATTATGAGGCTGTTCTCCGGGTTATTCGATATGTAAAGAGAGATCCTGGTCAAGGACTTCTCCTCAAATCGGATTGTGACCTAAAAATTCATGCCTATTGTGATTCGGATTGGGCTTCATGTCCTCTTACCAGACGATCTCTCACTGGTTTCTTTATTATGTTGGGTTCTTCACCCGTATCCTGGAAGACCAAGAAACAAGTAACGGTGTCTCGCTCTTCTGCAGAAGCAGAGTATAGATCAATGACTGCAGCTACAGCAGAGATTATGTGGCTCAAGTCGTTTCTCACCTCTCTTGGGGTCACTCACTCAAGTCCTATGGAATTGTTTTGTGATAACCAAGCTGCTTTACACATTGCAGCGAATCCGGTGTTTCACGAGCGTACCAAGCATATTGAGTTAGATTGCCACTTTGTATGTGAACATATTCTAGCCAAGCATATTACAGCAGCTCATGTGCCTTCTCGTTCCCAACTTGCTGATTTGTTTACTAAAGCCTTGGGACAACGCGAGCTTCTTAGTTTTCTTCCCAAGGTTTATCTAACTCTAATCGATAACACAATATATATATATATATATATATATATATATACCATTTTAATGCATGTTCATAATTAATGGTAAACTTCTTGTGTTAATATATAAAAATACATAATTAATACTGAATTTCGTAAAATCACTTAAAATCAAAAGGTCCTCACACAAAAACCATATTCTCATCTATATCTTTTCTTCATTTTTGGTGGCTTAAATTTTTAATAAAATTGTATTTAAATAATTTTGGGAAAAGTTCATAAACTCCATATGTTCTACTCTTTTATCACTTATACCCCTGTGTTTATTTTTCTTATAAATACCTCTTGTAGTTTTTTTCATCCAAGTTCACCTTTAACACCGTTAGTAATTGAGTTAACTTGCGCACTTTACCGTTATTTTATGTTTGGTATTTTGTCTAAAAAAAATATAACCCTAAAATTAAAAAAAGTGGCAAAACCTACTTGATTACGAGAACACTATAACAGATGAGAGAACAATAATTGTTGGAAGGGCGGGTCCGGAATGTAAGCGCAATTGGTTTTGAGAAATCTTAATCATTTTCCTTCTATAGAAGGTGAGGGATAAATTTTAATCAAAGTTCAGAAGCTGGAAGATTTTAATCGAGGTTCAGCTGTTTTAAATGCTAGTGAACAGTGTGGCAACTAGAATTGGGGTACATGCCTCTTTATTAAATTATTATTCATAGATTATTTTAGAGCATTTTTAGCACATCATATATTTAAGGGATAAATTCAAATACCCCATGTGGTTTGCCTTTGATCATTTATCCATTTAGCTAATTAATATGTCTATTTTACTTATTTTATAAAAATACATTTCAGCTACCTTCTGTGACTTCTACAGTTCATTTTATAAACGCTTCTTTTACAATTTATTCCTGAGGAGTGAGGACGCTAATCTGAGGCTCACAAAAATCCTATATTACTTGACATGTGTGTGCTTGCACAATGTAGAAAGATTTGCTCCTCAGATATACACATGCTCTCGAATAGAACTTTTGCTTGTCATAATTTTGCTCATGCAATTACTCTGAGCACATCTTGGCGCACCAAGCACTATATTTTATTTACATTCACTGTAACACTTGTTAACATTTTCTCTCTCAAAATTTCATGCTTGGTGTTTTTGTTTTGGTGTTCCCAGTGGTTTGTTTACCTCTGGCTTTTGTAGCTACATGTCTTTCATTCTACAGAAAAGAAAGAAAATTTGTTATCTTATTACATGCACTTCACAAATTTTGTCTCAAAAAGCTTGAGGAAGAAAATGACACACTACTAAAAAAAGCTCTATTATCCACGGAATTTATCAACAGAAAATATTCCGTCAAAAATAGTAACGGAATTTGTGACGAAAATTCAATTCCGTTGGAATTAGAGACGGAAAAAATTTCCGTTGAATTTTGAGACGGAAATTTTCAACGAAAAATAAATTCCGTCAAAAATTTTAACGAAAATAGAATTCCGTTGAAATTTTCTGTCAAAAATTTATCACATAATTACTTTTAATCGAAAAATATTGACGAACAACAAATTCTGTTGATAATTACAACGAAATAATATTCCGTTTAAAATTTCAACGGAAATTTTCCGTTGAAAATTGCTACGACATAGTTTTCCGTTGAAAATTCATACGGAATTTTTTTTCGTCAAAAAAGGCAACGGAATTTTTCTGTCAAAACTTTTGACGGAATATTTTCCGTCTAAAATTGCAACGGATTTTTGGTCCGTTGAAACTTTCAATGGAATTTTGGTTTTTTTCCGTCAAAAATTTCAACAGAGTTTTTTTCCGTTGATAATTTTCAAGTCATCACAACCATTATCAAAAACCCTAAATTTCTTTTATGCAAGTATGTTGTCATTTATAATTGTTTATGGTGTTGTGCATATATATTGAAACATTTACATGAGAATGCAAGTAGTGACTATCCACATCTGGAAGTGTTGAAGAAGTGGGTGAAGTTATAAGTATACTAAAATGATGCTCAGATGTACTCACATGATAATGGATGTGAAAATACGTAAACATGTTGTTAACAAATTTCTGTAATCTTTATTATACTCAGATCAATATCATATATGTTGATAATTGCATATCACTCATGTTGTGTTTGTTTTCGTTAATTGCATTTTTTATATTGTTTAAGTTTACTATTGATGGCTTCCAGCAGGTCTGCGCTTAGGAGGTTTTGTCCCTCATCAAACAGAAGGCGTGTGTGCCATTTATACGATTAATTATGTCAATGCCTAAGACCTTATCTTTTGTTTGAAGCTTATTTCAATAAAGATTAAAGAGATTTGTTAGCAACATATTTACGTATTTTCATATCCATTATCATATGAGTACATTTTAGCATCATTTTTGTATACTCATAACTTCACTAACTACTTCAACACTTGTAGTTGTGGATAGTCATGACTACTTGCATTCTCATGTGAATGTTTGAATATGTAGGCACAATACCATAAGCAATTATAAATGATAGCATTCTTGCATAAAAGAAATTTATGGCTTTTCATAATGCTTGTGATTACTTGAAGAGCAAAATGAAAGAGTAAAATTCAGTCAAAATTACTTTATGGAAAAAAGTCCATTGAAATTTTCAACGGAAAATAATTCCGTTGAAATTTTCGACGGAAAAAGTTCAAATTTCCGTTGGAATTTTCAACGGAAAATTATTCCGTTGCGATTTTCAACGGAAAAAGTCCAAAATTCTGTTGGAATTTTCAACGGAAAATTATTCCGTTGCAATTTTCAACGGAAATAATTCCGTTGCAATTTTTGACACTAATAAGTCATTGTCTGTCACGAGTCATTTAGGAATACACTTTGCACCAAAATGTAAATGGTCAAAGTAAAAAATTACGCAAGCCCACCCACATGCTCTACAAATTTATAACTGTTTTCATCGCTCTAATCATAGAACTTCTAGAGTTGTAGAAAGTTGCTAAAAGGTGAAAATTTCATTTTTCTATCTCTCACTTAAATAAATACTTATAAGATGATGATGTCTGGGACAGTTGCATCTGTTGTTGCTTTATTCTACTCAGATTAGTGTCATATATGTTGATAATTGCATATGACTCATGTTGCCTTTATTTTCATTGACTTCATTTTTTATATTGTGTAAGTTTAATATTGAGGGCTTCTAGTAGGTCTGCGCTTAGGAGGTTTTGTCCCTCGTCGGGCTTTGGCATGTGCTAAAAGAAATTTATGGTTTTTCATAATGCTTGTGATTACTTGAAGAGCAAAATGAAGGAGTAAAATTCAGTCAAAATTACTTTATGGAAAAAAGTCCATTGAAATTTTCAACGGAAAATAATTCCGTTGAAATTTTCGACGGAAAAAGTTCAAAATTCCGTTGAAATTTTCAACAGAAAATTATTCCGTTGCAATTTTCGACGGAAAAAGTCCAAAATTCCGTTGGAATTTTCCACAGAAAATTATTCCGTTGCAATATCGCTTACCATCTAAAGGTCTGTTTGCTTAATTTACTTGGAATTATTACCTAATTGCAATTTACTTTATATATTTTTAATTAAGAATAATACAAATAAACAAAAGAAAATCACTTTTTGGCTTAGGCCCATTTCCTTGACGGGTTCAGGTGACCCGAACTTTCCTCTTCTAAACTCCCAATTACTCTAAAACCCTAGACTCAACGCAGTAGAAGAAGCCATTCTTCTTCTTCTTATTATTATCATTATGAGCATTGACAACTTCTATTTTTGCAAGGATTCCATTCATATCTCATTTATCTTAGGATTAACGATTTGCCATATTTAATCATCTAATTGGCAACTCATTATTAACATCAACAATTATATATTAAATGTCTTATTCCTAATAGGTATAATTAATTAATGCTATTTTCATTAACTATTAAAAGACTCATCGTAATATAATTAATTTGTGTTTTGAAAAAGTTTAAAGTGGCATTTGAAATGAAGTTTAATTTCAAAATAGGAAATTTAATTTACAAAAATTTAAAACTAATTTAAAGGATATATACGAATTTGTTTGATTGGATATCAAATTAAAAAAATTATTTTATATAATATCTAAATATTTCCTTAAAAAATATAATTTCATAATTTATTTTTAAATATTCGAATTTGAAACTTTTCAAATTGAAAAAGAGAAATACTTTTTAAAGGAAAAATCAAATACATTAAAACTTGATACGTGTAATGAGTTTCCCCTTTTCCCACTTCCCTCCCAAAGTTTCCCACTTCCCACTTCCCTCCCAAATACTCCGTTTGTTTGCTTTGAAAATCTTTTAGGCCCACAAAATCAAACTATGAAGTTTTTTTTTTTAAAATAGTAAAAAGATGGAATGAGGAAGGGTTTAGGGCAAAGAAGAAATAGTTTGGTTTGCTCAGATCTCAAAAATAGAGACGAAAGAAGAATGAATGGAAGACGATGAGATAACGGAGGTGTCATTCCCTGCGGTTCGAGTTGATGAAGTGAGACAATGAAAGATCTGGAAGATTCTCAGCAACCAGATCGAGCAAACCTTGCTTGATTGGCGCGACAAGTTTCTGTCTTGGAGTTCTTGGAGCTCGAGATTGACAAGTTAAACGTTTTCTTTGTTGAGAAGGAAGAAGAATATATCATCACATGGAAGGTAAACTAACGTTTTCTTCTCTAAAACCTAAATCCCTAAATTCCTAATTTTTCTGGTTTTCTTTTTCACGAGCTTCGTTGCAATTTCGATTCCTTCTTCACGAGTTCTGATTTCTTCTTCTTCAAGCATGTTTGTGGCAATCACACGCCTTTGCAGTTCTCTGGTCACGGTATCTTCTCTCTCTTTTTCTCAAGCTTTCGATTTTCAATTCTCTGCATTGTTCATCGTTTTCTTTCATTGGATTATTTCGTGGCATTAGGAGTTCAGTGTTGGATTTGATACTTGGAATTTCTGGTTTTCTTTCTTATTAACTCTAGTAGTAGATTTTCAAAGTTCTGTGATTTTTGTGTTTAACTGTGACACAACCGCAAATTTGGATGGTTTAAGCTGCTTTAAGTTTTGTTTATTTGTTTTTGTCATGGTAGGTTTGATGCCAGACAATGTGTGTTTACATCTCATAATAAAGTTTTTGAATTGTTAATGGTGTACAATTTATAATCTGACTCATCTTGCCCTTTTACTGTTTATTCAAGGGATTGTAGCTAGCTATGTCAATGACCTCAACATTTATTTAGCAGAAAAATAACTATGATTCTAATGATAGAGAAACATTTGTTCTATCTTTGACATAGTCATGGAGAGCACAAGCCAAATTAAATTATCTTTATTCCGTTAATATTTGACAAGGAACGAAGTGCAAGCAAAATTAAAGATTAGGGGCTTGACAAAAACTAGTAAAAAATTGGTTACATCAGAGGAATATATTTTGCTTTTCAAATTAAATTATCTTTTCTCCTTTATTATATGGGTTGATCTTTTTGACTTTCTATACCCTTGAAAGATATTATAATGCATTGAAAATTAATTCTGTTTTGTTGCCTCGGTTCTGTTCTAGTTGCAGCTTCGCTTTGATTATTTTTTATTTTAGGTTGATCTCGTTCATTTCGTTGTGTTTCTCATTTCACTTCTTGTGCATATAATCTAACGGCAAAGATTGGGTTATTTGCCTGCAGAGCATGACAAACAGATTAATAAATCGTCCAAAAACACCACGGGTTGAATATAAACCATTTGCTCTCACTATATGATAAACAAAAAAGCAAGATTGATTACACGTCATACCCTTTTTTTTCTTCTTTTTTTTAACACCATTGTTCTTTCTATTCTATTATTCTAGTTCTATTCTATTATTCTAGTATACATAGGATACCTCTACTGGGGTAAATGCTGATGCACTCTGTTGGAGACTTGTAGGCAGTTACACAGAATTGCAGCTGAAGAATGGGTTGCTCTTAAACTCAAGTGCTCATGTAAATCGTTTGAAAAATTCCCCTTTGCTTCATTCATTGGTACCTCTCTCTCTCTATATTTGTACCTGATAGCCCAATACAGATAATGTAGGAAGTTCAAAGCACTTAGCACACACATGAGCCAATAGAACTTCTCCAGGTGATAGTGGTTAAGGTTGGTACCAGATAACCAAGCTCTGTGGTTGGAGTTACCAGTGATACTGTTTATTATAGATACAATCACTGAACTTAGGTACCAGAAAATTTTCTACTCTGGCACTGGAATACTATATCCTCTTTAGATGCTTAATTATTTTGTTCTTTCCTCTACTTTTAGCAAAGCTACATAGGCTAGTCTTGATTTGGGTTTATATATGTTCTCTTCTCTTTATATTACTATTTTTTTTATTAGAATTGTAAGTGTTTATAAATTATTGTTTGAATGAAATTGAGCATATGTTACGTTCTGTAAACTGTGCATGCAATTTTGCAGATGATGCATGCTCAGCTTTAAAGGACTTTGAAGAAAACTCACAAAACAGTACAGTAGCCCGAGTTTGATGTTGCCATGCATGAACGAATCATTCTGAGAGAACTTGATAGCTAAAATTGGCAACACCATCCATAATCTCATAGTTACTTTCAGATTTTGACTCTTTCCACGCAAAGTTTGCTGGAAAGAGTACTAAAATATTATGTATTAATGTATTGTCATGAATTTGTTATTTATCCTTTATGTATTAGGAAATTTCCAGGATAAAACTTTAAGTCACGTAAGGTCTCTTTTCTCATCATCTATATATCTACCTCGCATGATCATTATTATTTCACAAATTGAAATGATATGATAAGTTAAATCCAAATATGCAGCAAGAAACTCATTTTTAATTTGAATGCCCTTTCATGGTACATGATGCAGTATCTTGATGAGAACAAGAAGCTGATTATTGCAATATTGGACAATTAAAATCTTGGAAAACTTGCTGAATCTTGGACAATCAATATTGGACAATCAAAAGAAATGGTACATGGGTAGTTACACTTATTACGGTATTTCTATTGCTTCTTAATTCTTTTTTTTATTACTCTGTTTCTCTTATTACGGTGTGACATGGTACATGGGTAGTTACACTTACAATTGGCTTGATGATTAATCTTTTATAACATGGATCAAAGTTCAAAGAGAATTTCTTGGATGACGAGGGTTTTTTTATTATGAATGTTTAGAATGATTGCTTTTCTTCTACCTCATCCCTCTGTGCAGGTCTTGTGAAGATAATAAAGAAATATGATAAGCGAAGTAGAGCACAATATCGTTTACCATTTAAAGGTCTGTTTGCTTTCAAACTTGACAATACTTTTTTTTCCTTGCTTTTTCACGGAATTTATGTTGCCCTCATTGATATAGTTGTGTCAAAACAAGTTGTCTACTATATATGTCATCAAGTAATTATCTTTTGAGGCCCGAAATCAATCTGTTTGCCATAATAGTTATCTTTGTCCATTTGTTGCTTAAATTTACATTTAATTTGACAATATGCAGGAAATAACTTAAAGTTACAATTAATTTGCTTGACACATAATTTGGATTCCTTAATTAATGGTTGATTTACTTTAACATGCATTTAATAAGTACTAGCATGACAACATCTTAATTATTATATAATTAATCTGTATTCTATTATGTAAAATGAATTTGCTTCCGCAAGGTACTTTAGAGAATAAAGTGGCAATAATTGATTAAAAAAAGAGAGAGAGTATATTATAATAAATTTATAATATTATATTTTTGTTTAAACTGTATTATTATATAATTTATCATTGTGGTTAGGAACTTAATTCCATTTTCTCTTCAACCATAAGTAATATGTGATTGTGATTATTTAGTGAATTCTTATGTTTTCTAGAATGGTGCTATTTTGTTATAATAGATTGCTCTTGTTCATGGAATTTCCACGGTTGGAGATGCAGCTTTGATGGTCCCATTGAAGTTCTCAGTTATTTTTAAATTCTTTTTTATTTAGTTTTGTGGTATAATTAGTTGTGTACTATTATCATATTTAGGAAAATTTTCTTTTAATTGAAATTTAGAATTTTTTTCATTTTGGTTGTATGTAATTGTAGTATATTTCAAATGACTTTTAAAAAATAATAGAAGTTTTTTTTGCTGCTTATTTTTTTAATTATTAAGCAAAAGCTCAGTGGAGATCTTTAATGGCTGCCATATCTTTTGTCCAAACAAAAAGTTCAATGGCTGCTTATTCCGATGGTTGAGAAAATTGACTCCAAATCACGCAGATGGATTTAGTGGCTCCATATTTGTAGGCAATTTTCAAAATGACGTTAATATTTATGCTGGCAGTTTGAAATGCCATCAATATTTGATGAATTAAAATTCATATGAATTTAATGTTTTTTAAAAAATTAAAAATATTATTTTCGACGGAATTCTATGTACATTCCCTTGTAAAAGGTTAAGAATTTTCAACGGAATTTAAGTCCGTTGAAATTTTTGACGGAATTCTATGTACATTCCGTTGTAAACGGTCAAGATTTTTCAACGGAATTTAATTCCGTTGAAATTTTCGACTGAGTTATAGATAAATTCCGTTGCAAACTGAAACGGAACTTTTCGACAGAATTATTTTCCGTTGAAAGTATAGACGGAATTATAGTTAAATTCCGTCGAAAATTGTGACGGAATTTTTCAACGAAAATTAATTTCGTCAAAAATTTCAACGGAATTTTTGTTAATTTCTGTTGCAAATTGAGACAGAATTTTTTGACGGGTATATTTTCCGTTGAAATTTCCAACGGAATTTATTATTTTAATATTTTTCCATGACTTTATTTATTGACGAAAAAGTAAGGCTTCCAACGGAATACATTCTGTTGAAGTTTTCGACGGAAAAAATTCCGTTGTAAATATCAACGGAAAAAAAAATTCCGTTGCCTTTCGACGAAGGGTTATCCAACAGCAGAATTTCGTTGAAAATTCCGTCAAAAAATGATTTTTCAACGGAATTTTCATAATTTCCCACGGAAAAATTCCGTTGAAAATATTAACATTTCTAGTAGTGACACAAGGTAGTTGAATTATATTTTTGTAAGAAGGGTAAAATATACATATTGATTAGAAACTCTAAAATAACACTGTTAAAGAGAGACTTGGATGAAAAAAGCATAAGAGGGAAAATGATAATAAATAAATAAATAAAAAAGCATATGGGGGAAATGATCATTCAAAAACAAATCACAAGGGGGTATTTTTGAACTTTTTCCTATATTTAATATGAACCACTAAATAGTGTGACAACTGAAATTGAGGTTACCTGCTGGACTTTGAGCCCGTTTGGATGAATTTTTTTTCTTCAAAAGCTACTTTTTTTAAGAAAAAAAGCACTTCTCGAAAAAAGTCTGTTTGGATGCCTGTAAGAACCTGCACCGTTAATTAAGGAAATTAATCAGTTAATTATGAGTTTAATGAGATAATTCCATAATTGACCCTAATAGTTATTATGAGGCTTTAATAATTATAGTAAGTGAGTAATGATGCTGAAAGTCGTTTTTCTGACGAAAAGTGCAGATACCGGTTCTGCTAGTCGGTGTAAATGCGTACCGAAAAAGTATCCCGGAAAATTATAATAAGTACATGATAATTACTAGAATAATATGTAGGACTTGTAAAACGAGTTTCAAGTTAAAATAATGAGAACTGGTGCCAGAAACTGGTACTGGCTATGAAAAGCGCGTACCGGAAAGGTGCTTCGAAAAATATAAGAAAAATATGATAATTCTTGTAAAATTGAGTAGGTTAATAATCCTGAGTTTGGGATTAAAATGCTAAGCGTAGCAATTAAATTTAATATTGTGTGATTAATTGTTAACCGGCTATAAATAGCCACTTGCACACAACCCTAGGCTGATCCTTGGCCTTTTATGCATGGGTTTTAGTGTGTGTTGGTCAGCCTCTTTGTGCCTAGCCTTCTCTTCACCATTTTTTCAAGGAAAATCTCCAAAGTCTTCTCTTTTCCTTTGATTCTTCTCCTTCTTTCTTTGTAAACACTTGATAGAGTGGTGTGGGAGGGTTGAGTCAGCCATATTTTGAGTTGGTGCTTCTGTTTTGGGGAAGGGAGAGTGCTGGTTTGGTGTTGGAGCCATTGTGGTGGCCTTTTGAGCTTCAAAGTGTCACCTTTGTGAAGAAAGAACCAACCTTTGGTGTGGCATTTTCGTGCACCTTCTGGTCTGCATATTTGGAGCTGTTTGGAGAGCTCTATGAACCTTCACTTCTGAGTTTTGGAGCTTGGGTATGTTATACCAACCTTTGACCATGAATTTAATGCTTAAAAATGGAACCTTGATGCATGTAATGAGCTAAGTTGATAACTTAAGGGTGGGTAACGTTACACACACCTAGAAATGCATGTTTAGGCTTATGTAAATGGGTAAAAGTGGTACCTTTGAAGGATATCTTCGCGTAATGCAGAACTGCATTCTGTCGTGAAATATCCGGATATGGATATCCGGATATGCATATCCAGATATGGGCCCCCGAGGAATATCCGGATATTCTGGGTTTTCGATGAACAGTAAGGTACTGTTCATACAGAGGTCTTGTATGGGTTAGTGAACCCTGGTTTGATGAAGTGGTACTTCTGTAATAAATTATCTAAGTCAGAACCTATGTGGTTAAGTGCTTGTGGCTTTGTGTGAAGCCTTAAGACGTAATTCGTAAAAGGAAAACGTAGTCTTTATGTTATGCGTATGAGCTGTGTTTATTGATATAATTATTGGTCCAAACAGATTGTGATTATTCTGTTTGTGGACATTGAGCTGTGTGGACTCTTGTCATTGGATTGTGAGCTTGCAAGGTAAGCTTTCATATCCTCGATTTAGCCATGTTGTGGTTCCACCATGTCCCATGGGGGTATGGTTATATGCATGCTTTGGATATTTGAAATGTTGTTGAGCTTTATGTGTAATGGCTTTTAATATGCATGTGTTGTTCCATCTTGACGGTAAGCCTGAGTATGTGGCGTGATACAAGACGGTGATCCGGGGTGGATGCAAGTAGCGTCTTGCGCTATTTGTGGGTATTAGACGTATATATCCTGCATTTCTCTGGCAAGTAGAATAGTATTGACACGCATGACATGATTATCTACTGCATTGCACTATTTTAGAACTGATGATGATAAACTGCTTTTGAACTTATATTGCACATGTAAGTGAGAGGATGGAAGATCCTTGAGGACCCCTTGCCTTACTGAGATTTCTTGTTTAGAGATCTCTCCCCACGTTTGGGGAATGCTTATTTCAGGTTCAGGTAGTATGGGGACTGATGCCTCTGGCGGCAGGAGGCCAGAGCTTAGTTGATGTTTAGTGTTGTTCATATTATGCTGGCATGACTGGATTGGATGATGTTTATGTTTTCTGTCATTTATGATTATTGAGTTGAGATTTATGTTGGGCTTTATTGCCTTATTCGGGTGAGCATGGGAGTTGTCCATGCCACTATGTTGTTAGTACTTTTGAGTTGAGATGTATAAACTGTTAGTTGGTCTGGTCTACGTGTGGTAGTTCCGTGACTAGAGACATACTTATGTTATTTAATTAATGAGGTATTCCAGTTAGCTGTTTATTGCAATATACATACAGGCGATGCTTTGAAAATGGTTAAGTAATCAAGTTGGTAATGATTAATGACATCATAATTGAAAACAAAAAGATATTCCGCAATTTTTAATTAAGCGCAGCTTAATACGATAGTATGATAACATTACTGGATATATACGGGTTGTTACAATGCCTGCTCTTAAAAAAAGCAGAAGTCGTAAAAAAAGCCAAAAACTTACTTTTTTCGGAAGCTAAAAATTTTAGCTTTTAAAAAAAGCAGAAGTCAAAAGCCAAATATTTTTTTCAAAAATCAAATATTTTTTTAAAAATCTAAATAGTTGTAACTTTTATAGAAAGTACTTTTAAAATAAGGAAGTGATAAAAAGGACTTTCTTAAAAAGCCAATATAAACGAGCTCTTAGTGCTTGTTTGGATCCTCTTATTTTTAGCTTCTTTTCTCCTATAAGCAGAAGATGGGCCAAACAGGTTTTGAAAAAAGCTCTTATAATGAAAAGATCTTTTTTTATAATAAAAAATAAAGCCAAAAGCTCTAAGCTCTTATGAGCTTTTCTTGAATTGTGTATTTTTTTTAAATGAAGAGCCATAGAGGTAAAGAGAGAGACTTTTCTTGAAATGTGTGCTTTTAAGTTAGAAATTTTATGTAATAAGCAAACAACATTTACCTTTTTTTAAGCTCTCTTTTTAGCTTTAGCTTATAAGTAGCTTCTAGTTTGAAAAGAGATGATCCAAACAGGCTTAGAGCGGATCATCTCTTTTTAAAACTAGAAACTACTTATAAGCTAAAGCTAAAACAAAGAGCTTAAAAAAAAGTTAAAAGCTGTTAGATAATTACATAAAAAATTTAGCTTAAAAGTTACTTAAAAGCATATATTTCAAGAAAATTATTTCTCTCTCTATATCTCTATAGCTATCATTTAAAAAAAAACACAATTCAAGAAAAGCATTTAAAAGCTTAAAAAAAAGCTCCTCCTAGAGCTTTTAGTTTTTAACATTTTTCTTCATTACATAAAAGAAAAAGAGCTTTTCATTGTAAGACTTTTTCTCAAAACCAGTTTGGCCTAACTTATGCTTATAAATAGCTTCTAACTTAAAAAAAAATTATATATTCAAACAGGCACTTAGTCTGATGTTCTTAAGCGATCTCTCTTCTGTAAATAGGCATAGACGTATTTCTTGTGTTTAAACTGATGTTTTGTTCTTTGGGGCCTTAGCCCTTTCAACCACGAAAAAAAAATAATTTGGGGTTCATGCCTCTTTATTAAATTATATTTAATAGATTATTTTTTAACATTTTTAGCACATCATATATTTAATATGAAACTTCAAGAGAATTAACAATTGTGCCACTTTGAGTCTCGAGAAACTACTGGAGTAGAGGTATTTAACCTGGACCGGATTGGCTGGTTCAACTAGGAACCGGATCCCCACTCGGTCAGGTTTGGTGATTGGACAAGATTTGTAATTGAACCGGTAGGAAACTAGTAAATCGGTTGAAAACAGGGTCCAACCCGGTTTTTTGAATTTTATTGCAAAATATCTTAAATTTGCAATTGAAGAGAGTCCAACTCCACACCTTTAGCGGTAAAATATACTTGCAATTAGGGGGTGCATGGGTAAGGTCAGGTCAGGTTTTTGTGATGACTCGATCCAATTTAATTTTTATTGGTCAGGTATTTTGACTCGACCCGCTTTAAATTGATCCAAGTCCGGTCTGACTTGGTTTGAATTTTTTTGATCTAGTTCAGAACCGGGACGGATCTGACCTAACTTGGTTTCTGAAGTGGGTCTGACTTGATTTCTGAAGTGAGTCAAATTCGACCTGCCCGTTTTTGACTTGGTTTCAAAACATGTTTTAATTTGATTTTTTATAGTTATTGATTTATTTTTTAAACTCATGAAATTACTATATTGCAAACGACGAAAATTTCGTCACAAAATTATTTTTTCGACGAAATATTTTTTGTCGAAAAGCGACGAAATTTATTCTCTAATGAAAATTTTGACAAAAATAGTTTTTCTATCGAAATTTTCGAGGAAATTTAGTTTCGGTCAAAAGTTTTGACGAAAATGATTTCTTCCATCAAATGTTTTAAACGAAAAAAGAATTCCGTCAAAAATTTTGACAAAATATTTTTCGTTCAAAATTTCGATGGGAATGTGTTCTGACAAAAATTTCGACGGGAATCGTTTTGAGGGAAATGTTTCATTCGAAACTTTCGACGAAATTTAGATTCTCTAAAGAATTTTGCCAGAATATTTTTTCCGTCAAAAATTTTTTTCGAAATATTTTTTGTCAAAAATGTTTACGAAAATTTTTGACAGAAATTTGTTCTGTTGAAAATTTTGATTTATCAAAAAACTTGACGAAAATATTTAGACAAAAATTTTAGATAGAAATGTGTTTCGCTAAAAATTTCGACGAAATTTTTTTTTTGTCAAAAAGTTTAACGAAAATGTTTTCGTCGAAAACTTTCACCGAAATTTGAATTATGTAAAGATTTCTGATGAAATTTTTTTTTCGTCAAAATATTTCGATAAAAATGTTTTTCGTATGAATATGTTTTTTTGTGAAATATTTTGACGAAATTTAGATTCCGTAAAAAAAAATTTCGTCAAATTTTTTTACGTAAATGTTTTTAGTCACAAGAAATATTTTTCGTAAAAAATTTTGACGTAATTTTTTTACGTTAAAAATTTTCTTTTAAGGTAATTGTGATATTTTTCTTTTTTTTCACATAATGGGTATGGGTCAATTTTGGGTCAGTGAGTCATTATTATAACAAGTCAGGTCTAAAATTAACCCAAATAAAAGTGGGTCAGTATTTAAATCCAATTCAAAAAAATAAATATTTATGGGTTAGGTCAAAGTCAGATCAAGGGCAGGGCAAGTGAATCAGTTTTTTTGCACACCCCTAGATATTATTAATTGTTGAAAAAAAATCTCTTCTCCCATAAAAGGAGAAATACGTTTCCCATATTAATATTTTAACCGGGTCTACACCGATCCAGATTTAATAACATCTACTATTATATATCAGGACTATTTGTTTATATAGCTGATTGATCTAATTAGCCACCATGAACTTCGAAAATAGATCAATTCGATAAACTTGATAAAGCATGCCTTCATGAAAGTCTTTATATTGGATGGTTAATTATGATGTTTATTCTTTAAGCACGTGGTGGGATATCTCATATATGTATAAACTAACACTAAAATGCACGAATACGTGGATACGAACTTTTTTGCATTAAATTAGTAAAACTTGTGGTTGCTCCTTCGACTGCTCCATTCTTATGGTACGTACCGTGAAAGAATTTCGTAGCCGCCACTCTTTTTTTTTTAGAACATTTAAGCAAGTTGTTAAAATCAGAGGCGGAGTGGCGCGATCAAAACCCCATAGCTTAAGTCACTAAGATTTGTCTAGTTGTGAGAGGTTTTGATAGGTTGTAATAGGTTATGTGTAAAAAACACAAACCCATAGCTTAATTACACAGGTAGTGTTGGAAATAATGTCACAAAATTATTAAACAAAGAACCGGAACGATCGGTATTATGGTTAATTATTATGTATTAGCCGCCACCGATCATTATTTTCGTTATATGCATTATTTCTCTTCATAAACTAGTTCATTAGGAGCCAATAAAATTAATTCAGCTAATAAGTATCATAACGTTTCGCTTAGGCCTATTACTCAAAGAACTTATATTTCTTAATTATATATGTTTTTTAGTAAATCTTAATTATATTTTTAGAAAAAGAAAAAGAAAACTGTAGGCAAAAATGTTCTTGACAAGCAAGTATGGGACAGTGACAAAAATGTTATTTTTTGGCAAAATTTTTATTCAAATACCACTTGAACAGTACTTTTTATCAGACTGTCATGTGGGTGTAATTCGTTATGACTGGTAGCAAATTATGTTCGACATTAATTTTATGACACGTGGCACACTTTTGCAGGAAAAAACTAACGTGTCATAATTCGCTACCAGTGGTAGCGAATTTGGTCTGCAATATGGTCACGTGTCACGAAATCATTGGCCACGAAATTCGCTACCCGTGGTAGCGAATTATGACACGTGACAGTCTGGTAAAAAGAACTGTTCGCGTGGCATTTGGGTAAAAATTTTGTCAAAAAGTGACACTTTGATCATCGTTCGTGAAAGTATCCTGAAAATTTAAAAACACAAATATTAAGGAATAATATAATAAAAATATATTTATCTAAAAATTTAAATTTTTGGGTTGAATTTATTTTTTTATATAATATCAAGGTTTTTTACAATCCAAGTGGCTAGAATTTGATTCCTGTTGTCCCATTCTTATAATAAAATATTTAATTTTCATATTTCAAATCCTAAAAGAAAGTACTTGATGTGGTGGGCTGGAAATCGTCGTTCAATATGAAAGTCTTGGCATGAAGGGATATATTAAGAAAATATATAATATAAAATAATATTAAAAAAAAAACCACATTCAAATCATGTAAAGTTTTTAAATTGAATTGATTAAGATTCATGTTGTATCTATCTCGTCCTAGGTAGCAATTAGCAACGTCTACTATTTCTTGCGATCTTATATATCATAGTGCAACTCAAGCTCTTCCTAATTAACAAAATCGCCGTCGTCCGCGTGGCGAGTCTTGACGTAAACGAGGAAAAAGTCTATTGTACTGTTTGGACCACCATATGACATTTCAAACCCTGACGGATCCGTATGTCCTATTGATCAGATTCTACAGATTTCACCATTCAGCAGTCTTTGACATTGACAATGTCCTCCCTCGATATCTCTTTGAATTTAAACTGAGCACAAGTCAAATTTCATGGAGTCGTGCCACTATAAATAGCACCATGAGGAGACCTATCTCAGTATCTGACAACCCAAGCAAACCCGAATCTTTCTTCAGTTAGCATAATTTCCTTGCTGCATAATACTTTCTGCCCAAAAAAGAAACTACATCTAGCTTTTGCTTACAGCTTTTTCTTTAGCATTAGTCTTTACACAAGATAGTGTATATTTTGTGCGCACAAACCTCCAAATCGCCTTTCAAATATATATACATGGAGAGAACAAAGTCATCCGTTGCACAAATTCAGGCCCCTACTTATGGAAACTTAGTAACCGTTCTTAGCATCGATGGGGGTGGTATTAGGGGCATCATTCCTGCAACCATTATTGCTTTCCTTGAATCTCAGCTTCAGGTATATATGATTAAAACGAACCTATATATAGCTAAGTAGCTAGGTATGACAGTATTTCTTTTATCAGCTAGCTAATCCTCAGACTGATAAGGTATATATAAATTTTGGGGTTGTCATTTGTCCTTTAACATGATAAGAGAAAATTTCTTACACACACAACATTTTGTGGGGCCTGCACTTTTTAAAGCAACAAATATAAAATAAAATTAAAGCACGCAAAACGAATCTCTATAACATTACACAATTATTTTTTCTACGACATAACTCTTATAAAACCCATATATATTTTTGTTAACAGAACAATGACTACTAACTAATACCAATCCTCCTATTATTAAGTCCTAACTCATGTCATTCATGTGGAGCCAATCATCTAAGAAAGTACAAGATGTTACTTGAGTTAGTTATAGCAAATGCAGATTACAATGTATTATTCGTGTAAACAAATTAAATCGTAATATTACATTATTTTATTTTTATTTTGAAAGAATAATTTAATTGATCATCTGGATGTGGGGCATGCAGGAGTTGGATGGTGAGGATGCAAGGCTTGCAGACTACTTTGATGTGATATCAGGAACAAGCACGGGAGGTCTTGTAACCGCTATGTTAACTGCTCCTGATCAAAATAATCGTCCACTTTTTGCTGCCAAAGATATCAAGCCCTTTTACATGGACCACTGCCCCAAAATTTTCCCACAATATAGGTATGTATAGAAGAATTTGTCTCTTTCTTTGTTTCTGTTGAAACGTACTTGTAATTTTAGGCATAATAATAATTGAGAAATTAAAGTTTTTGGGGTTCAATTCGTTGCAGAGGATTTTGTGGGACAATATTAGCAAAGGTAGTAAGATCTCTGGGAGGACCCAAATATGATGGGAAATACCTGCATGGGGTCGTCAGAGAGAAACTTGGTGACATTCGCTTGCATGAGACTCTCACCAACGTTGTCATTCCCACCTTCGACATTAAGAGCTTGCAGCCCACTATTTTCTCATCTTATCAGGTTTATTTCTATCTTCTCATCTCCACGTCTTTATTTGCTTTTCGCTAGTGTGATGAATTTTCTTCCAACGGAATAATTGTTGACTAATTTAGAAATAACTGTCTTTCAGGATACGAATACAATTGTTTAGTTAAAGGTAGCAATAGAATATCATTTCATATACCAGCTGAAAAAAAAAAAATTTGTTTCCCATCTGCTTAAGGCATTTATAGGTATAAATATGCAGAAAAAATTGTGTATCATTTTAAAGGATGTAAAATTGTGTCATTTTAAGTGAGAGAAAGAGATAGATAAAGGAGGAGAGAGAGTGGACAGAAAAATATAAAGGTGTGGGTCTCACTTCTTTGTAATAGTGAAAGGATATAAATTGTGTCATTTAAAAGGACAAACGTTTTTCCCATAAATATGTGGTTCCTCATTTCTGCTGTCACTGCTGATGGAAAAACTTGCAGCAAATATATTTACATTAAGATATGGAGACGGATTCTGAAATTAAAAAAAAAAAATATTCCAAGATACGGAACCGGATCCTGGTGGAAGTAAGTGTTGCTGCAAATTTTCTGATCTGCAGCAACAGGAGAACTATTAAAGCCATAAATATGATACCAGCTACTTACTTTTTTTTTCTGTCTACCACTCTACAATATCGTTATATCATAAACTCAACTATCTTTATCATTCTCTCTCCTATTGAGATTTTGATCTAAGAGTAAACACCATTTTTAGTCCCTGTCAATATCTACGAAGTCCTTTTTAGTCCCTGGCAATAAAAAAGGACCAAATTGGTCCCTGAAATTACAAAAAAAGGGCCATGTTAGTCCTTATGTCAACTCCCAAATATGTAGAGTGGCCTTTTTCTTGTACTTTCAGGGACCAATTTGGTCTTTTTTTATTGCCAGGGACTGAAAAGGACTTCGTAGATATTGCCAGAGACTAAAAAGGGTGTTTACTCTTGATCTAATGGTGTTGAAGAGCAGTAGGCAAAGGTAATCAGAAGAAAAGTAGGTAAAATAACTTATCCCATTATCAAATTATAATATCAATGTTTTTATGCTACTTATAAACTTTATGCTCTTTAACTTTTTTTAAAAAACTATTCTTATAAATGTATAAGGGATTAAAGGCAATGATTATGACCGACTCTGAGGAGTGAAAGTGAATCTTCTATTGTTAAAATTTCACATGTGAAAATTTTGTATCTAGCTTTCTCTTCACATACATTAAATAGGTGGAGTCCAATTATCATTTAAGAAGAAAGAGATACACACCAAAATTTCACATGACTGAAATTTTGATACAATAAGATCCATTCCGATGAGGAATACTGAATGTGTAAATATTCTTAGAAAAGTCTGTTACTAATTTAATTTAATAAAACCAAATGGATGATCAAAACAAAGGCTAAAAAGATTTGAAATTCCTGCAGCTGAAGATGAACCCTTGCTTGGATGCTAAACTCTCAGACATATGCATCAGCACGTCCGCTGCACCTACTTATCTCCCTGCTCACAACTTCATAAACCAAGATTCAAAAGGAAACATGCACGAATTCAACCTTATTGATGGTGGTGTTTGTGCAAATAACCCGGTATTCACTTATTATTTGTTATTAGAAATTTTATGTAATTACTAATGATTATATACATTTGAAGCATCGCTAATTTTTCTTTTCTTGGGGAACTTCATGATGCAGAGTTTAGTTGCGATCAACCAAGTGACTAAACAGATTATTAATGAGAATCCTGATTTCTTTCCAATAAAGCCTATGGAATATGGTCGGTTCCTAATAATATCAATAGGGACAGGGACAGCAAAAAATGAGGAAAAATTCAATGCAAAAATGGCAGCCAAATGGGGTCTATTGGACTGGCTAACTCATAGTGGTTGTACTCCCTTAATCGATGTTTTTACTCAATCCAGTGCTGACATGGTCGATTTCCATTTATCTACTCTCACTCAAGCACTTCATTCTGAAGATAATTACCTTCGAATTCAGGTATACTCCTAAAAAACAAAATTCTCTCTAGATAGTTCCTCCTTTAATTAGAAATAACATAACAACATAAGCCAAATATATATATTAAGCATTAATGATCAAATTTGTTGAACAACATGCAGGATGACACATTGACCGGAACAGATTCTTCAGTTGACATTTCTACAAAGGAGAACTTGGAAAAACTTTGCCAAATTGGTGAAAAGTTATTAAAGAAACGGGTCTCCAGGGTCAATTTAGATAATGGTTTTTGTGAGCCACTTCAAAATTGGGAAACCAATGAAGATGCTCTCAGAAGGTAACATTAAAATAGACATCTTCGTTATAAGTAGTAGTTCATTTAATTAAGATACATATTACAATCCAGTGACACATTTCAATTATCTATTTATATTAATAAGATATATGGTTTTGTTCCTTTCAGGTTTGCAAAAACACTTTCACACGAGAGGAGACTCCGTGAAATGAGATCCCCACACACTAAAAAGGCCTTTTAGTCCCATTTCCTTGTCTGATAATTTGCAAAGGGATTTGATTCCATCAGCTTTATTGATTCAATTGTTAAGATTTGCTGCTCATAGAACAGAGCGGGTTTTAGACATAGGTCAAAAAAAGAATAGTTGATTAAAAAAAATTGTAATTTATTCAGTATTTATTTATTTATTTTGCGAGCTTATTTATCAGTTGTAAAAAAATCTACTTACAGTAATAAATTATCACTCTTGATTTGATTGTTATTCTCCAATTCTTAGTGTGAAAGTCAGTTTGACACTTCTTTAGAATTGTGTACAAAATTAAATTAGAATATGATAGGCGCGTGGGCGCGTGGTTTTCCTTTTTAGAGCTCTGTTAGGTTTTCGGTGTTTTCATGGTGAGAAAAGGGTCGCGATCCCTAAATTCTGAGGGGGAAACAGTGATTAGGAGAGATTCAAAGAAAGCTAAAGGAGATTTGCTGATGGATCAGGTGATGCATGATGAACCTCTAGTTGCGGGCGCAATGGAGGTTGAAGGAGGAGGTGAGGGTCAACCGATTGATGTAGATAGGGCATTTCCAGCGCCTAGGAGTGAGGAAGAACCTAAAAGAGATCCGCGAAAGTTGGTCTCTTACAAGGATCATCTTCTGCGTGTGAATGGTGTCTGGGATGGTTTTCGCGAAGAGGAAGACAATGATTGGTTTGCAGAATGCAAAAGGGAGGAGTGCGAAGAAGAGGAAGCTCTCAAGGCATATGAGCAGTCAGGAGATGATGACCCTCTGAACCCATTTTACCAATTCGATATCCTGGAAAAGCTTGAACAATGCAAACGCTGGAGAAAGGCTTTGATTGTCAAACTCATGGGAAAGAGGTTAGGTGCTAAATTTCTTTGGAATCGTTTGCATAAACTCTGGAATCTGGAAGGAGATTATAAGGTCTTGGATCTGGAAAATAGCCATTATATGGTTGAATTTGAGAAAGTGCAGGACTACCTGTTTGTGCAGCAGCAGGGGCCATGGATTGTGGCTGATCATTACCTCATTGTTCAGAGGTGGAGGCCTAATTTTAACCCATATGATGACAGGGTGAAAAAACTAGCTATATGGATCAGGATACCAGGAGTCCCTAGGGAATTTTATACATACAAAGACCTATGGAGAATGGGGAATATGGTGGGGAGAACATTGAGGATTGATGAAAGCTCACTGAGGATCAGTGGTTATGGGCAACTAGAAGAGATCACTGACAGGGGCAGGTTTGCCAGAATTTGTGTGGAGATTGATTTAAGCAAAAGCCTTCTCTCAAAATTCCGAATTGGGCAGAGGCAACTGTTCATTGGGTATGAAGGATTACACATGATTTGCTTTCTATGTGGCCAGTATGGTCACAGGAAGGACCAATGTGTGTTAAATCCGGAAAATGTAAAGAAAGCTAGCAAGGATGTTGGGGAAGAGAACCTGTGCCAGAATTTGGAGCATGATCAAAGTGTAGAAGGGAATAAGGAAGATGTCGAAAGAAGCCAAGAAGAAGATGGCTTTGGAAGCTGGATGACAGTTCAAAGAAGGAATAATAAAAGGCAGGTGCAGAACCAGAAACAAAAGGAGGTTCAGGTGAGCAAGGAGAAATTGGCAACAGATGGGGGTGGAAAATCCCCGAAAATAGATGCAGCTGGTTCAAGGTTTGGTCCCCTGGATAGTGTAGCAGGAGAGGGTTCTCATGGTGTGAAGGGGAGCTCCCCTGAGCTGGGAACTGATAGTACCAAATCTGTTGGGGATCCCAGTCAACAGAGAAAGAACCAGAATGGAAGAAGGAAAAAAAACATTCCTGGAGGTAGTGGTGTGAAACAAAATCTTGTTGCAGAGAACAAAGATTTGGGGACTAAGGGGAGTTACTCCTTTTACCAAGAGTCTCCTAAGGGGAAGTTGCAAGCCAATATAACAAGGGAGGCCATCCTGGTTGAAAAGGGGAGCAAAGGGAATAAACCTGGGAGCTGTAGTGCAGGCTTGACAAATAGAAGTAGTGTAGCTCCTGTTTTGATGTCCTCTGGAGTTAAAGAAGTTCCTCCGGATGGTGTTGGTGAAGGCAAGGAGCTATGCCAGGAAGGAAGGTCTGCAATGGCTTTGGATGATATTACCAATGGCATGGGGAGTAGGAGCACAACCAATGCTTTGGTTGTTTGAGGTCTGTTTTCTGGTCTATTTCATTTTCACTTTCATAGTGTGTACATGGAATTGTAGAGGAGCGGGGAAAAAAGGGTTTTCCTCTCTCATAAAGGATATGGTGTTCCAGAATAAAATTCAAGTTTTAGCTTTACTAGAAACTAGAATAAGTGGTAATAAGGCTGAGAGAGTCATTAGAAGTCTTGGTTTTGATAGTTTTTTCATTAGAGATGTTGTGGGCTACTCTGGTGGAATTTGGCTACTATGAAATAATAGATTTACCAATGTGAGAATAATTGAGGAGAATCATCAGTTCATTCATACAAACCTGTATTGGGTAGCTTCGGGTGAGGAAGAGAATTTTACCTTCATTTATGGCAGTCCTAAGAGGCCTGAGAGGGCTGCCCTGTGGTCTGGTTTAAGGAATATTGCTGACAGGGGTCTGGATAAATGGGCAGTAATGGGGGATTTTAATGCCTATTTGGAAGTGAGTGATAAGCAAGGTGGAGCTGATGTGAACTGGGGAAGCATGCAAGAATTCGCCAATTGCTTAAGTGACTGTGGCCTGTCAGATTTAGGCTTCTCTGGTCCCAAGTTTACATGGAAGAGAGGAGCACTTCAAGAAAGGATTGATAGGCTGTTAGGCAATGAGGGGTGGATGCTGAGTTTCCCTAATAGATCTATTTCTCACATTCATTACTATGGGTTTGATCATAGACCTCTAGTTTTGAAAAATGGCAACGAAGGATACTCGGCTGGAGGGGTCTAGCCCTTCAGATTTTTAGCAGCATGGCTAACAAATGAGAGCTTTGGTGGGATTGTGCAAAGCTGTTGGAGTGGTAATAAGGGTTGGGTTGCTTCTAAAGAGGATTTTCATAAGGAAGCTGTGGAGTGGCATCACCTTAAGTTCAAAGAGGACCAGAAGAAAAAGTTGAATATCCAAAGAAGGATAAGGGGTGTGGATTTACAACTCAGCAGGGGTCCTAATGAATCTCTTGAAAGACTTCATAGGGATTTATGGCAGGAACTAAATAAAATCTTCATTCAGGAGGAGATTACTTGGTTTCAAAGGTCTAGGAATAACTGGCTTGCTTATGGAGATAGGAATTCAAGGTTTTTCCATGCTACAACAGTTGCCAGAAACAGAAGGAACAAAATCATGTCCCTGAAGGATGAGCAGGATGAGTGGATACAAGACCCAGAAGCCTTAAAAGAGATGGTGATTGGTTTCTTTAAAAATCTATATAAAGAGGAGTGTCTGGATGCTCAGATTTCAAACATTGTAAACCTGTTTCCAGTGCTTGATAGTCAGGAATGGGCAAACATTGGGATTAATCCTGGGCTGGAGGAAATCAGGAGAACCATCTTCAAAATGTAGCCCTTTAAAGCCCCTGGAGTTGATGGATTACATGTTGTGTTCTTCCATACACAGTGGGGTACAGTGGGAGGATCTGTGGCTGAGATGGTTATGGAGGTTTTCAATGAACCTCCTAAGGTTGCAGGTATCAACCAAACTTTAGTTTGCTTAATTCCGAAGGTAGATAACCCTGAATTGATAAGCCAATTTCGTCCTATAAGCTTATGTAATGTCATTTACAAAGTTGTCTCTAAGATTATCACTGCTAGGCTAAAGAAGCATATGAGCCTCTTAATAATGCCTAACCAATGCAGTTTTATTCAAGGAAGACAGGCTTCTGACAATATTATCATTAGCCAGGAAATATTTCATTCTATGAGAACCAAAAAAGGCAAGAAGGGCTGGATGGCTATTAAGGTAGATTTAGAAAAAGCCTATGATAGAGTAAGGTGGTCTTTCTTGGAGGAAACCTTAAGCTTGACTGGGTTACCCGTGAAGCTAGTGGAGCTCATCATGGCCTATGTGACTTCTACCTCCATGAATATCCTTTGGAATGGGTCCCAAACGGAGTACTTTGCTCCCACTAGAGGGATTAGACAAGGAGATCCCCTTTCTCCTTACCTATTTGTTTTATGCATTGAGAGGTTAGGACATTTGATTAATGATGCAGTGGAGAAGAAAGAGTGCCATCCGGTTAAGTTGGGTAGAAATGGGCCACCTATATCTCACCTTTTCTTTGCTGATGATCTTTTACTTTTCTCAGAAGCTAGTGAAGACCAAGCCTCTCTGATCAGGAATGTACTGGACCAGTTTTGTAGTGTTTCTGGTCAGAAAATCAGTAGGAGTAAAACCAGGTGCTTCTTCTCTAGGAATGTGAATCACATCAGAAGAAAGGATCTAAGCCTTAACATGAACTTCTCAGTCACAGCTGATTTAGGGAAATATCTTGGAATCCCCATTCTGCATAAGAGAGTGAATAAAAACACTTTCGGGTTCATCTTGGATAAAACAAATAGGAAACTCAGTGCTTGGAAGGAAAAAACTCTTTCCTTAGCTGGCAGGACTGTCCTAACAAAATCAGTGTTGGCAGCACTGCCTTCCTATGCTATGCAGACTTCTCTTATTCCTATTGGAACCTGTGAAGCTGTAGAACAGAAGATGAGGAGCTTTATCTGGGGCTCAAGTTCGGAAAAGAGGAAGATTCATGCCTCCCCTTGGAATGTGGTGTGCAGGTCGAAGGTTAATGGGGGGCTGGGCATCCATAATCTCAGATTGGTTAATAAAGCTTGCATGGTGAAGATTGGGCATGGTTTGATGTCTCATAGAGAAGAGTTATGGGTTCAAGTGCTGAGAAATAAGTATAAAGTGGAAAATGGACTGTTGGCCAATATTCCCAAGAAGACAGGTTGCTCTAATCTTTGGATGGGAGTCTCTCGGGTTTGGGATAAGGTTTATGAAGGCTCCAAAATGATGGTGGGGAATGGGATGGGAACCTCCTTTTGGTTTGATAAGTGGCTGTCAATTGGCCCTCTTGTTAATCACAAAACTCAGGACATCCCATTTGATTTGCAGGGGATGATGGTAGCAAATATGGTGGATGAAAATGGAGGCTGGAATTGGCAGGAGTTCATCTATTTGATTTCTCAAGAAGCTACTAATCTCATTGCTGGAGTATGCCCTCCAAATCCTGAGGAGGAGGGTGATAGGGTAATATAGGATCTTTCTCAAGATGGGCGTTTCTCTATGAAATCTGCTTTCAACCTGCTTTGTGAGGGAGAGAAAAATAATCTCAATCTTCATTGGAATGCTGTTTGGGACTGGTTAGGACCCCCTCGAGCTAAATCTTTTTTGTGGTTGCTGCTTGGTGAGAACTTGCTAACTAACTCAAGGAGGTTTCAAAGGCACATAGCTGAGTCAAACCTGTGTCCTAGATGCCTATTGGGCAGGGAGGATTGTATGCATGTGATTAGGGATTGTGCTTGGTCAGAGAGAACTTGGAGAACTCTGGTGAATCCAGGTAGGTGGCTTGAGTTCATGGCCCTTCCTTTACAAGCTTGGCTATATGTTAACCTGGACCCTAAAAAGTGTATGGTTAATGGAGATAATGGTCACATTTTGTTTGGGCTAGTCTGTTGGTTCATCTGGAAGGAAAGAAATAAGCTTATCTTTGAAGGAGAGGTTCCTAGTGAGGTTAATACTTCTAGATTGGCCTGTACTTATCTTGCTAACTATCTGGATGCTAATAGATTATACTGCAAAGCTAGGTTGCAGAATAACAGGAAAAAGGTAACTCTGGTGCAGTGGAGAGCCCCACCTGTTGGCTGGTTTAAATTGAACACTGATGGTTCATCTAAAGTCAGGAGTTTGCAAGGAGGCTGTGGGGGTGTAATTCGAGATGCTGTTGGTCGATGGGTCAAGGGGTTTGCTAAGAATCTAGGGAATTGCAGTGCTATTAAAGCTGAGATCTGGGGTATCTACTGGGGGATGCAAATGGCATGGGATATCGGCCATAGGAAAGTAATAGTGGAAGGAGATTCCCTTGTTGCTTTGGGGATGATCAATGAGGGGGTAGCTGGGAACCACCCTTTGGCTGGCTTAGTTAACAAAATCAGGTTGATGAGGACTTGGGATTGGCAATTGGTGTTTGTCCACACATTCAGAGAATGTAATGGTGTTGCTGACTGGCTTGCCAACTTGGCCATATCGCTAGGATGTGATATCACTTTTTTTGAAAACCCTCCTGATGGATGTACTGCTGATGTAGGATGGGATTTTAGTGGGGTTGCCTGGCCTAGAATGGTCAGGGATGTAGTTACTTTTTAGTTGCTTTTAATTCCTTTGTTATTCAAAAAAAAAAAAAAAGAATTGTGTACAAAATTTAAAGAATGAAGCTTTCCATCTATCACACAATTGAGTAAAAAAGAAAATTGTATATGCATTATAGAACTAACTTGTAACTCCTACAAATAAGACTCAGTATTTTGTTAAAAAAGTGATGTTAAAATAATTTTGAGAGGATAATCTCTGTTAGAAAAATTGCTTCACCAATAAATGCAGTTCCACGAAATACATGGAGGAAATCAAGTTATGCAATAATCAAATCATGCAATAATACAAAATTAAAGTGTACCACACTTAAATATATGATACAAGAAAAAGAAAAATTCAAGCCCACTGCTTTACAATGTGTTCTTAAGACAATTTTGCTCTTTCTACTGTGCACAAGATTCGTGGACAATTATCTCCGATGATAGGACAATTACATCTATTCTTGTGGCGACACTTCCACATAGAATAGCCTCATCAAACTCAACTTTTGTCTAATTAATCGCACTGGAGTAGAAGAATACAAATGCAAAGAATGTACAAAATCAATAGAAAAAAACTCTAGACTGAAAAATCTGTTCTCCATAATATTTGTAAAAAACATAAGGTCACAATTTAAATGACACTCATTCAAAGATGAAACAACACATCCGTTTGACGATGAAATTACACATCTTTTCAAATCAAACTTCTTTTTCATAAATATAATTAATTCCAACATATTTTAAAAAAACAAAAACAAAAATAGTAAAACCCACACCTTTGCCCTATATGCTTTTGTCCAGTTTAAGTCATAGACTATGGGAGAATTCATGTTACACGTCAAGAACAATGATGACAACCAAATATATATAAAGAACAGAGCCCACACACATAAACGGAGGTCGGACGAAAGACATATAGCCATATGAAGTTTCAAGTACATTTGCCTGCGAATTTTAAAAAAATCAGGGATGGTGGGTTTTCGGCAATAGGGGTAGTCCATCTTAAGGTCTTTAGGCACTCTGATTCCATTTTTGGGGTCTGTTTTGGAGAATTCCAACCATACAGAGCAGTTTGACAAAAATTAAAGTCTTTAAAGTTCGTGGACTACAATGTGCACTCTTTCTAACTCTTAGCTCTGATTAAAAATGGCTAAATGTTGTTCCTATGATATTATAAAGCTATAATCATTTGATGTTAGTGAGTATCATGGTTGGAAATTACATGTTTAATTTGGTGTAAAAGAACATGAAATATTCTATATTGTATTAAGTGATTTTGCATCTATCATTGAAAAAGCGGATGAATATCAATGGAACTAAGACAAAGACTTTTGTAGGGATTACTTGGTAAATTCTTTAAATCCTCGTCTAGCTATGACTTATAGTGAGTATAAGATGGCGAAATAGATATAAGATCACTTGAATGCTCAGTTCCAAAAATAAGAGGAGCTTTTCAAAACTCTCCTAGCAGAGAAGTTTTTTTAATTCAAATTTAACATGAATTCAAGCATCACCTCTCAGTTAATTGAACTTGAGAACATTAGAAACAAGCTAAAAGATGATAAATCTAATATGTATGATAATGTTTTTGTCGATCTTGTGTTGAGTAAGCTACTTGATGAATGGAGTTCTTTCAAGACTGAAATTGTAAGAACCCGCAACGTTAAATTAGGAATATAAATAATTTAATTATGAGTTTAAAAAATAATTCCATAATTGACTTTGGATAAATATAGAAAGATTAGAATAATTATCGAGAAGGTCAAATAACGCTTAAATCATTTTTTTGATGAAAAGTGCATATAACGGTTCTGCTTCACAATATAAATGCGTACCGGTGAAGTATTCCAAATAATTATAATAAAAATACAAATATTTCTCAAAAAATGTCTAGGTTAAGAATATCAAGTTTGGGGTAAAAATAATGAGCAGTGATGTCAGAACTAATACCGACTAGGTATAAAATGCGTGCCGGTGAAGTGTTTCGAAAAATTGTAATGAAAATATGATAATTCCTAGAAAAATGTCTGGGTTCAGAATACTAAGTTTGGAAGAAAAATGATTAGCGAAGCTATTAGAACTAATAATGTTAATTAGTGGGGACACTTATATAAATAGTCATTTGTACAATGCCCTAGGTCAATTTCTGATCCCAAGGTTGATCCCCCATTGCTGCCACCTTCCTCTCTTCTTGAAGACTTGAGCTTTGTTGATCCTAAGGCTTAGCCAAAAATCCACCTTTCTCCACTCTTATGTTATAGAAACACCATTAAACATTGTAAAGCTTGAGCCTTGTGAGAGAAAAATCATGTATTGAGAGTTGAGATTCTGCTGCATGAAAGGAAGGGCTGACACTTGTATTCTTTTTTTTCTTTTTTTTTTGTAAATAACACTTGTATTCTTAGAGTGTGAACCATTAATACACTCTAGGAAGCTCCAGGAATCAAACTTTGTGAAGAAAGAACCTACCTTCACTACTAGAAAAGTCTTAATTTTCGACCGAAATTTTTCCATCAAAATTAGAGACGGAATTTTTGACGAAAAACATATTTCGTCGATGTTTTCAACAAAAATAATATTCCGTCAAGAATTTTTGATGAAAAATTAATTCCATCGAAAATTTTATAAAATAAATGAAAAAGAAATTAAATTTTTGAATTTTTTTGGCGAAAAATGAATTCCGTCGAAAACCTTATAATAAATAAATGAAAAAGAAATTACATTTTTGAAATTTTCGACGGAAAATGAATTCGGTCGAAAATCTTCGACGAAAAATAAATTCCGCCAAAAATCTTATAAAAAATAAACAAAATAGAAATTATATTTGTGATTTTTTCGACGAAAATGAATTCGGTTGAAAAATTTTTATGGAAAAAGAATTTCGTCGAAAGTCTTATAAAAAATAAATCAAAAATAAATTATATTTGTGAAATTTTTGACAGAAAATGAATTCCGTCGAAATTTTTTGACGCAAAACGAATTCCATCGAAAATCTTATAAAAACATAAATCAAAAATAAATTTTATTTGTGAATTTTTCGACGGAAAAAAAATTTCGTCGCAAACCTTATAAAAAATTATTAAAAAAGAAATTAAATTTGTAAATTTTTCGACGAAAAATGAATTCTATCGAAATGTTATAAAAAAAATAAATTATATTTGTGAATTTTTTGAGAGAAAATGAATTCCGTCGAAAATCTTATAAAAAATAAATCATAAAACAAATTAAATATATGATGATACATTAAGAAAGTGTGATTACTTAGAAACCACTTAAAGTCACTTAATCTACATTTTTCTCTCCCACTGTCGCTCTTTCTCCCCATTTCTCTGCTGCCAACTGTGAGCTCTGTTGGAGATAAAGGGAAGCTTGATTATTCCATTTTTAGTCATATTTTGCCAAAAACACGTCTCACAAAACTTGTTCCACTTGCAGTAGGATTATATCCCTGTTTATCTCGGACATTATGAGAGTGAGATTATATCTCCGTTTATCCGAGAAACAAACGGAACTTTGTCATATTTGATACTCCGTATGGAGTGACACTTGTGGTCATATCCTGATGGTATGTGATCTTTTGATGACCATCATTGATTACCGAGAAACAAAAAGAAAGATAGTATGTTATGAACAAATGCTTTTGAAATATTTTATGGTCCAATTTTTTCATAATTAGATCCATAGTGGTTAATTCATTTATCATTTAAGCGGCTGTGGTTTAAGATTTTCACTTACACTCATTGTGGTAACATGAATTTGACTTAGACTTTGACAAAAATTCAAATTAATTATTATTTTATTTTATCTATTTTTAACCCGATAACATTAGATTTTTTTAAAAAAAATGGAATTTCTGATTTTGATAATACATATATTAATTAACTTAAAATAAATATTTTTTTAATTTTAAGCATATTTATAAAGTGAAATAAAAAAATTAAGATAATATAATTGAAAAATTAAATATTTTTATATTTATAATTGAAATAGTGATAAATGAATTATTAAATTTTTAATTTTATTTGATGATATAATTGAAAAAGTAAATATTTTATATTTATAAGTTTGTAAGTTATATATTTTGTATCTGTAATGTTAATGTGTTTAAGATCTCAAGATTAAATGGTAAATTTTGTTAACCACAACGAGACTGATTTATACTTTGCATTCAAATGGTGACGCTTTTACTGATAGTTGTGCGGCCAACGGCCGCTCGAGTGGGGTCTTGCTCCACTTTGATTTTCCCACCCACAGGTCAGCTTTCCCACCACATTTTCGCACATTGGTGTGGTTGCTTCCCACAGTGGCACCATCTCTCTTTGTAGCTTCATTCTAGGTCTTCTTCATTTTCTCTCTCATTCTGCTCTTCTCCCATCCACGACATTTTGAAGGTTCTTCTTCTTCTTCTTCACGAGCCCCATGTCTAATATTTGGGTATTGTCTTGTGTTCTTCTTGGCAGAGACCCATAACTGTGTTGGAGATTTCTTGAAAGTTCATTTCCTCCTTCTTCACAAAGGTCCAGTTTGGAATCTTCTTCCTTTTTAGGATTAATTGTCTTTTGTATGGCATTAATGGTCTTTTGTATGCTTTTGTTTTGGTTGGATTAACTTATTTGGTTGAAGGTGGTGGCAATAAAAAGAAAGGTTGAAGTGGATTTCAGGGTTTAGAAGAGAAAAGTGAAGATGAAGTTGAATACTCTGCTAAATCTAAAGCTTCCGAGGCAATGGACCCTGACAAATGAGGTTTAAGTTGCATAAAATTCGTTATATTATTTTTGAGTGAAACTGTAGGTGTAACACCTCGTGTTAACCCGGTTTGTTAACATGTCATCGTATTAAGCCACGCTTAATTTAAAATTTGCAGAATATCTTTTTCTTTTCAATTATGACGTCATTATACTTAGCCAAGTTGATTACTTAATCATTTTTCATAAAAACATCGCCTGTATGTAAATTGCAAAAGACAGCTAACTGAAATACCTTATAATGTAAATATCTGTGTGTATCTAAGTCACGGATCTACAACACGTAGTCTGGACATAATCCTGATACATTATTTGACTCCAAACTAAAACATCAAAGTCAAATCAATGTAGCATGGACAATCCTCATGCTCACCAAATAAGGCAACAATGCGCAACTGCAGTCTCAAATCAAATATCATAATAAGGACAGAAAACATAAACAGCAGCCAATATCCAGTCATGTCAGCATACAGCAAATATATAATCAACTAAGCTCCGGCCTCCTGCCGCCAGAGGCATCAGCCCCCAAATTCCCTGAACCTGAAATAAGCGTCCCAAAACGTGGGGTGAGATCTCTAAACAAGAAATCTCAGTAAGACAAGGGGTCCTCAAGGATCTTCCACCCCAAGCTCACTTACATGTGCAATATAAGTTCAAAAGGCAGTTTAACAGTATAAGTTCTCAAAATAGTGCAATGCAGCAAATAATCATGTCATGTGTGTTATAACATTTCTACTGATCAAAGAAATGTATGAATCTATCTAAACCCACACAGTACTAGCCATTGTTGTACCCGCCCACAGGACCACCCTTTGGCCTCCTGTAGGCGTAACACCACATACATATCATAAGCAATTGCACTTAACAGCTCATTAACATTTCGATAAAATAGTACATGAAAACACATCATGCATACAACCATCTCCCCATAGAAAATGGTGGAACCAACAATGGCTAAACCGAGGACACGAAAGCTTACCTCTCAAGCAATCAATCCAAACCAAGTCCATAAGCTCAATGTCACCAAACAGCACAATCACAGTCTGTTTATATCAGAAATATCATCAATAACCAAACTTTAACGATTCATTTCATCATGACACTTTTCCTATTTCGTTTACATCTTTTCTAGTTCATAATTATCAAGTATTAAGTCCCTCAATTAAAGGTATCACTGTTTCCCAACAGTAACCCCAACTTCATAGGCCATCATGCCCAAATGGGGACTTTTCCACGCATTAAAACTGGTTTCTGGTCATTTTCACAGGTGGTAATCGATTACCAAACACATGGTAATCGATTACTGACATAGGTAACCAATTACCAAAAACACGGTAATCGATTACTGAACTAGGTAACCGATTACCAAAAACATGGTAATCGATTACTGCACATGGTAACCGATTACCAACAAAAGGTAATCGATTACCACGCGGGAAGAACAGTTTTCTGGAGAATTTTTTTGCACAATTCGAAGCAAAAATGGCTCCCTGTGATCCAAGGTTCGGTTTTGACCCAAACAAGCTATTTTCATGAAATTTCAAAGAGAAAGTTCAAGGTATACCTATAGAGGCTCAAACTCAGCAGAAAATAGGCTCCTACACCTCACAACCTCCAAGACAGCAGCTCCCTCACTCAACACAACACCCACAACTCAGAAATGGCTGGACTTTCACCCACCCAAGGCTAGAGCACACTCTTATAAGCAACTTTGGTGAAGGAACTAAGTGGAAAGGTGCTCTCTTGGAGCTTCAATATGGAGGAGAGAAGGTGGGAGAAGGTGGCTGCCTCCCTAGGTTCAGAAAATGCTACGTAGAAGATGAAGGACTGACCTAGGATCATGTGCCCTTGGGTATTTATTGGGCCTACCTTTATTTCTCTGGCCATTAGAATGTTTATACACACATGACATGGATATATGCTGCATTGCACGGATTTTGAAATGCTGATGATATTATGCTTTTGAACTTATATTGCACATGTAAGTGAGCTTGGGGTGGAGAGCTCCTTAAAGACCCCTTATCTTACTGAGATTTCTTTTTAGAGATCTCACCCCGTGTTGGGGCACATTTTCAGGTACAGGTACCTCTGAAGTTGAGACCTCTGGTGGCAGGAGGCCAAAGTTGAGCTGATTATGCATGTTGATGTATTGATATGCCTGCATTTCTGTTATGCCTTGCTATCAGTATATTGCTAGTTGATTTGAGACATTGTTGACTTTGTTGCCTTATTTGGTGAGCATGGGGGTTGTCCATGACATATTGATATCAGTTATGTCTTTAGACTTGAGTTGTACTTATGTATCAGGATTTGGTCCGGTCTACGTGTTGTAGTTCCGTGACTTGATACTATTTATGATATGAGGATATTCAGTTAGTTATTTATTGCAATTTACATACAGGAGATATTTTGAAAAAGAATAAGTAATCCACTTGGTTAATAAATAATGATATCATAATTGAAAAGAAAAAGTTAGCTTCCGCATTTATTTAGCTGCACTATTACTATATGTATGTTTAATACACCGGATGCACACGGGGTGTTACAGTGACATTATTACCTTCAAAAGTACTAGAGCTATAAAGACCAAGCTAGACCCAAATAGTCGGCACAATGAAGTGTCAAAAGAGGCTCAACGTCACGGGTTTAAACAAAGTGACTCAAACAAACATGCATTCACAAAAAAGGAGTTCAAACTACCAAAAAGGACCGGGAACAAACCCTGCAATATTAATTGTAAATTTAAAACGAGCTCAAAGGCCCCCAAAACAACAAAAAGTATAGTACAAAATGGGTATCCTGGACGAAGATCGATTTCAGATAAAAAGAAAAAGCCTTAAGGCCAGCACCCGGATCTGCCCAAACAGGGCAACGGAGAAGCACGAACAAGGCATCCTACAAAAGGACCAAATGAAGTCTTCAAAAGATCCGAACATGACCGGAGTACAAAAACAAAACAGCCAGACATCCCGGACTTCTAGACTGTCAGACTGAGGGGGCAAGCATAGGTACGCAACAATCAAAATAGAGTGAGGAAAAGCAACAACCTTTTTAAGTTGAGATCTTGGCAAGGCCATCTAAAGAAAGGTTAGCCAGTCCCAAGCTAGTACCTCAACCATAAAAGGTTAGGGGAAGAATACTAGAGCAACATAGTTAGTACCTGGCTTATGAAACCCGGCACCAAAATTCAAAGGCTGAGGTAAAATTTAGATCATGAAGCACAAAAAGAAAGTCCCTCGGCGTGAACCAGGGTGTATCCAAAGAACAAAATCTGGACTGTGGAACAACAAGATTACTTGGATGTTAGATAAAGCATCGCAACTCGGTCAAAAAAGTTCAACTCGGCGTACGAAATCGGAACATGATGAATTACAATAAAGACATGGTTATCCCGACCAGCCAAATAATGCATGGCACTTAACCTAGAATACGGAGGTCAAATCTAGTTGTTATAAGTAATATAATATTCACCCCGGTAGCCGCCCCGGACACCCAGATTACCGGGTTAGAATGCAACTGTTATGGACTCATATAAGAGGCTCATATTATAGAAGGCCCAAGAAAGGGCAACATAAAAATGAAGTAATGCAAATAAAGGAAATGATCATTAATTATTATGAATCATAATACGACAGCTATGAACCTGGACATGGGCCCTCAGAAGAGCTACCCAAGGTCCAGAATTCTACTACCTATAGGCCAACTCTATAAATAAAGGGTTAAGATAACCAGGTACATACACTCTAAACCGTCATTCTTATTTATCATTGTGTATACACCCCACCCTTTTGTTATGCTGTTATTATCATAATGCGTAGTGATTCGCTGTTCTCTGAGGTACTTTTTTTCAGAGGAATTTGAGAGAGGGCATTCAGATCCGATATTGACATATTAATCACAAGACTAGACATCTCTGTCCCTATGACAGAATAGTTTTCAAAAAAAAAAAACTATTTGTGTTAAATTATTATAACTTGTGGTGGCTCCTTCGACTGCTCCATTCTTATGGTACCGTGAAAGAATTTCATAGCCGCCACCTTTTTTTTTTATAGAACATTTAAGCAAGTTGTTTAAATCAGAGGCGGGGTGGCGATCAAAACCCCACAGCTTAATAACATAGGTAGTGTTGGAAATAATGTCACAAAATTATTAAACAAAGAGCGGGAACGATTGGTTATTATGTTACCCGCCGCCGATCATTATTTTAGTTATATGCGTTATTTTTTTCATAAACTAGTTAATTAGGAGCCAATAAAAATTAATTCAGCTAATAAGTATCATAACGTTTCGCTTCACGTTCCCTAAGGAATGAGACGAACTTGTGAAATCGCCAGTGCCCACTGGTGTATGTTCTTGACATGCAAGTCTCCAATGAATTTCCAAACACAAATATTAAGGAATAGTATAATATAAAATAATAATAATCTATTTATCTAAAAATTTAAATGTTTGGGTTGAATTGATTTTTTATATAATATGAAGGTTTTTACAATCCAAGTACGTACTGAGTACTAGAGTTTAATTACTGTTGTCCCATTCTTATAATAAAATATTTAATTTTAGGGAAAATTATTTATCATTTTAAATGACATAAAGTTATGTCATTTTAGGAGAGAGATAAACACACACAAAAATTTATTATTAAAATTTTAAATTAAAAAACTACTCACTTTTTCTCTTCCATGATTTTCATTTTTTATGTTTATTTCTCTTCTAAAATGACATAACTTATATCATTTAAAATGACAAAACCGTACCCTTAATTTTAATATTTCAAATCCTAAAAGAAAGACGCTTGATGTGGTGGGCCTGGAAATCGTTTGGCATGCAGGGATATATCAAGAAAAAAATATAATATATGTTGAACCTATCTAGCTCGTCCAAGGTTGCTATCATGCGATCTTATATCATTGTGCAACTCAAGCTCTTCATAATTAACCAAATCGCCATGGCACGCGTGGTGAGTCTTCGGTAAACGAGGAAAAAGTCTATATTGTACTTTTTGGACCACCATGTCACATTTCAATCCTTGACGGATATATCGTGTGTCCTATTCAGCAGTCTTTGACTATGTCCTCCCTAGTTACCTCTTTGAATTTTAACTGAGAACAAATCAAATTTCATGGGGTCATGCCACTATAAATAGCACCATGAGCAGACCTATCTGACAACCCAAGCAAACCCGAATCTTTCTTCAGTTAGCATAAATTCCTTGTTGCATTATACTTTCTGCCCAAAAAAAGAAACTACAGCCTTTGCTTTCAGCTTTTTCTTTAGCATTAGTCTTTACACAAGATAGTGTATATTTTGTGCACACAAACCTCCAAATCGCCTTTCAAATATATATACATGGAGAGAACAAAGTCATCCGTTGCACAAATTCAAGCCCCTACTTATGGAAACTTAGTAACAGTTCTTAGCATCGATGGGGGTGGTATTAGGGGCATCATTCCTGCAACCATTATTGCTTTCCTTGAATCTCAGCTTCAGGTATATATAATTAAAATGAACCTATAGCTTAGTAGAAAGCTATGTAAGTATTTCTTTTATCAGCTAGCTAATCCTCATTAATTAAGGTATATATATATATATATATATATAGTTAAGATCAGAACCATGAATCCTAACTAAAACTATTAATCCTATTATTAAGTCGTAACTCATATCATTCATGTGGAGCCAATAAACTAAGGAAGTACAAGATGTTACTAGTTATAGCAAATGCAGATTACAATGTATTATTGGTATAAACAAATTAAGAAGTCATATAGAAGCATTATTTTATTATTTTGAAAGAATAATTAAATTGTATCATGCAGGAGTTGGATGGTGAGGATGCAAGGCTTGCAGACTACTTTGATGTGATATCAGGAACAAGCACGGGAGGTCTTGTAACTGCTATGTTAACTGCTCCTGATCAAAATAATCGTCCACTTTTTGCCGCCAAAGATATCAAGCCCTTTTACATGGACCACTGCCCCAAAATTTTCCCACAATATAGGTAATAAATATTTGTATAGAAGGATCCAACTCTTTCTTTATTTTGTTAAATGTACTTGTAATATGAGGTATAATAATAATTGAGAAATTAAAGTTTTGGGGTTCAATTTGTTGCAGAGGATTTTGTGGGACACTATTAGCGAAGGTAGTAAGATCTCTGGGAGGACCCAAATATGATGGGAAATACCTGCATGGGGTCGTCAGAGAGAAACTTGGTGACATTCGCTTGCATGAGACTCTCACCAACGTTGTCATTCCCACCTTCGACATAAAGAGCTTGCAGCCAACTATTTTCTCATCTTATCAGGTTTACTTCTTTCTCTCCTCTCCACGTCTTTATTTGTTTTTCATTGCTCAAATGAATCTTCTTCCAACTTGCATGGTGTGGGGTAGGGCCTATAATTATTTGTTCAGAGCCTTCATCTTGTACTTTCAGCAGTATCCCAAACAGAAAAATTCTTGACTAAGATAGAAATAATTATATTTTAGGATACGAAAATAATTTTATTTTATTTTTGAAGAAAATAATTGTTTTGTTAAAGGCAGCCAGTCGTCCTCATCTATAAATAATAGAATATTAGATCGTATATAGAACAGCATGAACTGCATGATAAAAGAAAAAAAATTAAAACCAAAGTAATTTTGTGTTTTCCTTTTTCGTTTTTCTCAGTTAATAAATTACAACTATATTATAACTGTTTTAATCTACTTTTCTATTTTTTGCTGTTTAACTTTTGTTTTTAATATTTTTATATATAAACTTATAGAGTAAATACTCTTTTTGCTCCTCAGCAAATTTTACGACTCCCGTTTTAGTCCCTAGCAAATAAAAAGGTCTATTTTAGTCCCTAAGAAATTCAAAATGGACCCATTTAATTGAAATCGTGGTCCCTCACAAATTCAAAAAAGATCCATATTAGTCCTTAAAAGGACTAAAACTGGTCCATTTTGAATTTATTAGAGACTACGATGGGCCTTTTTATTTGCTAGGGACTAAAGCGGTTATCGTAAAATTTGCTAAGGACCAAAAAGGATATTTGCTCAAACTTATATTAGACATATAAAGGTAATGAATATGATTGACCGTCAGGAACACATTTAAAAGAAAAGACTCTTACTAATTCAATTTAATAAAATCAAATAGATGATCAAAAGATTTGAAATTAATGCAGATTAAGATGAACCCTTGCTTATTGGATGCTAAACTCTCTGACATATGCATTAGCACGTCCGCTGCACCTACTTATCTCCCTGCCTACAACTTCATAAACCAAGATTCAAAAGGAAAGGTGCACGAATTTAACCTTATTGATGGTGGTGTTTGTGCAAATAACCCGGTATGTGTAAATATTCACTTATTATTTGTTATTTGAAATTTTATTTAATTATAATGATTACTACGTTGTAAGCATCGCTAATTTTTCTTTTCTTGGGGAAATTATGCAGACTTTAGTTGCCATGAACGAAGTAACAAAGCAGATCATTGATGAGAATTCTGATTTCTTTCCAATAAAGCCTCTAGAATATGATCGGTTCCTAATAATATCAATAGGGACAGGCACAGCAAAAAATGAGGAAAAATTCAATGCAAAAATGGCAGCCAAATGGGGTCTATTGGACTGGCTAACTCATAGTGGTTGTACTCCCTTAATCGATGTTTTTACTCAATCCAGTGCTGATATGGTTGATTTCCATTTATCTACTCTTACTCAAGCACTTCATTCTGAAGATAATTACCTTCGCATACAGGTAAATTCCTAAAGATCAAAATTCTCTCTTGATAGTTCTTCCTTTAGAAATAACATAAGGGTTAATTTTTTTTTTGTAAAGTTACTTTAGACAACTTTTTCGAACGTTCACCAAAACGATGTCGTTTTAGAGCGAAAATCATAGTATATTTGTAATTTTAATTTATTTATTCTAATTTTTTAATTTTTTTAATCCTAAAATGGCATCGCTTCAGTGAATATTAGACAAAATTGTCTAAAGTAACGTTAGATACTTTTTTTCCTAAGAACATATGTCAAAAATATATATTAAGCATAAATGATCATATTTGCTCGACAACATGCAGGATGACACATTGACCGGAACAGATTCTTCAGTTGACATTTCTACAAAGGAGAACTTGGGAAAACTTTGCCAAATTGGTGAAAAGCTATTAAAGAAACCAGTCTCCAGGGTCAATTTAGATAATGGTCTGTTTGAGCCGCTTCAAAATGGGGAAACCAATGAAGATGCTCTCAGAAGGTAAGATTAAAATAGACATCTTCATCATTAATAGTATAGTTCATTTAATTACGATGCATATTACAATCCATGTGTAACACATTACAATGATACTAATAACACATTTGATTCTATTGTATTCAGGTTTGCAAAAATACTTTCACAAGAGAGGAGACTCCGTGAAATGAGATCCCCACACACTAAAAAGGCCTTCTAGTCCCATTTTCTCATCTTATATTTTGCAGAGGCATTTGATTCTATCATCTTCATTGATTCAATTATTGTTTAGATTTGTTTCTCATAGAACAAAACAGGTTTTAGGTAGAGGCCAAAAATAGAATCGTTGATTAGAAAAATTTGTAATTTCTGTATTGATTTATTTATTTGTGAGCATCTGTATCAATTGCATATCTACTGTCAATAATAAATTCTAACTCTCGATTCAATTGTTATTCTCTAATTCTCTGTGTAAAAGTCAACTTATCACTTGTTTAGAATCGTACCTACAAAAATTTTAAGAATGAAACTTTCACATGAATTTGACCCTGAATTTTTATCAGAATTTAAATTTGATATATACCAAACTAATTAACCTAAATAGTGGCTAATTCACATAATGTTAAACTTACAAGTGTCACTGGGTTGTCGTGCCTCCACCGAGATGTTCAAGCCTTGTAGTAAAATCCAACACTGAGACAACCAAACACACGGTGCCTTATGATTTTGCTACAACCGAGGGATCAATGGTGGCGGAGAGAACCTCCAATTTTGGCCGTTAATGGTGGCCATATTGCCAAAATAGAATGCTAATATTCCTGTACCAGTGACGAACTTACGCGCAACCTATATGTTTTTTTTTTTTTTTTTGATAAATCACGTGTACACTTCACAAGAGACAATCTTATTTGAATGCAACTTGAACCCAAGACTTTGCTTAAGCAGAATCGAGCATGTATCACTTGAACTAACCCCTTTAATTAACATATATGATTTTAATTATATATTTTTTTATGTATATATGATGTAACTTCAAAATTTATTTAATTAATATTTAATAATGTAGTGCCAAGTTATTAAAGAAATGTAGGGCATGCTTGATTTCTGTTTTGGAAGACCCTTTTCTTATTTTTAGAACAAAAAAATAATAAAATAAGGTCTGTTTTGTAAAACTAATTCTAAAAATTTTAACTGTTTTTTAATTTTTAGAATCAAATTTAGAGAACATCTCTCACTAGTTTTTGTTTTGTATTTTAACTTTTAACTTTTAAAAAATTAATATAGAAAACACTTATTTCATTAATTATTATATAAAACAGTTTTAAGAAATAAAGAAAAAACACAATCATTTGTTCTATGTGATGTATAAAGCTTAATTATAAGCTTATACTATACGTTATGTTATTTTCAGTTTGTTTGGTGTTTATATATTAAAATAATATATAACTTAATCAGTTCTAAGGGTGGAATGAAACGTGATAAAGGGGTTAACATATAAGCTTAATTCCTTCTTTTTGCCTTTCTGTCCCGTTTCTTCCACATTCACGTTCGCCATTCAAAGTGGTAATAGTCAAGGATGAACTCGCTATCTTGTAAGTACTCCAGTAGCTCCTCGAACTTCACCAATCGCTTTTCAAATCTCTTCGTTTTCGCGCTTCCTCAATCGTCGGGATGCTTTCGCCTCCTTTTCGGCTGTTCTTGTTGCCGCTTCGACAAAGGCTGTTCATCCTCGTTTGTCGTAATAATGCTGCCACACCAGAAATTTTCTTCCATCTTAGGTTCGGGAGAGAAATTAGTCTATTCTTTGTTCTTTTATAGTCAATTCAGTGCTAGATTTTATAGTCAACAAACGAGGGAATTTCAACACTTTTTTTTTTTGTAGAGGCATTTTTGTTTTTGGATAAAATTGTATTCTCTTTATGAGATGATTTTGTTCGTAGCAGATCTAAAATTAACACTTTAAACTTCTTCCAATTCAACACTATTTTTTACATAAAAACTCTGGTAAAAAGTAATAAATAAGGGTATATTCATATTCATCGTGTATTTTAAATTAAATTAATAATACTTTTTGTATTTCATAAATAAAAATAGTATAAAAGAATTTAGTTCAACTTATTTATTGCTAAAAAAATTGTTTGGCTTGTATCGATCAATTTATATTTTCACAAAAATAAAAGGACAAAATATTTGTCTGCTTCATCTATTTTCAGTAAAATTTAAAATTATATAAAAACTGATTGACTAATCATTATAGATTATAAACATTTATATAGTATTTTCTTGTTATCAATTACTATAAATTTAACATGACATTAATTATATAATTTTTTTATCCAAGGGTATTTTTATCAAAAAAATTTTTTTTTTTTTTGATAACATTAAGGGGCGAAGCCCCAAAATATTTATTTTTATCTTATCTAGGGTTATACAATCTAATGTCAAACACTGAATAATATTATCTTATATAATATATTATATTATATAATATCATTTTAAACGCTAGATAGTATTAAAATTTAATCAGACCTTATACAATCAGGTCTTATACTATCAGGTTATGTTGCACCGACATTGACACAGGACACAACATGACACAACACGACACTCCAACACGTTAATTCTAAAAAATGTAAATTTTGATATGATGTATACAATCAGGTCTTATACTATCAGGTTTTTTAAGTGTCGACGCAACATAGCTGTCAAATCTTATACAATGAGGACTTATCCTATTCTATACACTTAGGGTCTGTTTGGTATGATGTATAAGACTTGATAGTATAAGCTTATATTATACGTTGTGACATTTTCAGTTGTTTGGTGTGACCATCGTATAGTATAAGCTTATACAACAGAACTCCTTAATACATCAAAATGATGTATAATTTAATCAGGCCTAAGGGGGTGGGATTAGGCCTGATAAAAGGTTGATATATTAATATTGCTTACAAGTACAATTCTCAAGAACTATATATCATTTCAATATTAAAATAATTTTTTAATATATTAATTTTTAAAATATTGGAGGATATTATCTTATACAATACCATACCAAACATAAGGTAGTATTAACATTTAATCAAATCTTATACAATCAGGTCTTATACTATCAGGCTTAATCCTATACTATGCACCAAACATGCCCTTGGGGCCAGTTTGGTGTGATGTATAAGGTAGGGTTGGCAAAACGGACCAACCCAGCTCGACCCAGCCCAACCCGCGTGCAAACCGAAAAAAACGAGCCGGGTTAGGGTTGACTCGAAAACAAAATGAGCCAGAAAACCCAACCTGAGCCGGGTTAGGATTGGTTCAGAAAAATGGCTCGTGGGTTGACTTGAAAAAATGGTCGCGGGTTGGCTCGAAAATTGGCTCCCGGGTTGGCTCGTTTTTTGCTTGTTTAAATGAACCTGTAGTATTAATGCACCGGCTATGTGGCTTCCATCAGCTTAAACAATATAATTGTCTTATAGAATAGTTTATAAAAAAATAAATAGAAAAGGATTACAGAATGAGAAATAAAAAATCGAGAATATAAGAAGCTTTCAATGCAGGAACTGAGGCTAAGACTGAGCAGCTAGGGAGATGAAGCAGGGGCTGACAGAGCACGGATGGTGTGGCTGGCGGCTGCGTCTCAATTTCTGAGTGCGAACAAAAATGGCAGTGATGTGAGAAGATGACAGACTTAGGTTTAGAGATGGAAGAAAGGCGATGACAGCATGTGTGGGTTTTGTCCTTTTTTATATTATATTTTGTATTTAAACAAAAAACTACTTACAAAAAAAAAACTCAACCCGCGAGCTGATATATTTGACTCGCGGGTTGACTCATTTTTTCCCGAGCAAGCTCGGGTCGGGTTGGCAGCTCATTTTTGCCAACCCAACCCGACTCATTTCTGACAGGTTACAAGCTAGCTCTAGTATAAGGCCTGATAATATAAGCTTATACTATACGTTATGACATTTTTAGTTGTTTGGTGTAACCATCGTATAGCATAAGCTTATACAGTAGGATTCCTTTATACATCAAATGATGTATAACTTAATCAACCCTATGCGAGTGAGATTAGACCTGATAAAGAGTTGATGTATTAACTAGTGCAATTCTCAAGAATTAATATATTTTTAATATTAATATATTATTTAATATTAATATATTAAAATAAAAAATAATTTTTCAATATATAATTTTTTAAAATATTGGAGATTTTTATTTTTATAAAATTTGATATATTTTTTGGACACATTGATCAATAGATTTATATAAAAATTAATATTACATGACGTATCTGGAAAAATAATATAAATTCTTTATTAAAAGATATTTTTGTTAAAAATATTTATTTTTAACCTATCTAATATTATACAGTGCATTACCAAATACTTGATAATATTATTTTATATAATATATTATCTTATATAATATCATACTAAATACTAAATAATAGTGAAATTTATATTATGTGTACGAACGCATGGGAGATTAGGATGATCATACTGGCCTGTTTTTTCATATTGGCTTTTATGAGCAGGCCCAAACTGATAGTAGTGGGCCGCTTTATCAAATCATATTTTCTTGGTCGAAACGTCAACGTTCGGGATGTACTATTTAAACATCTCTGGCTTTCTCTCAGCAAGCCATAGCTAAGCAAGCTCAGCCAGCAGCAACAACACACCATCCCGAGAGAGAACTCATTCTTTTCTTGGTAAAAAAGAAAACAAACTAAGGTTCTGTTTTTAATTTTGTTGTGGTCGTGCATCATCATCAATCATGTCGGGTATGGAGAGGCTTCAAAGAATGTTCGCAGGTGCAGGAGGAGCATTGGGTCATCCACCACCTGATTCCCCCACCCTCGATTCCTCCGAACAGGTCTACATCTCCTCCCTCGCCCTTCTCAAAATGCTCAAACACGGTATGCTTCTCGATCCCCTTCACTGCTTTTACTTTTTCTGTCGTTTTGTTCGATGATTTCCCTAATTTTTCGAAACCCTAATTTTATATAATAGGAAGGGCTGGTGTTCCCATGGAAGTGATGGGTTTGATGTTGGGGGAGTTTGTGGATGAGTACACTGTTCGCGTTGTGGATGTATTTGCCATGCCTCAGAGTGGTACAGGTGTTAGTGTTGAAGCCGTTGATCATGTCTTTCAGACTAACATGCTTGATATGTTGAAACAAACTGGAAGGTATATTTAATCAACTTATTCCATTTTATTATTGTATATTCCGATATGGTTTGTTATTCTTCCATGCTTTATGCCTTTGTGCCATGAGTAATGTCTTGATTATTTACTTTTTTACATCAGTTAGTTGATACTTTGACATTTTTGTTTCAGACCTGAGATGGTTGTAGGTTGGTATCATTCTCATCCTGGATTTGGATGTTGGCTTTCTGGAGTGGATATTAATACTCAACAGGTTTCAGCTTCTCTTCAATCTTTTGCTCATCATGGTAGCATGTGTTTGATATGTTGCTTTATTTTTGTGGTTGAAACTAAGTGGACAATTCATAAATTTGTTTTCTTCGTCTAACAAATCCTGATACAGTAAGAGTGAGTGTGGGTTAGAGAGGGGGGATGAAGAATGGGATAAAAAAAAACTGAGGAGAGTCTGAGGTGTGGTTATGTAAACAATTATTTTATTTTAATTATTCATTTACACTAGTAACCTTATATTTTTTATTTTTCACCAAACATGAAAATTAAAACATGATTTTTATGAAACTTCTGGTGCTAAAAGTGAGGATGGTTCTTTTTATTGATATAGACAAGTAGTTCCTGGCTTTAAGTTTGGCTATTCATAATTTCATATTAAAGCTGCATTAATTGATGGAAACACTTGGGGGACATAGGGGAATGCAAACACCTACGTTGGCTTGTTAACATCATCATCACACCCCAGTCTTAGATTTGGGGCCAGCACCAGTTGAGCTACAAGCTTACTAGCTGAGCGATGTAAACTTGGTGGAGAAGTAACACTGCTTCATTGATGAAATTTTACAATTCACTATTGAGCAAAATTGGAGTATTTTTATTGTTGTGATTTAAAGTAACTGCAATAGGAGTAGAAAATGCTTCTAGAATGAACTATTATATTTAATTTTCAATGCTTAATTTATAAATTATGAATCACTAGGACAATTAGTAATTAGAACTCACTGTAGACAGAGGAGCTGTTATATTACAGAATGAAATGTTTAATTTAATTAAGTGAGCCATGACAACACCTTATTCAGATAATGCTGTTAGTTCCTTACTTTCTTTTATCTAATACAGAGTTTTGAGGCTTTAAATCAACGGGCAGTGGCTGTGGTGGTGGATCCTATTCAGAGTGTCAAAGGCAAGGTGGTGATTGACGCTTTCCGGCTGATTAATCCACAAACTATGATGCTGGGTCAGGAACCACGACAAACAACCTCCAACCTGGGCCATCTGAACAAGCCATCTATCCAAGTGAGTGTTCTGAAAAATCCATTCAAAAGCATAGCTTCTGCACTGTTTTTTTTTTGTCTTTTGTCTTTACTATTTTTGACCTCTTATTCTCTTTTTTAGGCTCTGATCCATGGCTTGAACCGACATTATTACTCAATAGCAATCAATTACAGGAAGAATGAGCTTGAAGAGAAGATGTTGCTTAACCTTCACAAGAAGAAATGGACTGATGGTTTGACACTCAGGCGTTTTGATTCACATTCTAAAACTAATGAACAGACTGTTCAGGTAAGTTAAGATTTTCAATGTGAAATAGAAATTATAGATCATTCAACCTATTTATTCCTGTTCTCTTTCCCCACTTTTTTCTGTTTATTTATTTTTTGAGCTTTTCTTTTCTGAATTGATTGCATATACAAGACTAGATATATGGCAAAACAGCCTGTTTTTAAGTAACCAGCTGCTTTGATGATCCTCTATTGCACAGCAACAAAGATGTGGTACTCAGATTCGAGATTTTGCTGATTTGGTTTAGTAAATTTCAGAAACATGCTATAATAATTGGTTCTACTACTCGTTACTTTGTCTTTTCCTTGTCCCTATGGTTCCTCTGCAGAGGAGAGGGGTTGCTTAATGGTTCATTTATGAAATTAATTGGTTCTAACGCAACGAATTTATGAAAGTAATTGTAGGTTTGGATATATGCTATATATACACTGTATTCAAAGGAGAAAATATTTTTCTTTTTTTATTTATAAAATTCTGGTAATTCAGGAAATGCTGAATTTAGCAACCAAGTACAACAAGGCAGTACAGGAGGAAGATGAGTTGCCGCCAGAAAAACTTGCAATCGCTAACGTTGGAAGGCAAGATGCTAAGAAGCACCTTGAAGAGCATGTTTCCAATTTGATGTCTTCGAACATTGTTCAGACTTTGGGAATGATGCTCGACACAGTTGTGTTTTAGAATTAGTATTATCCATTGTACTCTTCCTTTTCCTGTCTAGCAATATTTCATTAGCACGGTTGACTTGTTTGTTAAAAGAAATTGTTTCTTCGTAAATTGTTGCATTTTGTGTTCATCGTTTGAAATGGAAGAGCGAGTTGCATGTTATAATATGAGAATCATGTTTTAAGCTCTATAAATGTCATGGAGGCCCTTATGATCCTGCTCTAGAGTTTTACTCTTTTTTTTGGGTTACAGCTCTAGGGTTTTACTATATGAACCATGTTTTATGGATTCTGTTGAAAGTTGAAACTTGGAGCCATTAAACCTGCATATGAACTCTTGTATGATTTACAATATTTCTAGTTAATAAAAGAAGTGGAATGATGTCTACAACATCTTTGAACATAGGGCTGTAAACCAGTTGTTTTCCTGTTACTTGATACTAATAAACCCCATAAATTATTCAAACTACTGGATGACGTATAATTGAGTATTATTAAACTGGTATTAGTGGTGGATTAGCTAGGAGAACAGGGGCAATGAGTTAATGTTTAGAAAATAATAGAAATATTATAATGGATACATTTATAACTTAGTAGTTACTGTCATATATATATATATATATATATATATATATTAGGATACTGTTTTATACTCAATGTAAGGAATTGTTTTAAAAAATGTTTATACAAATTTTCAAGACCGGTTAAATTGAACCCAAAGAATCAGTGTTGATTTAATATCAGATAATTAGTTTTCGTTGCAGTTCCATTGATTAACAGTTAAATTAACTGAACCAAATCAAATAGTGGTTCGATTCTCATTTAAATCGTTCGACTAATGTGGTTCCGATTTAACCAATCCGACTAAATAGTCGAATTTTAAATCTGCGGGTGAAATCTTAATTTTTATTTTCAAAATATAGATATTATTATTAAAAAAATAATGTAAAACTATCAATATAATTTTGGATTATCACAAATAACTCAATACATATATGCAGAATAAAAAAATTCATAAAATAATACCACAACTATAATTAAAGGAAAAAATTACTGTAATTTGTCTTCCTATCACACTCTTCGAAAATTGTGCTGCATTTTTTTTTTTAAGTGGTAGGCCCTACATTATGTATCTATGATGGGAGATAACTCCTCTTCTACAACATGAAAATAGAGAAGGCCATAAATTTATTTATTTTTTGGTAAAAAACAAGCCCATAATTAAATTAGTTTAAGGAGTCTATTTATCTCATGCAACATAAGATAATTATTTTTCTTAGTTTAATGATTAGTTTTTTCTATAATCAATGTAGATAAGTTATCTATATTAAGCCTAAAATGATGTTGTTTGGAGGCAAAAATTAAGGTATTTTTATAATTAAATTTATTTCATGATTATAATAGTCTTTTTTATTATAATTTTTTAATTTTTCAATCCAAAACGACATTGTTTTAGGAGTAAATGTATATAACTTATCTACCTTTATTGTAAAAACATTAAAGCTAGTTTAATTATGGGTTATGATCCGTTTATTCGTGTTTTATTTGTAAATGTACTTTTAAATTAAGAAAATGTTTTGAAATTTTATAATGATTAGATAAATATAAAGATAAATTCCACAAAACCACGGTCAACTTATATGGCTTTTATATATAAAAAAAAAAAACTTATATGGCTTTTCAACCACCTTGTAGTTAATTGATACAATTAACTCGTATTATAAAATTAAAACAACTAAACATATTTAAAAAATTTAAGACATAAATTACCCTCAATATCATTCACCAACAACCACGATAGTTGCTTGTAAGTGTATATATAGACTATGCTTTGGCGTAAATAGGTCAGGTCTGTGTAAAAAAATTTATATTTGGCTTGGCTTGTTAGTCCAAATTAAAAGTTTGACTTAACATATATTTAAAAAATAAAAGTCTTGGCCTAAGCCTGTAAGTCTATTTAAGCCTATTAAACCTTCTATAATTAAAAAAACAACTAAAATAATATTTATTATTAATCAAAATTATTAAAATAATATTTTTTTAAAAAAAATTATTTTATTTAAAATAAATAATATAATATAGGCGACCTATAAGCTTATAGGCCCGACATGTAAAACAAATTATAGGCCTGCTTTCTAAATAAATTTTTAAAAAATTTTAAGTTTGTTATATGGGTTTTATTAATCTTATGTTAAAGGAAATAAGTTATCTCATGTCATAGAGATAAATTTGTGGACTCCACCATCTGGAAAAAAAAAGAAAAAAAAAGGTGGCACAGTTATCGAAGGGAGTGTAGAAGAGAAATTTATCACATGTAACATAAGAGTAGTTTTTCTCATGTTATATTTAACTTTTTGTAATAGGCCAACCTTAACCTAATATAGACTGGGTCATAGACACTGTAGGTCGACCTAACCCATTTGTACCCCCAACCCCAATTGCTTGTCAGTTCAGGGCTTTTGACCCCAGTAGTTCGTTTTGTTCATGATGGAAGGATATACCAATGTAATGCATGACGACGCGGGAAAACGCGTTCATAGAACAATCGCGTTCCATGCAACTTGCAAACGACCATTGCGTGGGAGTTGCGGCTGCATTTAGTGCAACTGAACACGGCACCTGCGCAGCTGCGTCTCTGTGGTGTCAGGCCGTATCTGACGCGGTGCCTGCCAAGCCGCATCCTACCAGCCAATGATGGTTCAGCAACTTCTGCACCAGACGCGTCCGTCAGAAAGCTGCGTCACTACCCGGTCCTCTCTCAGTCGTGTCCCTCCACGCCAGGACCACCCCTTCCCCCCAGCACCTTGGGAATGGATCCTCTCATGTGGAAAAGTGGTCATGTGATCATGTGTTTTGATTACAACTACTCATTTAAAAATTATACAATTTTCTCTCTCTTATTTCATTACCAATGAGTGGTTGTGATCGAATAACATGATCACATGACCACTTTTCCATATGAGAGGATCTACTCCCCAGCACCTTCTCCCATTGTCGCTGATCTGGAATGCTGTCGGGAGATTTGTAAACAGAGAGCAAAGTGTGTGGGTTCTGCGAGTTTGGTTTCTCCTTTTATCAATTTTATGTGTGTTGTTATAAGTGGGATTTTGGTAATTTTGATAAAGTGGGATTCTGGTACATTTTGATAAAGTGGGAATATTTTACTGATATTTGAATTAGCAGTTTTTGAGCTACATGTTGCGACTCGGCAAGTGCTCCGATCGTGAAAGTAATAAAGTGTACCGGAGTACGAGATCGTTCCCACGAGGATCAGAATTTTCAAGCACTAGTTCGCTAATCGCGTCTTAGTTGGACAATCAAGAATTTAGATGAAGAGAGTTGTGATTCAAAGAACTTAAAATTAAAAACAAGTAAACGCATGCAATCAAGAAAATTCAAAATTAAAAGAATGAATGAAGATGATGATGTTTGATTATGAATTTAAAAGCGTAGTTAAGGTTTCGACTTCCCCCAATATCCTCAATATGTTATGAATTAAACAACCAAGAATCCGTTTCTTAATATATTGCCAATCAATTCTATCTGAGTTAATTACGGCTCAATTCCTTGTTACCATAAATCTATGTAATCTTGAAAGAACTCTAGTTCCCCGATCATTCCCCAAGAAAACATGCATTGAGATCAAGAGTTTCAAGATTGCATAATTACCCTATGCCTATTCCTAGATCACAAGGATTATGATAAATTATCAAGTCAGGGTTCATGCACCAACATCTCTATTGTCATACAATTCCCCAAAATCATTCTATAAGGAACAAACTCATAGAAAGCATTAAAGATAGATAATTTATTCAATTATAAAAAGAACAGGATTTGAAGACAATTTAATTCATAAACATAAAGATTCAATTGGGTTCCATCTATCATTAACTACATAAAAGACTACTCTAGCATACTGAATTGAAAAGAAATAATAAAGAAAAGAGAACCCCAAGCCTCCATTAGTGTGATGTTGACTTGGTTCCTCAGTGTTCTAGCGCTCCGCAACAGGATTCCTCCTTGGAGTATGAATGGGGATGAATGAATTTATGAATTGGTGTCTTGGTTCTGACCCCAAGCTCTTTATTTATAGCCATTGGAGGTTGTATCCTTCATTGCATCTCTTGTCGTATCCATATTAGATTTGTAATTGATTCTCCAATTGTTTCCTTTTTGCAATTAATATCTTGTGGATTGGTTGAGAGATTTGAGCTTTGAATCTTGTTATAATCTTCCTTCAATCTTCTCAGGAATCAGCTTTGATATGTTTCCGTTTTAGTTCCATATCATAATTGGACAAATCCTTATTAAATCTCAGCAAATCTTAGTGAATATTTGCTGTCTGGAACGTGGTTGGACGCTCAAGCGTGCTGTTGGCCGCTTAAGCGTGCCAAGTTACTGAAATTGTTGTTGTTGTCTGCCTTGGAGCGCTCGAGCGTGCTCCTCGAGTCTAAATTTGTGTATTCTTGGGCGCTTGAGTGTGCATGTGTGCGCTTGAGCGTCCTGATGTGCCCAGTTTGGCTTTTTTTTCCTTCTTCCAAACGCTCGAGCGTCCTCTTGTGCGTTTGAGCGTGCTTTCCTGGACCTTGAATTGTAATATTTTGGTTTCCTTTGATCCATATAGAGTCGCTACTTCTTCGTCATGATTTCTTTAGCACTTTTAGCACAATTTCTTGTGGTTTTACCTTCAAACCGCAAATATTATCAAAACGTCATCTCAATTTCCTATCTTATGCTTTATATGTCGTAAAACCTTGAATTCCATGCATTCTACTACATATCTCTTGTATAATTTAGCCTAAAAACATAGTAAACCAAGAGTTTATCACTACACCATGATAATATTTTACCCAATCAGTTGTTCAAATATTGAGCAATTTATACGAAGCTATATTATTCATCTTTTGTTTACTTGGACCCATTTTCAATATGTCTATCTTTCCTCTAATCAGTACCCGATGAATTAATGATGAATTTGATTCCATGAACATATTTTGACTTTTTTTTCCTTGATTATAATTTGCAGCGCTAGTATTTTGGTCTGTGTACATGATATGGAGGCTGACTTTGTAACGATTAAATCAACTATTGGACACGTGATTTTGAAAGGGTGTTTTGAGTGTTACTGGTTTATACCCTCATACTTTATATACTTGTGTGAAGCAAAGCCCGTTTTTTGCTCCCTCTATTGATAGATCAAGGCCCCCCTGCCGTCGTTTCAGTGACTCATAAGGCTTCCCTCAGCTCAGTTCTTGAGAATGGTCGCCACCTCTCCCAGGACCGGAATGATTATCCCTGCCCGATGGGTCTACATCCATCCCTGAATGTCGTCGGGTACTGTTCACTTCCCCGCCATTCTTGTAACCGTAACCTGTAATCCGCGCAGGTGTGTCCGCACCCCCTGAGTGGACGAGAAAGAAAGGATTTTTCGGAGACCTCGTTCCAGACCCAGGAGTCAACTTTCCCGTATGAGCATTCGGTACATGTATCAGTCCGTGGAAGAGTGAAAGGGTCACCACTACTGAGGATCTCCCCCCACCTTTGATGGAGAGAGTGATCAGTGAATTGTTAGTAAGCTGTTATTGGGCAATTTTGACAGATATCTGGTGAAACAGTAGGTGAAGTAAGAATTGTTTAATGGTCTTATAATTTTGACAGTAGGTGAAGTAAGAATTGTTTATTGGGCAATTTTGACAGATATCTGGTTATTAATATGTTAGGTTAGCGACCTTATATTTTATTCATAATTATATTTTTATGTTCTTTAATGGTCCTATAATTTTTTCTATAATTGTTAGGTTAGTGCATTTAATTTTTTATTATTAGCTATAATTTATATTTATTTTTTTTTGGAGTTATCCAACCCTAATTATCTCTTTGAGACGAGTTGGCTCCCTCCGGTATCCCCACGAGCTTCGACTCTTTGAGCCGGCTATGGGACTAATCCAGAGTGCGGGGGAACAGTGATGGCTAAAGGTTCAGCCCCCTCCCCAAGAATGCATTCAGCGGGAATCGAACACATATCCAACCCCACTAACTCAGCGCCAAGTTACCAACTGAGCTGCACCCATTGGGTAGCTATAATTTATATTATGACACTAACAATATTGTTATTTAATTAAATTAGCTGTATTTAAAGTTGTCATTTCCTGCAAAAAATTAAACAGTGAGATAGAAATACAAAAAATACACCATATACAATATAATAAAACTCCTTAAGTTTTTATTTTACTGCAGCAACTCAAATGTGAGTATAAGATATCATTGTTAATACTTCAGGCTACTAATATAAGCTCTTCATAAAAATACAGCACAAAAGCATACATGAAATAAGAATCAGTTTGAAAAAGACAGCATAAAAATAAACCACTATAATTTCAGATGGAATAATTTTTTTTTTATCGAAACAGAGCAAACAATTGAAACGTATGAAGAAAATATGGATGGAACAAAAGAGAACTTCAGCTACCAAAACGTTGTAGGCAGAGTGAAATGTAGAAGGAATCGTTGTGGGTGTTTATATAGGATTGGACCAGGACCGCGTTTAATGGATGATGCTCATTGGTGGATTATACACGTCACTTTAGTCTGATGCACTGAGATGCGGCAGGTAGTGCACCGCGTCTTGTGCAGTCTACCTCCAGGTACACTGATACGTGGCTTCTGCTATATTTTTATGCAAAGAACGCGGCTGGGTCTATGTCACGTCTTAAATCGACCCACAACATATCACGTCGTTATGTATTATATAGATAATAACTCTGACTATGAAATTATATGGGTCAAACCATATGAATTTGACACTGGTGGGGTCAAAAGGCCTCATTTCAGCCATGACCTTGTATCAATTTACCAAATGAAATCCTTGTTTGAGAAATGATTCCTATCCTCAGTGAAAAAAAAAATATGATGACAAACTAAAAAGATTTTTAAATTATAAATTTCAAAAGGAGTATAAATTCAAATCTTTTTTAACGGGCCTAGTTTGCATGGGTAGAAGCTAGGATCAGATACGTAGAGTATTGATAAGTATAGATTGTACTTTGAAGTTTTTGGGGGATTAGAATGACTAATTGAGAATTGGAAAAATATTTTTTTCAATTTCGTTAACATGACCGATAGGGTGCTTGGTAAATTAGTTTATTTTATTAACAAGTTGAGGCTTGAGACTGACATTCAATGATCAACTTCTTAACTGCAGAGTTTCATGCCATCTGTAACCCAACGAAAACACCCTTAACAATTCTTTAATAAAGAAAGTGCATAAACCAATTTTTTCGGTTGTATAGCATGCTCAGATTTTATTTTATTTTTGTGGGTGGTTTTTTAAAAATGTTTGTCTAGTGATAGATGTGGTGACGAGAGCAGGTGATGGCTTGCACTAGGCATGCCTGATAGTAGTAGGTAAGAATAAGGGGGAATTTTTTTAAAAAAATTATTAAAGAAAATTGTTTTTTTCAATGGTAAAAGATAACTATCTTATGTCAAATAGACATAAAAAAAGGCATGCAATTCCTTTTCTTTTTAATTTTTTTAAATTGTGGACTTAACATTTCTTATTAGTGTAGGAAAATTTTTCTTTCATGTTAAATGAGAGAAGTATTATCCAATTATTAAAGGGATAGAATATTGTTATTACCAAATATTATTACTATCAATATTACTATCATATCTTAATCGTTGATTTTTGTTAATCAATGTTTATTATTTCCGCAAATCAAATTGATTAATTAATTATTAATTCACAATAAATGATAATCGTTGATTGACGAAATTCAACTGTTAAAATAAGATAGTAACATTATTTGGTAGTAACAATATCCTATCTCATTATCAAATATGTTTAATTATCTTAATCTTATAATATAAGGGAGTTTATTATTTGGGTAAAAGATTTCTCAAGTCAACAAAAATAAATTATATCTGGTGAATCCAAAACGATATCATTTTGTGACAGAAATTGTAGGTTTGGATATATGCTATATATACACTGTATTCAAAGGAGAAAATATTTTTCTTTTTTTATTTATAAATTTCTGGTAATTCAGGAAATGCTGAATTTAGCAACCAAGTACAACAAGGCAGTACAGGAGGAAGATGAGTTGCCGCCAGAAAAACTTGCAATCGCTAACGTTGGAAGGCAAGATGCTAAGAAGCACCTTGAAGAGCATGTTTCCAATTTGATGTCTTCGAACATTGTTCAGACTTTGGGAATGATGCTCGACACAGTTGTGTTTTAGAATTAGTATTATCCATTGTACTCTTCCTGATCCTGTCTAGCAATATTTCATTAGCACTGTTGACTTGTTTGTTAAAAGAAATTGTTTCTTCGTAAATTTTTGCATTTTGTGTTCATCGTTTGAAATGGAGGAGCAAGTTGCATGTTATAATATGAGAATCATGTTTTAAGCTCTATAAATGTCATGGAGGCCCTTATGATCCTGCTCTAGAGTTTTACTCTTTTTTTGGGTTACAGCTCTAGGATTTTATTATATGAACCATGTTTTATAGATTCTGTTGAAAGTTGAAACTTGGAGCAATAAAAACCTGCATATGAACTCTTGTATGATTTACAATATTTTTTTTTTTTTTTTTTTGTAAATATTTACAATATTTCTAGTTAATAAAAGAAGTGGAATGATGTCTACAACAACTTTGAACATAGGGCTGTAAACCAGTTGTGAAATGGAAATTATGGCTATAGCTTCCTAACCCTTGTTGATTTTTATAATGCTTTCCACACAACACTTTAATGCAATGGTTACAATTGGTGTCCCCACCTACTAAAAAACATAATAAAATTAAAGAGAGAATAGAAAGAGTACTACTGTTACTGTATATTGAAAATTAAATTGAAGGAGGAGCGTCTCTGTTGAAGAAATCAGCCAAGCTTCTGATCAAATCCTGTGCCTTATTGCAACCCAAATCATTGAGATGAAATACATGACCCTCCCCGTCAGTCTCCTCAATTTCTAGTCACGCCCAGCCACCCGCTCTGACCCAATGCATTATAATAAAGCCACCCTCTGTCCCTCAGCACATCCTTCTCCGCCACACACACCAGCACTCTTCTACAACCCAGCCTAGCCAAGCTAGGTGCACCCTCCGCAACCGGGTTAACCCGTGGGTCATCATTATCCGGCATTGACGGGCACACAAACGGCCATAACCGATCCACCAACGCCTTTCTACCCGGATCCAGTTCCTCCGACCCGATGGGACCCGAGCCCCAGAAATACGGGTGGACCAAACAAGCTCCGAGTATGTCAATGCCAAGCTCCGAACCCGAGTCCGAGTCCGAGTCACCGGCCAACATAACTAGATTATGAACTATGTTAGTGCCAGCACTGTCCCCAGCCAAGAAAACTCTTCCAAAATCTGCGTGCTCATTCAACCAAGGCTCGGGTCCACTGTTACTACGATGGGACGCGACCCATTGTAGCGCGGCCCAAGAGTCCTCGTATGCGGCGGGGATAGGGTGTTCCGGTGCTAACCTGTAGTTGACAGAGACAGCGACAACATTGGCTTGCGCAACCACAGCGGCAACGTAATTGTGGTATTTTGCGTTGAAGGGGGAGGAGGCACAAAAGGCGCCGCCGTGGAAGTAGATTAATAGGGGAAGATTGTGGCGGTTTGTGGTGGTGGTGGTGGGTTGTGGGAGGAAGAGACGAGCGGACATGTTGGATTGTGAGTGAATAGTGATGTCTTTGGATGAAACGAGAGCTTGAGGGTGAATGGAGGGTGGAACGACGTCGGTTCCTGTGAACCTCTGGACACGACCATCGGTGAAGACACGGATGAGGCTGGGGAAATCGTAAGCTACGGTGTTTGAGTCGTTCTCCATCGGAAAGCAGAGTGAGAGTTGAAAATACGGATACGTTTGGATGGTATTGTATTATAAGGATTATCCTCCTCCTCTTATTTGTTTATAACTGTTCACATTCTTGTATGTATATGATAAATGAGTATTATTATTATTTTCATATTATTGAATAATTTGAATTCAAGACATAACTTAATATAAATTATTCAAACATAATTGAGTACTATTAAACTGGTATTAGTGGTAGATTAGCAAGGAGAACAGGGGCAATGAGTTAATGTTTGGAAAATAATAGAAATATTATAATTCATAATAATTATAACTTAGTATATATATATATAAAAGGTCCATTTATAAAATTTTTTACAAATAACACTAAGTATGATCGACTGATCATACACTCTTGATTGAAGTATGATCGATCATATTTATTGTAGTTTATAAAAGTTTATTAATATAACATTTTTCCTATATATGTTATGAAAAAAATGTTTATCATTTTAAATGATATAAAGTTATGTTATTTTAAAAGAGAGATAAACATAAAATAATAAATTAAAATTAAAATTAAAAAAATAATCAACTACTTTCTCCCCATAATTTTCATTTTTTGTATTTATCTTTCTCCTAAAATAACATAATTTATGTCCTTAAAAAGACAAACATCAAACTCATACCCATGTATTATTCATTAGGATACTGTTTTATACTCAATGTAAGGAATTGTTTTAAAAAATGTTTGTACAAATTTTCAAGACCGGTTAAATTGAAACCAAAGAATCAGTGTTGATTTAATATAAGATAATTAGTTTTCGTTGCAGTTCCATTGATTAACAGTTAAATTAACTGAACCAAATCAAATAGTGGTTCGATTCTCATTTAAATCGTTCGACTAATGTGGTTCCGATTTAACCAATCCGACTAAATAGTCGAATTTTAAATCTGCGGGTGAAATCTTTTTTTACATTTTTTCAAAAAATAAATATTATTTTTAAAAAATATTTAAAATTATCAATATAATTTTGGATTACGCAATCACAAATAACTCAATACATATATGCAGAATAAACAAAATTCGTAAAATAATACCACAACTATAATTAAAGAGAAAAATTACTCTCATGTCTTAGGAGAGTAATTTTTCTTCCTAACACACTCTTCAAAAATTGTGTTGTATATTGTTTTTGTTTTTTTAAGTGATATGTAGGGGTGTGTATGGGTCAGGTCGGGTCAGATTTTTGTGTCGACTCGACCCAACTTGATTTTTATAGGTCAGGTATTTTGACCCGATCCGCTTTAATTTGATCCAAGTCAGGTCTGACTTGGTTTGAATTTTTTTGAACTAGTTTAGAACCGGGTCGGATCTGACCTGACTTGGTTTCTGAAGTGAGTCTGACTTGATTTTTGAAGTGGGTCTGACTTGGTTTATGAAGTGGGTCAAATCCAACCTGACCCATTTTTGGCTTGATTTCAAAATATGTTTCTAATTTGATTTTTTTTTATATTTATTGATTTATTTTTTAAACTCGTGTAATTTAATTATTTATTTGTTTTAAAATATATAAATTTTATAATAAATTTGATATTTGATGATTAAATAAAGGAATGTAATTTTAAGCCCCTGCACATATGAAACAAAATTAGTGAAAATTAATGAAAAGTAAAGGATGAGAGAACGCTCTTCCCATCTTAAAATGACAAATCACTAATTTTAACAATGATATATTAAAATTACATAATGTCTACCGATAGGAAATTCATAAATTCAAACTCAAATTATACAATTATTATTACGGAAAGATCAATTAGTTTAAGGCAACTCTTGGCTAATATGATTGTACATATATAATTTTAGGTACTAACTACAAAGAAAATAGAAAATTTGGACGAGATGTTTTTCGTTCAAAATTTCTACGGGAATGTGTTCTGACAAAAATTTCGACGAAAATTGTTTTGAGAGAAATGTTTCATTCGAAACTTTCGACGAAATTTAGATTCTCTAAAGAATTTTGACAGAATATTTTTTCCGTCAAAATTTTTTGTCGAAATATTTTTTGTCAAAATGTTTTACGAAAATTATTGACTTCTATGTGTCCTGTTGAAAATTTTGATGGAAATGTTTTTTAGCAAAAAAAACTTGACGAAAATATTTAGTCGAAATTTTTTGATGGAAATGTATTTCGCTAAAAATTTCGACGAAATTTTTTTTGTCAAAAAGTTTAACGAAAATGTTTCCGTCGAAAACTTTCGTCGAAATTTGAATTCTGTAAAGAATTTTGATGAAATTTTTTTCCGTCAAAAAATTTCGATGAAAATGTGTTTCCTCGAAATTTTTGATGAATATGTTTTTTTATGAAATATTTTGACGAAATTTAGATTCCGTAAAAAAGTTTGACAAAAAAATTTCCGTCAAATTTTTTTACCGAAATGTTTTTAGTTACAAATGTTGATTAAAATATTTTTCGTAAAATTTTTTGACGTAATTGTTTTTTCTCTTTCTTTTTTTTGACATAATGAGTGTGGGTCAAATTTTGGGTCAATGAGTCATTATTAAAAGAAGTCGGGTCTAAAACTGACCCAAATAAAAGTGGGTCAGTATTTAAATTCAGTTAAAAAAATAGGTATTTATAGGTCAGGTCAAGGTCAGGGCAAGTGAACCAGTTTTTTTGCACACCCCTGGTGATAGGCCCCACCATTATGTATCTATGATAGGAGATAACGTGTAACACCCCGTGTGCACCCGGTGTATTAAACATACATATATGGCAGTGGCGCAGCTAATTAAATGCGGAAGCTGACTTTTTCTTTTCAATTATGACGTCATTATTATTAACCAAGTTGATTACTTAATCCTTTTATAAAATAATGTCTGTATGTAAATTGCAATAAAGAACTAACTAAATAACCTCATATATAGATGTGTATCTAATCACGGAACTACAACACGTAGTCCGGACAATAATCCTGATACATTATACAGCTCGAGTCTAAATAAACATAGTCAAGTCAATGTGGCATAGACAACCCTCATGCATGCTCACCAAATAAGGCAACAAAGCCCAACATAGTTTTAGCTCAAATAACAATATAATGCACTAAAACATAATCACTAAACAGGCATATCAGCAGTCAACATGCACAATCAACTCAACTCCGGCCTCCTGCCACCCGAGGTCTCAATCCCCGAGGTACCTGAACCTGAAAATGTGCCCCAAACGTGGGGTGAGATCTCTAAAAAGAAATCTCAGTAAGACAAAGGGTCCTCAAGGATCTCTCCACCCCAAGCTCACTTACATGTGCAATATAAGTTCAAAAGCAGTATAACAACATAAGTTCCAAAATTTTGCAATGCAGCATATAATCATGTCATGTGTGTCAGAATCCTACGGGCCAGAGAATAAACATGCAGGATCTACAACCTACAGTGCAAGGAACACCGCTTGTACCTCACCCACAGAATCACCATCTTGTACGACGCTACATACTCAGGCTTACCGTCTAGGTGGAACACCACATACATATCATAAGGCACTTGCACATAACAACTCAATAGCATTTCAATAATCATCATTTCATGAAAACACATCATGCATATAAACCATCCCTTCATGAGGTATGGTGGAACCAACAATGGAAAAAATCGAGGACACGAAAGCTTACCTCACAAACAATCAATCCCAAGTCAAGAATCCACAACAGCCCAAGGTCCAAACACAACACAATTACAATCTATTTAGATCAGAAACATCATCAATATCCATACTCTTTAAGGTTCGTTTCATTATGACAACATTTCCTTTGTCGTTTTATGCCATTAGGATTTTCCCAAAGCCATAAGCCTTTAATCCAATTGATTCTGACTTAGTTCCATTATTATAGAGGTTCAACTTAACTAATCATGGGTCCCTAAACCCAATATACAATTCTGTATGAACAAAACAGTGCACCACTCCCACTTTTACAGAATATCCGGATATTTATCGGGGGCATATCCGAATATTCATATCCGGATATCCATATCCGGATATCACAAGTCTCATATCCGGATATCATATCTGGATATCAATATCCGGATATTTCACGACAGAATGTAGTTTCTGCATTTCGCGAGATATCCCTCTCGAGGTTCCATTTTTAACACTTACGTTAAAGCATGCATCTTTAAACCCATTTAGACCAGTGATCATGTTAGCTACTCAATCCTATCATTTTACATGCCAAGACTTGATCTTTAACAAGAAAAATTATGATCAAAGGTGAGGAACATACCCCAAAGGTTCAAAACAGCAGAAAAGAGGTGACTTGGGGCTCTCTATACCACTCCACACTACTGCCAATATAGAGCCACGAAAATGAGCAACAAAAATGGTTTCTTGCTTCACAAAATGGCTTCTTGGACCAACACCAACAAGGAAATGGCTCCCATACAACCCAAACAGTGAAGTCAGCTCAATAATCCCCCCACACAGAGACCAAAACTCAGAAATAGAGTCTAATTCTCACCCTCAATGCTAGCTCTCACTCACACAAGGTATTTTGGTGAAGAAAGCTTGAAGAAAGGTGGCCCCTTTGGCTCACAAGATGAAGGGAGGAAGGTGACCAGCTTGAAGAGAAAATTCAGCAACCACACCCACGTAAAAAGTTGAGGATAAGCTTAGGGTTGTGTGTAATGCATTATTTATAGTCCGTTTAAGTTTAAACACACTATATTAGCACTAATAGTTTCGCTTATCTTTTTAATCCCAAACTTTGGATTCTTAATCTAGCCATTTTTCTAAGATTTGTCATATTTTTATTATAATTTTCTCAGCACTTTGCCGGTACGCACTTTTACGTAGCCGGTAATAGTCCTGACGCCAGTTCTCATTATTTGGACTCCAAACTTGTTATGCCAGTCCTAAATATTTTTCTAGTAATATATAATACTTTTTATAATTTTCCGGGATACTTCATCGGTACGCAATATATCGTGGAGCCGAACCGGTATCTGCACTTTTCGTCAGAAAAGCAACTTTCAACATTATTAATCACTTATTATAATTATTTAAGCCTTCTCATAATTATTTAGGGTCAATTATGGAATTTCTCTCTTAACTCATAATTAATTTAATTAAATTCCTTATTTAACGATGCAGGTTCTTACATAACTCTTCTCTTACAACATGAGAAGAGAGAAGGCCAAAAATTAATAAAATTTTTGGTAAAAAATGAGCCCATAATTAAATTAGTTTAATGGGTTAGCTTTTTCTATAGTCAATGTAGATAAGTTATCTACATAAAACCCAAAATGACATCATTTTGGGATAAAATTCAAGGTATTTTTGTAATTATAATTTATTTCAGGATTATAATAGTCTTTTTCATTATAATTTTTTAATCTTTTAACCTAAAATGATGTTATTTTGGAGTAAATATAGATAACTTATCTACTTTTATTGTAAAAATATTAAAGCCCAGTTTATTTATGGATTATGATCCGTTTATTCATGTTTTATTTGTAAATGTACTTTTAAATTAAGAAAATGTTTGAAAATTTTGTAATGACTAGATAAATATAAAGCTAAATTACACAAAACCACCATCAACTTGTATGGCTTTTCAAAAAACCACCTTCTAGTTAATTGATACAATTAACTCCCATGTATTATAAAATTAAAACAATTAAACATATTTAAAAATTTTAAGACATAAATTACCCTCAATATCAATTCACCAGCTTGTAGGGGTGTATATAGACTAGGCTTTGACTTAAATAGGTCAGGCTTATGTAAAAAACTTCAGATTTGGCCTGGCTTGTTAGCCTTTATAGGTCCAAATTATAAGTCTGAGATGACATATATTTAAAAAATAAAAGTCTTGGCCTAGGCTTGTTAGCTTATGTAAGCCTATTAAATATTCTATAATTAAAAAATAACTAAAATAATATTACTTTATTATTTAAAATTATCAAAATAATAATTTTTTTGTATAAAGAAATAATTTTTATTTAAAATAAATAATATGATATAGACCGACTTATAGGTTTATAGACCCGACATGTATAAAAAAACATAGGCTTGCTTTCTAAATAGATTTTTTAAAAAAATTGGGCTTGTTCTATTTAACTATTTTTAATAAGCCAACCTTAATCTAATATAGGCTAAGTTGTAGACCTTTATAAGTTGGCCTAGTCCATTTATACCCTTAGTTACTTGTCATTTTAGCCATGACCTGGTATCAATTTATGAAATGAAATCCTTGTTTGTGAAATGATTCATATCCTTAGTGGGAAAAAAAAATATAATGATAAACACTAAAAAGATTTTTAATTTATAAATTTCAAAAGGAGTATAAATTCAAATCTTTTTTAAGGGGTCTAGTTTGCAAGGGTAGAAGCTAGGATCAGATATGTAGAGTATTAATAAGTATAGATTGTACTTTGAAGTTTTTGGGGGATTAGAATGACTAATTGGGAATTGGAAAAAATAATTTTTCAATTTGGTTAACATGACCGATAAGGTGCTCGGTAAATTTGGTTAACAAGTTGAGGTTTGAGACATTCAATGATCAACTTCTTGACCGCAGAGTTTCATGCAATCTTATTAAAATTGAGATTTTAAGTAAAATTAAAAGAAAATTAAAAAATTGTAAAACATAAAATTATATTATAAAAAAATTGTAAAAACATAAAAATATTTGGAATATTGATAAAATTATTTTGATAAAAAATAAATCATAAAATCATAATAATAAATCAAGATTTTAACAACCATAATTTCATGCCATCTCTGATCCAACGAAAACACCCTTAACAATTCTTAAATAAAGAAAGTGCATAAACCAATATTTTCGGTTGTATAAATTAGGTTTTTTTTTGGGAGGGGGGTGTTTTAAAAATGTTTGTCTAGTGATAGATGTGGTGGAAGGCCAATAGAGCATGTGTGATGGCTAGCAATAGTCATGCCTGATTATAGGTAAGAATAAAGGGGGGAATATCTTAAAATTATCAAATATGTTTAATTGTTTATTATTTGGGTAAAAGATTTTTGAGATAAATTATTTTCGGTAAGTTCAAAATAACATTGTTTTATGACAAAAATTAAAATATTTTTATAATTTTAATTTATTGTAGGATTATATTAATCATTATCATCATAATTTTTTAATTTTATAATAAAAATAATATTATTTTGGACTTATTGAAAATAATATTATTTCCGCTCACCGAAAAAATTATTTTTCCCTCATTGTTTTAAGGGAAAAAATAAAAATAAAATAAAACTAAATCATAAAATAATTGTTTCCTTTGCTCTACCGCTTTACTCCCGTAGTCCCGTGTAATTTTTTAAGGAAAAAAAAAAAGGGTACGCAAAGGAAACAGTAAAACTCGTCTGCACTGCGCTGCGGTGTTAGTGGGTCGTCAACGAGGTTGTTCTGTGCAGAGTGTTAGAGATGGAAAAAATGGTGGGACTGCGACCATTGTTCAGATCAGTGAGCTCCAGATCTTATGGTTTCGCCGCCGCTGCATCCACCAACCGCCACCACCACCACAACATTCATCGCACCGTTCGAACCCTTTTTAACCTTCCTTCCTCTCAACTCTCTCGCAATCCTAATCCCCTCCCTTCATCCTCAGGTAACCGATTTCTCTCAATTTTATTAGCTTTTTCATTTTCGATCTTAATCAATATAAAATTAATCTTGTTTGATCTCCTATCTGATGCTTATGTGAACAATAATTTTATGTTCTGGTAAAGGTTCGCTTGAACAGGATTTAATGTTTTATTATCATTTTTATTAATCTATATTTGGGCTATTAATTAAAGAAATACCGAGTTTTTTTATTTTTATAAAATATAAGTCGTACAACTAATGAGCATGGATTCATTTGATAAGTTGAACTGCACCAACTAAAAAGTTTGTTGTTTGATTTTACTAGTAATTTTTATAGTAGGTTGTTTACAAGTATTATTGTAAGTTTTGTTAAAGTTTGCATCGTGTTTTTAGTTTAGAATCAAATCAAATCAAATAAAATAAAACAAATGACTCAGTAAATTAAGTGTGGATATAAGATTAGTACTCGCTTAGGTTTCAACGATTGCAAGCTGCAATATGCTTGATATTAGTAATTCTATTTTATCAAATATGAATCATGATGTTATTGGAACCCAACCTTTTCTCTTTAATAATGAAATTGGAGAGTCAGATCACAACTGCAAGAAATCTGCACGTGTTAAATTGATAAAAGATAGTTATATGTTGTTGATTGTCTAGCATTGAGCTAGGGTATTATACTTGAAGATGACTATTATATAATGAATTAATTAGTATTTTTTTTTTTAATGAAAAATATCAGCAGAATGCAGGTCTCCTCATTCAATAGGCTTAGGCATGAGATTTTATAGTGAAGATGTGACCCACATGCCTGACATTAAAGACACTGAGCTTCAAAATGCTTTCAAGGATTTGATGGCTGAGACTTGGAATGAGCTTCCTGATTCTCTCATTTATGATGTTAAGGAGGCCTTATCTAAAAATACTGATGACAAATCTGGCAAGGAGGTTGTGGCAAATGTTTTCCGTGCTGCTGAAGCCGTTGAGGAGTTTGGAGGGATTATAACCACCTTAAAATTAGATATTGATGACAGCATTGGAGCGAGTGGCGAGGTATTTAACTTTACATGTTTAAGTGCTATAAAGTTCATGATAGACTGTGTGGGTCTATAGCAAATGCAATTTGCAAGAGGTTGATTACATGATTTGAACATGTGACCTCCGGGTCACATGACAACAACACGAATCTTTGTGCAAAGGCTTCGCTTCTCACTTTATATATATATATATATATTTAAAGTTACACTATTGCATTTTCTGCTCATTCACTCATCACATTTGGCTGATGATATAATTTATTTCTTTAGGATGTAAAGCCATTGCCTGATAATATGAAAAATGCTCTGCATACCATTTTTGATCGCTACACTACCTATTTGAATTCCTTTGGGCCTGATGAGAGGTATCTGCGAAAGAAGGTGGAGACAGAGTTGGGCGCAAAGATGATACACTTAAAAATGAGATGCAGTGGCCTTGGTTCTGAGTGGGGAAAGGTATCATATATTTTCACTTATTACCACTTATATTTATAGTAGTATTTCAATTTTCAAATGTTATTATCAATTGTGTATGGTTGCCAATGGGGACAAGTTTCTAAATCACCATGGCAGAATTGTAGATTGTAGTGTGGTTTGGGACATATTGAAGTAAGGTGCCAGCTTTTTTTGTAAATATAAAATTTTATTAAATCATGAAAATCATCACAAACTAAATTATATTTCAACTGATACTAAAACAAGCATGAAAAAAGAATATAAGAGAAAAGAGCTCCAAAGATGCGGTGTTGTGTGTTAGTTCTAGGAGTTCTATGCACTGTTTCTCTTGTTATTTTCATTTTTAAGGTATACACTTAAAATCTCAAGCCCTTTGTTTGAATGAGAAAAATGAGGTAAAACATGCAAAAATCCTCTATCTTTCACTTGGGCATTTGCCATAGCGTGATAATTAACGGCTAAGACTCACATTGGATGACACCATGGCACCATCATTTGAAGATGCCACACAATTGGGGGTTTATGGTGAGGGCCCCCCAAAACCACCATGGAAGCCACCATTGACAACTTTGATTTGAAATTTTTGGGTGCACTTGACTACTTGAGCTTGAACATCATTCATTTTTTAAGTCCTTGAAAAATATGTAGTCTAATGTTACTGTATGGCATATTGACTGGAATATCGTTTAACTTTTTCGTTCCCATTCTCTAATTCCTCCAATTATTTTCTTATACGTTTTTGGTTGATAGTCTGCCCTAAGTAGTTATTAATAAGAAAAATGCTAAATAGTGTGAATCTGCTTTCATAAAATGACTCATGAAAGGAGAAAAGTGAAAGAAAATTTGTTACGTTTTGTGTTTTATTTTCTATTTTTTGCTTTTCAACCTTGCTTTTCTTTCCCCCGCCATAATTGGTTATTAGTTGTTAGTCATTCACGATAGTTTTTGTTAAAAAAAAAAGAAAAAAAATCGTATGAAATGACATTGCTATATTAATAATTACAAGACCAGTTTGCATTCTCTTTTCTAATCTGGGGTTTCTGTTGCAGGTTACGGTTCTTGGAACTTCTGGACTTGCTGGTTCATATGTTGAGCAAAGAGCATAGAAGAAATATTTAAGAAACAGTGTAATTGTTTGTTTGTGTTTCATGTCATGCTTTTGATGCCTGTAGACCCTTCGATTTGTTTTTTCCTGACTTTTTTTGTTGCCAAGCGTTTGATTGCATGGAAATAAGAGCGCTTAACTTTGTTAACGATAATCCTTTTACAGTGTTTTCTTTCATTTTCATTCTCATGTTCCATAAGCTAAGAGAGTTGCTGAAGTTTTAGGACTTGTATATATCTTCTTGACAATATGAAAATTACGAGTCAGGAAGTTAATTATTTATATCGAGCTACTCCTTGTGTTTATCCACATCCATTATCTGCAATGTGAAGTGTTATAGAAAATAACAGCTTATCAAAATTTATATTTGTGAATGTTTATGAAGATATAGACATCAAAATCTGTGAATGCTCATGAAGAGGGAGATAGACATCAAAATCTGTGAATGCTCATGAAGAGGGAGATAGACATAACATTTTCATATAATAAGGTCGCCTGAAAATTTTAAATGAGAGAATTCATTTCCTCATGAATGTGGAAACATTTGCATAAGACAATGAAATTCAGGTTGGTGCTAATTTTGAGTTTTACCCTTTTTTTTTGTACCTTGCCAAATGATTAAATCGAATACCGGATGCTATTTCATCAACGTAGTTAAGAAATCAGCTTCCGTTGGCAGCTTTGGTAACTGGTATTCTTCTTGGTCTATATCAGCTAAAAAATGAAGCTAAATTTGTTAATGAATAGTATTCTTTTAGCTAAATCGATCTGATTAAATGAATAGTATTTATCTAGATTTTTTCGTGCTATTTTGGTTTATAATTTTAGTGGCAGTAAAATTTAGAAAACTGATCCTGAGCAGCCAAGAATTATGCAACAGAATAAGAATTTCTTCTCTTTGTGTATTAACACTATATATAGTCTATATATGATGCTTGATCTGTCCCTTATTCGATAATCTTCAACTACTTATTACTGTTGCAACTCCAGAAATTACAGGAATAGGAAAGACTCAGGTAACTTTGGTACTTTGTTGTATTTTACGCGACAACCATGACTCAGACGGTGACTTGGGCAGTGGTGGAAGCAACACAGCTTTACGGCAGAGTCCAAAAGGCCATCCCTCACAATGACAAAACTCCTGAATTATTGAACGCCTCCAATATTCCGATAAGTCAATCTCATTCATGCTTGAACATCTTGAAAGGTTGGTCTTCACAGAATAAAATGCTTCCGCAGCACTCATAGCACTCGAAGAACAGCATGAGAAACAACTTTTGACTGACAAAAACTCTTCTCTTTCATCATGTTCTTCATCCCCTCCCTCCCTTGCTTGTGGAACCATTCTCTGAGTGACAAACAATTCTCTTGTTGCAGGAGAGTATACCCATGAAAACCCACCTCTCAATGGGCTTGATTTGTGCTTTTGTTTTTCCATGGCTCGGCTTCTAACTGCTGAGACAACCTCCTGAGGAAGCATAGAAAAAAAACAAAACAATAACAACTTACATTAACTAAAAGGGAAGAACTTTTCAAGATAGTTTGATTAAGGTTGAATAGTGAGGTGAATGTACTTCCTGTTCCTCATCAAAATCACTGATGGGGCACTCCTCCTCAAGGCTTGCAGTTGAAAGCCTTCGAGTGAAAGTTTGACAGTGGGAAAATACTTCCTTCAGAGTAGCTCCAAGGTATTTGCATCTCTTGCGATGATGGTTTGGTGGCTCTTCATGGTAGAATACACCCATGGTGGAAAAAGGAAATTCATTGATCAACTTTTAACATAAAGAGGATATATATTGAACTACCATTACCTCTGTGTATAAAGTATAAACACTTGTGTTGATGCTCAAATTGACCTGCTTTACTGATAGTGCCCTTGCAGCCAACTGAAACCCCACTAAGCTTTCCGTCCTTTAAGGTAAAGGCAAGTTAAAATGGCCTAATGACACTTTAATGAATGGCAAGAAAATTCAATTTGTGATTCAAATGATTTGTTTGACTGCTATAAATATCGAACACCTTGAATGACCCTGGTAACTGGTAAGTGGTAACCTTCATCAATTTGTTTAATTCTCTGCCTAAGTGGTGGTGCTTATTCAAAGTTACACTTCAAGCTAAAGTCATGGTTAACAGGACGTGCCACCGAACAGATACTGTAATCTGATAAATTTGTTGTGTGATTGGTTATTGGTTAATGGCTATCCTCCAATTGAAGTTATTTCGTGAAAAATAATCCAGAAAGGGACAAGAGGATCGGTACATTTTGAGCTAAGTGGCATTTATCCCATCGTCTAGAAAAGTTGAAATTGACTCGCATGACATAAAAAGTAGATTCTGTATACATAAAAAGATTCCAACACACGATCTCGAGTACGATTTCCTCTGGAACACAGCTCTAAGATTAACTTTTAGAAGTCTTATCAGGAGAATTATGAACAATTTCCTCTACGATTTCCTCTAAGATTTCCTCTACGATTTCCCCAATAAAACTATGAACAATTTTAATTTTAATTTTAATATAACTAGTGGACCATATCATAATTCATATGGAGAATTACACAAACACGCATTGTTACACATATGAGAAGAACTTGAATGGTAACAATGAAATTGAATTCAGTTTGGGGATGTTTGAAGGTGTTGAGAAGTGAGAGAGATCAAAGAGTTAAGCTTGGCAACAGCAGAGGTCTTATCAGGAGGGCATTTTGAGAGAGAAACGTTCAGAGAACGGAGAGCCTCGTCGAGCTTCCCAGCTGCCAAGGCGGCACAACCTGCCTTGTATGCTTCGTCCGCCATGCGCTCATCGTATCCGCGATCGGATTCCGCCGCAGCGGTGGCGCGTGCGTATTCAAGATTAGATATTGCGGAGTCGATCTCCGCCATCAGCGCCTCCGGCGTCGCCGCGATTATCTTCACTCCGTCATACACACTCCAATGGACCTTGCCTTCTCCCGAACCCGAACCCGAACCCGAATCCATGTCGCTCAACGAGATCTTGGTAAGTACTCGATCCAAGAAGGATCGAATTTAATGTTGGATCAAATATGAATGATGATGAATGTGTTGTCGTGCTTCATTTCTTGGATTGGAACGGTTAATAATCTCTATGCTCAACTGATTTTCTCACCTATTGGGTTCTCTAGCCGGCTAGCCCTACCCTTGGTTTTTTCATTTAGGGACAAAGATAAAATTCAAGGGAATTAATAAATAAGGAACTATTAAATATTTTTAATATCAATTTACTATTAGTCAAATTACTGTTGTATCTCATTCTTCAGCTGACAATTTATGAAAAATTATATAGGAGAGAGGAAAAAAAATAGCTTTTAATATATTCTAAAAAATACATAAGTATATTAAAGTAATAATAGAAATATTTGATAATATGAATGAGATAGGATATTGTAATAACCAATTAGGGTTACTACTAATCAATTTCACTGTTGGATTGATTATGTTGATCCAACGGTTATATTTATTTCCATCTTTGTATTGTTATGATTCTCCATATTTAATACTTTATATTTATTTTTACCTTTATATGGTTATGATTCTCCATATTTAATGTTTTCACATTTAATACGAAGAATCATAACCATACAAAGATGGAAATAAATATAACTGTTGGATCAACATAATTGATTTAACGGTGAAATTGATTAATAGTAACATTAACACTAACTGTAATTGGTTGTTACAATATCTTACTCCAATAAGAATATCCTATCTCTTCGTACCAAAAAAAATATATCCTATCTCTAAATAAATAAGAATAAAAAATTATTATTAATGATTAAATAAATCATTCAGTTGTTTAGTCTAAAATCCAATTCAATTTGCACGTGTGTAATTGCAAATCTATTTGCCTTTACTTTTTTTTCTTTCTCTTTTTGTTTTGATGGACAAGGATTTGGATTAAAAGAGACATTCTTATTTTATTTGAAAAAACCTTGTACCAATCAATTTGAACTCCAGTTTCTGAATGTTGCATGTTGGTTATTTTTGGGTGATTTGGTTAGGATCGGTGAAATGGGATTTAGAAAGAAAGAATAAGAAACCTAAATGTTTTGTAAAAGGGAAAAATATTTCTCACTTACTGAAAATAAAGTGATCTCCAGTAAGCTCAAAATGATGTCATTTTAAAGTTATAAGATTAAAAAATTATAATAATAAAGACTAATATAACCTTACAATATATTAAAATTACAAAAACACATTAATTTTCGTCCCAAAACGACATCATTTTGAGCTCATAAAAAATAACTTAACATATCTCCATTGAAAAAATCTTTTACTCTTTGTAAAATATAGGTAAGTTGAAAATAGCATTTGCTTACCAAAAAAAGAAAAAGAAAATAGCATTTGTCAATTGAAATTTTTATGTAATCTATTTTTTTTATATAGATTAAATAGGTGGGATCTTATTAAAAAAATTGTGATTATTATGAGAAAAAGAATAGATACAAAAATTTTACATGTGAAACTTTATCATTTCAAAAGTCATTCCCAAGTGAGTTAATAGTTTTCGGGTACGATGAATTTATCATAATTTGTATTCAAAAGAAATAAAAAGGCAACACAGGTTAGCATCTCAACAACAGTGAAAAGTATAAAAACCACTTCAGGAGGAGGATTACCCAAAATCTAAGACGGATCTAATCCTAAACTCTTAGCTACCAACTTGGCCAAAGGACTATAGCTTGATGCGAGGAGATTTATGTTCAGAGCAGCAGTGAAAGATATCAGATGAGAGAGAGAAGAAAGAAATAAACTGAAATTTTGATATTGAGAAAATGAAGTGATGATTACATTTAGCTGTGTAACTCTAAATTATATACTCCTAGTCTTAGATGAATCTCAGCCATTCATAAATAACTGAATGATCTCAACCTTTCAATAATAACAGATCAGCTAAACAAACTAACTGACTTTAAACAAACTATCTAACTTCTGATGTTGGGCTTCTGTTATTGGGCTTGGCCCATACATCCTTTATTCCCCCGCAAGCTGAAGAGGGGTTGGACTTGGAGTCCACCACGCGAAGCTTGGTCTTGAAATCAAGGAAGGAGACTTGGGAGACAGCTTTGGTAAGACCATCAGCAAGTTGGTCAATGGCTGGGACATGGTGCACCGACACAGCCTTACTGAGCACCTTCTCCCTAACAAAATGGAGATCCAGCTCAAAGTGCTTGGTCCTGGAGTGAAAGGTGGGATTAGCGGTAAGGAGCACAGCGGAGAGGTTGTCACAGTAGATAACTGGAGATCTGGGGATACTGATGCGAAGTTCGGAGAGAAGGGACTAGATCCAGGTCAGCTCAGCGACGGTAGCAGCAAGACAACGATATTCCGCCTCAGTACTCGAGCGGCTGACCACATGCTGCTTCTTGGAGGACCAGGTGACAAGATTCGATCCAAGGAAGATACAGAACCCACTGGTGGAACGGCGGTCGTCAAGATCCGAACCCCAATCGGAGTCACAGTAAGCAGCCAAATGGAAATTGGGAGATGGGTTGATGGTTAACCCATGAGAGATCGTCCCACTCAGGTAACGAAGTATCCTTTTAACAGCCTTCCAATGTGTATCTAAAGGTACATGCATAAATTGACAGACCTTGTTTACACTGAATGTGATGTCAGGACGAGTAATTGTGGCATACTGAAGGGCACCAACAATGGATCTATACTGAGACGGATCAGGATGTGGAGATCCATCACGAGAAGAAAGCTTGACACTGGACATCATAGGAGTTGGCATGGACTTGCAGTTTTCCATGTTGGCCTTTTTGAGGAGATCCTGAATATACTTGGATTGATGGAGATGAAGACCACCAGAGGCTGATTTGGTCACCTCAATGCCCAGAAAGTAGTGCAGATGACCAAGGTCCTTGAGAGGAAAGGCATCATTGAGGGAGTGGATGAGAGTCTGAATAGCAGAGGAAGAAGATCCAGTAACAAGTATATCATCGACATAGACTAGGACATATAGAGTAGCAGTAGGTGTAATGGAGATAAAGAGGGAAGAGTCACATTTAGCAGTGACAAAACCCAGTTTGTGAAGAGTGCCACTGAGTTTGTCAAACCAGGCGCGTGGAGCCTGTTTGAGGCCATAGAGAGCCTTAGTGAGCTTGCACACCAGGGTTTTATCTTCATGAATAAAACCTGGAGGTTGTTGCATGTATACATCTTCCTGAAGATCACCATTCAGGAAGGCATTGTTCACATCCAGCTGGTGAACAGGCCAGCTTCTAGAGAGAGCAGCTGTAAGGACGATCCGAATGGTAGCAGGTTTAACCACAGGACTAAAGGTTTCCTGGTAGTCAAAACCTTCCTGTTGGTGAAACCCCTTGGCCACTAGCCTGGCTTTATACTTAAGAATGCTGCCATCAGGATGAAATTTGGTGCGAAATACCCATTTACAGCCTATAGGAGACCTGTTTGAAGGCATAGGAACCAACTTCCACGTATTATTTTTGAGTAAAGCAGCATACTCTTCTTGCATAGCTGCATGCCAGTGTGGTTGTGCTAGAGCCTGAGAGACAGAAGTAGGTTCCAAAGAGGTCAAATAGGCTTTAGGTTTAAAGATACCAGCTTTAGCTCTAGTAACCATAGGATGAGTTGGAGGAACCACAGGAACTGGTAGAGTGGAATTAGACCTGCAACTGTTGTCAGAAAAAATAGGGAACCTGCAAGCAGTGTTAGAGGAACTAACAGAAAAATCATTAATAGAGTCACCCATTGAGAGATTAGGAGAAACAACAGGAGATGGAATAGGAGCTAATATTGGGACACGGGATGGAACAGGGACAGTTCTTGAGTTAATGCTGGGAGATAATACAGGAATGACAGGAGTAGAGGGATAGGTAGATGACTCACTGGTTGAAGAGGAAGTAGAAACTGAGGATTTGAGAAAAGGAAAATCAGATTCATCAAAGAGAACATGTCTTGCAAAAATGACTTGACCAGTTGGTTTTAAACATTTGTAACCTTTTTGATTTGTACAGTAGCCAATAAAGGTGCATTTTTCTGATCTAAAATTGATTTTGTGCCTGTTGTAGGGTCTTAGGTAGGGATAACATGCACATCCATAAGTCTTGAGAAAAGAGTAATCAGGTGTCTTGTGAAATAAGGTTTCAAAGGGAGACTTGTTGTCTAGGGTGGGAGTAGGTAAGCGATTTATAACATGGGTGGCAGAAATAAAGGCATCAGTCCAATACTTGGTTGGTAAGTGGGATTGAGCTAGAAGAGCTAGGCCAGTTTCAACAACATGCCTATGTTTTCTTTCGGGTTGGCCATTTTGTTGATGAGTGTAGGGACATGTGAGGCGATGAATAATGCCATGTTGTTGCAAATAGGGAGTAAGTTTGAGGTATTCTTTGCCATTATCAGTTTGGAGGGATTTGATTTTAGCATTAAGTTGTAATTCAACCATGGTTTTAAACTGAATGAATATATTGTAAGCTTGTGATTTGTTTGTCATAGGATAAAGCCAAGTGTATTTGGAAAAGGCATCTACAAATAAAATGTAGTAGTGAGCACCTGAGGAACTTGCAATAGGTGCTGGACCCCAAATGTCAGTAAGAACAAGTTCTAAGGGATTAGAGTAAACTGTAGTAGTATTAGGTAAGTGCAGTTGGTGCATTTTTGCCATACAACAAGCACAACACAATTGTGAATCAGTTTTATTTGCATATGGTATGTTACAATGTTTAAGAACCAACTTGACAATAGGAAAAGAGGCATGAGCTAATCTTGAATGCCATAGATCTAAAGTGGAAACTTTAGAAGTATTATTACAAGCTAAGGAAGATTTAGCAGAAGAAATTGTGGGTATACGAGGTTGATGCAATTTTGAAGTAGATGCAGCAACAACAACAAACTTTGGAGGTTTTTGTACTCCATCAAACGCATAGAGACCATTTTTAAGGTTGCCTTGGAGAAGGATCTCCTTGGTAGCCTGAGATTTGACATAGCAAATATTAGAATGGAATTCAAAAAATACTTGATTTTCCTTTGCAAATTGTGAAACACTCAACAAATTTTTGGACAAACCAGGAACATGCAGAAGATTGGACAGTGTAAGAGTTTTTGAGCTAAAAGGAGAGTATAGAAATGAGTGACCTATGTGTTTGATTTTTAGGTTAGATCCATTACCTACTTGAACAGCATCCTGACCATTGTAAGTGGTTTTCTGCAACAGGTTGGAGGATTCTGGTGTGAAGTGATTTGTGGCTCCAGAGTCTGGATACCAGCTTGAATCAGTGAGAGAGAAATAATCAGAGGCTTCATCATCCTGTTGTTTTGCAACAGTGTGGCTGGTCACTGCCATATTTGCTTGCATGTTGGAGAAGTTATTATGTTTTATTGAGCTTTGGTAACTCTGATTAAACCTATGATGACAATCAAGAGCCAAGTGGCCATATCTACCACAAACTTGGCATTGAGGTCTATTATAGCCTCCACTGCCATGGTACCTTCCTCCTCTTCCTCTGTAAGGTTGATAATTTCCTCTATTTGTATTTGTTTGGAATCTTCCTCTGTTCGAATTAAAACCTCCTCTATTAAAATTGGAGTTGAAACCTCCTCTTCCTCTGTTTGCAGTGTTACTGACCTGAAGTTGAGCCATATTGGCTTGAAGGCTTGATGAAAGATTTCTTCTATGCTTCTCCAACCTTTGTTCTTGAGCCATCAATAGAGCTTCTATTTCACCAACAGTATAAGGATCTGTGCGTGAAATAACTGATGTGACAAAACCATCATAATCTTCATTTAGGCCATCTAATATCGCATCTATGTGATCTTCACAACTAACAGCTGAACCACATGCAGCCAAAGAGTCCACTGTTTTCTTGATTGTGAGAAGGTATTTTGACACATCACCTTCTTTCTTTATATTCTTCAATTGCACTTTCAATTGTTTAACCTTTGCTCTCGTTTGAGACATGAAAAATTCTTCAAGTTTCTTCCAAACTTGGAATGAATTGGAACAACCAACAACACGCATGTACATTGATTCAGACATGGACGACAGCAGCCAAGAAAGTATCAACTGATCTTGTTGAGCAGTAACAGTCGTTTGTGTATTTGTGACTTGAGGAGTTTGAGTTGCATTGTTGCCAACACTTTCTACACCTTCTTCAGTAACGGTTCTTGCAACAGGTATTGGATCTTGAACTTCTTGAGTGATGAATTTGATTAAACCATAACCTTTGATTGTAGCTAACGCTTGCTGTTTCCATGGTAGGAAATTATCTTCATCCAACTTGAAGGAAACTGGATTGGAGAAAGTATGAACAGAGCTTTGCACAACACGATTTGAGTCCATGGATCAGATTTGGCTCTGATACCATGAAAGATATCAGATGAGAGAGAGAAGAAAGAAATAAACTGAAATTTTGATATTGAGAAAATGAAGTGATGATTACATTTAGCTGTGTAACTCTAAATTATATACTCCTAGTCTTAGATGAATCTCAGCCATTCATAAATAACTGAATGATTTCAACCTTTCAATAATAACAGATCAGCTAAACAAACTAACTGACTTTAAACAAACTATCTAACTTCTGATGTTGGGCTTCTGTTATTGGGCTTGGCCCATACATCCTTTAAGCAGTGGTACAATTATTTTTCATTCTTGAGTATTATCTTACACGAGACTTGCAATCAATACCAATATTGGTTATCTATTCTGCTTCATATTATTGTAGTGGAAACCCTTCAGGATCTGATCGAAAAAATTAATTGGATTATATAAACACATATTCATATATATGTATGCATACATACATGTGTAAATGAATGTATGATCATAAAGGATAAAAGGAAGGCAGGGAGGACATAGATGATTGATCATCATCATCATCAACATTAACAACATCACGAACAGGAACTATATTTTAAGTAGGATTATAAATCCCACAGATACAATGAATTATGATATCAGACAGCTCAAAACAAAACTTCTTCCTCATCAGTTAGTGCATCTTTAGTTCATATTTTGGTGAACACACACGGGAAATAACACTTCCCAATGCACTTTTAAAGCAATCAAGATATTTGTTCTGTGGTCAAACGTCCGATTGCACCATCCAAGAATTTCAAACAAACAAACCTAAGTCATTTCGCCTCAGTGTTAGACCGGTCTAGGAGGAAAAATCCTAGGCACTTAGATGGTGAATCTGTCAAAAACCGCACTTTGACCAGAACCAAGTCCTAAATGAGTAAGTGACCACTAGGGAAAATACTTTGCACCCCATTTCATTTCATTTAACGAAAAAGGCAAAAACATGTTGAAGAACAATAGTATAATCCACAAAGCATGACAAAGGCTTTGCCAAAGCTAGCTTTGCGTGCCTGTAATCAATCAACAAGGTAGCTCTGGACTCTGGTTGATCATGTTACCTTCTGTGTTGGTTATTTATCTCATGCGCGAACAACTCCAGAGACCCATGGAACAATCACTGGCGCAGATGGCTGTGAATTTCTATACCATTCAGGATATCTATCCTTGAAATTTAGTTTGGGATTCTCAGCCTAGATTCAGAATACCAAGAAGAGAATATTAGCCATGAGGGAAAAGGAAAAATACACGATTGAGAACGAAATTATTAGACAAGACATTATTTTGAAAGTTTAAGAGTATTCTGAAAGATCTCATAGATAATAAAAGTATCAAAGGTTATTACTTATTAAGCAAATACATAGAGAAGAGGCAAACTAGCGAATCACATTCACATGGTACAACTTACATATTTCAGCCAGCATTCCTGATGTTTGTGCTGATATATATCTGGCGAATGACACCCATACTCTGATGGACAATAGACCCAGATATTGCATTTTTTTTCACCTTCTTTGGCACGTTTGGCCTGGTCCAAGCAAGCCTGACAGCAATCGGCCGCACTATCTTTGTGGTGAGTAAGACCCCACCTTACTGCAGTACCATCATAATCTGAGTGAAGTTCAGCATTACACTCAGGTGGAAGGGGCCTGCCAGGAAGAACTTCCTCCTCTGAAGAGAATGTATACTTGGTAAATACAAATATTAACTTTCTGCATGGAAAAATATGTGCACACTTCCAGATTCTAACACACAATGCAAGCATGTTAAGATTACAAAAGTCAGATTTAAACTGCAGAAACTATTACCTAACTCATGTATGCCCTCAGGTTTGTCATCATGTTCTTTATTAGCAACTTCAACAGGCATCCAAAGGCCAATTTCTTCAGAAAGCACAGCCCAACCAGATTCCAAAGCTTTTACTAGCATTCCTAGGAAGTTAAAATAAACATTAGGTACAAGTTGTCAAAGATTTGTAAAGCATATTAGTGTGCAAAGAGACAAGCTTCATCTAAAATTGTCACACAATCAACTCAAATGTCAGAAACACAGCAGAAAATCGTTGTTCATACCTGCTTCTTCATTAGAGATGGTTGAGTTGGAAATCCCTCTGACAAGAGCCAACTTAACCTCTTTCAGTTTTTCCTTCCGCCAATTTTCAACTGCTTCTGTACGGAATGAGTCAATGTTAAAAATGTTAGGAATAAAATATCTTCCAAATTCTACAAAATTATCATTTGCATAACACCGCCAATTTTTATGTCAACCCTCCTCCCCCATAATAATAATAATAATAAATAAAAACTAGGCCACATGAAATCCAAGAAACCATTGATTATGCACTCTTGGATGGAAAACACTCAAAATATATAGATCCTTATATATTAAGAAATTTTATGTATATAAAAAATATCAAATACAAATGATTAAAAAGACATTTTTGTTTGTCTCACACCCAAAGGATGTTGTGTGTGGGGATACCATAGCAATCCAAAAGACACAGACAGTACAAGGAAAGCCCAAATTTGTACATATTTTGATCTAGCATGCAATCCAAATAAATAAATCCATTTTCTTATTAAATATTAAATTTTTCTTCCAAGGTTATACAAAATGATCTTCAAAAGGAAGATGAGCGATTGCCAACTTCATGCATTATAGTTATCACTACATGTTTCAAAACTTTGGAAGTCGTTGTTCTTTTAAGTAAGAATAAGAATCAATGATGCAACAAACCACCATGCCAATGTCATCCAGCAGTAACATGAGTCATGAGGTTAATAATCACCTTATTATCCAACCACATAAATATATTCGGAAGTAGGTTAGATCAATCAAATTACGACACATAACCCCCCCCCCCCCCCCCCCCTCCCCTCCCCATATTTGATTTAGGACCAAAATTAGTACAATCCAAAAAGGTCTCTTCTTAGTCTTAAGAGTGAAGAAAGAAAGGAAGAAAAAAGGATAGTGCATGATCACATCAAAGCAATTTCCTCAAAAAAGTTTTAAAAAAAGAAAAAAAGATTGACAAGTATGTCTGCTAATTTCCTCCTTGAACCACAAAATACACACTACTAAATAAATAGCCAGCAAGCAACAAACACATTAAAACAGAAAAAGTAGCATCTATGAATACATCACATCTAAAAAAGTTCATGTATTTTAACAAGCAGTTATGCAGCGCAGGGGACAAAAGAAGATCAGTATGCTCCTAAGGATAGTGAAAAGTTGAATCTTCCAAGTGTCAATAGTCTTGTTAATATGAGATCCTGATCCTCTAGCATCATTTAGTGATAGCATTGATTCACCAATTCAAATAACCATATTCCATCAAGTTTACAATGGACGTACTTTGCATATACTTCTGGATAAAAATCAAGTTGGCCATGTAAAATTGGTATTAATTTTCCTATGAAATAGATAAAACTTGATAAACAAGCACCAGCAAAACCATGCACTTTCCCACATCCTACAAATGAACTTGACCAGGTAAAGATGATAGCTCCAACCATCCTTTTTGTTAATCCAAGTTTTACCATAAACATTGCTATTAATACACAAAAATCTTATAGAAGGAATAATATATTCTTATCAGCAAAATCTACAAGCATACACTCACCTCGCTGCTTAGCAATACCCTGGGAGTGGGAGATGTTTGTGCTGCTGCTATTCAAGCTCCCTAGTCTCAGCAAGACCTCATCAATTATTTTCTGTTTCAAATGCTGAGGCAACTCAACTGCCACATTTTCACTTGAAAACTCCCCTTCAAATGCCTTCACCTATTTGCACAACGGTTTTATAACATTAACTCGAGGTTAACTTCATAAGAATTGATTGCTCGAGCCAAGTATAAAACGATTCTTACCCATTTCACTAACTCCACCGGTTTGTATGCCTTCCGAATTTCATATGATTCTTCCATTTTCCAAATCTGATCTGATCTATACACCACAACTGAAAATACAAAACAGAAACCAAACCAAATCAAAAAGGGGTTAAATTTTTTTGAAATTTTCCAGTTTCAGAAAAGCACACAGCAGGTTGAGAAGTATTCAAAACAAGACTTTATTCTTTTTTGGAAAAAATGGGGGGTTTTCAAAATTCACCATAAAACTTAAAGCAGAAACCTTTTAGTTACCCTTTTGTTTGATATGATATGACTTACTGTTTCGTGCAATGCTACCAGAGTAGATATAAAGAGAACCATAAAGAAATCGAATACAGCAGAGAGAAATGGCGATGTTGAAAAAGCAAACTACAAGAGTGATTTTCTTGTAGGAACAAATCCACTTCCCTCTTGGTTGAAGTTGAACCCCACATTCCCCTCTCGCCATGCCCCTCCCTTCTTCTTCTTCTTCTTCTCCCCTTTATCCTCATCCCACCATTGCCCACTTTCTCTTTCTGAGGAAAAGGTTGCGACTTTAATAGTTTTAAACTGAGATATTGCAACCCATAATAGATCCACGAATCGTTACAAATCCCAAGTTGTTCACACCGTGAATTTGTGACTAGCTAGCTTTTTTGTGCGAGTTTGGAAGTGAAACATCGAAACCGGTCGTGTGCTGACGTACGCTTGTTGTCAGAGCTGGTTGAGAATGAATGGATCACCAAATCATTTCGGTGGTTCCCTGTCATCATTGATGGTGAACCTAACATAAGTTTTTCCCAAAATATGTATTTTAAAGTAGAGATGGATTTATACGTGAAGTACACGTGGAATTAGTGGTGGCGATTTCATTTTTTTTTTTTTTTAACTATGTTGAACTTGATAATGTTATTAAACCTTGGTTATTGACATGGGATACTGTATTATTAAATCACTAGTTCAACTACGGAGTTATTAACTAAACTTCTTGATGTAGATAAATATACATAAATCTATATTTTACACTTAGAAATCCATCGTAGAATCTACAATATAATCCTTTTACATTAGTAAGAAAGTTGTTAAATTTATTATATATCTTACACATCAAATTCTACAAACTCTGCAAAACTTGAGAAGTTGTATATCAGTTTCAATTCAAAACAACTAATAGGAGCGTTTGGTAGAAGATATATATTTTTTTACTAGGTAAATGCAATTACTAGTAATATGATAGAAAAGTGAATTAGGTAGAAAAGTTAAAAAAAAAAAAACCTATTTGGTTGGCATAAATTTTACCAGAAAAATTAGGTTAAATATTGTGAGTCTTTGTTTGGTTAAGGGTGAAATAATTATGGGTAAATATGTTGAAATATCAAAAACAACCCTTGATTTAATTTTTGAATCTGAAGATGGATTAAAACACATCCGTGAGTAAGCGTCGACGGATAATAAACACACAAAAGTAAAACTATCTTTATCGACATTGAAAGACAAAAAATGGTAAAAAGCATTAGGCTAACTGTGACTTATCTCTACTGGTATACATCACTCTCAAAACATATCCTTACTTTAATTTTCTTTTGCAGGGAGTTGCAAGCATTGATGGTACGTTTCTCAAACCACCAAACTGAGCAAGCAACTGGTATACACCACCAATCGAGGGTCAGTAGTCGAGGGTTAGAGGAGGGGTTAATATTCGAAGTTTCAGAGATGTAGACGTGTACAACAGCCAAGGGTAATACAGTAACGCGCTCCTTCATCTTTTTTTGGGTTGCCCAGCTTTTTTTAAAAGTACCACACTTACATTGGTCAAATGCTACAGTGATTTCTCTATCGTTTTTGCACATGATTGTTGAAGGATGGGGAAAGGAGAAGCATGGGACAATTTTTCGATTCTGCCTACCAAACAAAGGAATCCTTGAATGCAAATTATATTTGGATGGGAAACCAAATCAAAAGCCTATACCAAACACCCCATAAGGCGAATGCAGCCAAATTCTATTATGATTATTTTGACTAGACAAATCAACACATGAAAATTTAGAGTTTTTAAAATGAATATTTTAAAAATATTTTATTAAAAACTCACACCTAGAATTTCTATGATTTAAGACAAGACACTAAAAAATATTATTAAGGACTTCATTTTTAAAATGAAATTTGAAGTTTTTTCTATATAAATACAAAGAAAATAAAATTAAAAAAAATGAAAATAATTAATACACCTACTCCTCAACATTGAAGTGGTGCTTGTAATTAGGGGTGTCAATATGGGTTTTGACACGCGGGTCAACCCGCGACACGACACGAAAATTCGTGTTCGGGTTGACCTGTAAAAAAATTTGTGTCGTGTTCGTGTTGGAAAAAATGACACGCAAAAAATTCGTGTCGTGTTCGTGTTTATGAATTCGTGTTCGTGTCGACCCGAATTATTTTTTAATTATTATTATTATTTTATTTTTTAATTTTTTATTTATTTTCGATCTATTTTTTTAAAATTTTTTGTCAATTACGGTTTTGTCCCCTATTTTGCGTGTTATTCGTGTCGTGTCGTGTCAACCCGCAAAAAATTCGTGTCGTGTCAGTGTTGAAGATTTTGACACGAATGAAAATTTGTGTCGTGTTCGTGTTGATGTATTCGTGTCGTGTCGAATTCGTGTCGTGTCGAATTCGTGTCGTGTCAACCCATATTGACACCCCTACTTGTAATCAGGGAAGAAAGTGATAGTGTTTGAACAATGATGGGACTAAAGAGGCATTATTGTGGTTGGAAAGACACATGGTGGAGAGACTCGATCTTAGAGTTAATGGCTGTATGGAATAAAGAGAAGATGAGAATCACTCATTGAAGAAAGGAAATGTTGTAACAAGTGATAGAATTGGCGATTGCAAGTAAGTGGTTTCGTTTGGGAGGAATTATAAATTTTTGAAGTTTTGAACAAAACAACATCATTTTGTTTTTTTTATTTTCTAAAAAAAATGCATGATCCACTAGTTTTTAGCGACCTGACTGGGTCACTGATTTTGATAAAACTCAGTCGGTTCAAACTGATTTTGATCGGGTCTAATACATAGTTGATCCATTAATTGACTCGGACTGATTAAATCACTCGTTCACTATATTTGAAGTTGACCCAGACAGTTTGAGGTGAGTTTGATTAGGGCTGGCAATATGGGCCAGCCCGCCCCGGCCCGCCACTAGCCCACCCAAAATGGGCTGGCCCGAGTAACCCGACCCGTTTTATAAGTGGGCTGGCGGGCTACGGGTCAGCCCGCCTAAAATAAAAAAATTATAAAAATAAAATACAAAAAATTAAATTCTGCATAAAATCACATAAAAAAATCTGCATAAAAGCATACAAAAATCTGCATAAAATCCTAATGTGCTTATGAAACCAAGAAGATCAGTGTTTAATAATCTGCATATAAATATGCATCTTTCAATCCAAAAATAATAATAAAAAATAAAATCATATAAGGATAAAATAGAGTAACAAAACAAGTAACAAAGTGTTGTATGAGCAGTCCACAACAATTCAAAAAAGCCACTTGCATGCAGAGAAATCCAAGATACGGAGCTACATAACAATTGGGTAACCTAAAAAAAAAAAAAGGACTTAGCGGGCTGACCCATATGGGTTGACGGGTTTGGCGGGGCGAGTTTGGCGGGCTGAAAAACTCAACCCAACCCGCCCCATTTGGCAGGCGGGGCGGGCCAGCCCGGCGGACTCAGCCCATTTTGCCGGCCCTAAGTTTGATAATAATACTAAGGTACAAAATACGTGAAAGTCCTTGTGTTTTTTTTTATAATAAAGTTTAGATAAGGGAAAGTACGTGGGGTTAGAGAAAATAATATCTTAAATGTTAAATGAGGATATAAAATGAGATTTACATATCGTTCATAAAAAAGAAAATTTTAAAGAGTCTTTGTGTTTTAAATTCTATCAATGTAATTTATATGGTTGGTGTTCAGTATGTAAAATTGAGATTACATCCATGTGACTTATATGTTTGGTTTTAAGTATGTAAAATTGATTTTGGGTGAAAAAAATAAAATAAAAAAATCTTTCTTTTCTTAAACTGAGATTTTGAAATTGAAATCCAATTAAATACTTTGGGTATTTGTAGAGGAAAAAAAAAAATTATTCGAAAATTGAGATTCCTGAAAATATGGTAGAAAAGTGAATTTCTCAAAAATGTTATTAAAAATTGTTTTGTAGGCCAAAATTTATCGGAATTTTTGTCAGTTTTTTGCATCTAATTTTTCATTTTCTCAGGAAAGTGAGAATATCATTCTCTAGATGGTATTTTGGTTTACATTTTACATACAAAATAAAATTCATGAAAAATCATATTACCAGAAATTTTTTCAGAAATCTTTTATGGAATATAAATAAATTGAATTACCACTTTCACTTTTTCAGGAATCTGAAAATAAACCCTTTACCAAACACGTAAAGTGATTTCATTGCCACCCGAAGTAAAGAATCGTGAGTGTGATTGTTACTTTACATTTAGGATGTGTTTGGTACAAGGGTATCAAAAAGATTACTGATAAACCTTCTTTGGTAAACGTCAATTACCATGTTTGGTAGAAGTAACAAAAATCAGTTTCCGGATATCCAAGGTTTACCGGTAATTTGATTTATAAAGGAAAGTCACTATCCAGATTATCAAAAATAATATGGTAATTCAGAATTCCAAGTAAAGGGAAAGCACAACAACAATTTTTTAGACAAAAATATCCCAGCACACATCAAAACCTAGACCCAATCTATCAATTACAAAAGTAAAAATAGTTTGGGGTTACTTTTGTAAAATAACCTCATATTTCAAGTCATATTTCGTTCTAAACCAAACATGGAATCAGTAATCTTTACCCAATATTTCCAGTAATATTTTGGCGAACCAAACACCTTTTTCGTAACATTCCGAGTAAACTCAATTTCTAGTGTATTTCCAGTAATCGTGATTCCCGAATACCAAAAAATTTCTCTTGTACCAAACACACCCTTAGTCAATGACTTATGGTCTCGACGCAAATAAATCCAATCAAGTTCGAGGGTTATCCCGATATTAGTTGCAGGGGCAACGCTCTCGTACTCGTAGAAGCATTATATTATTTTGGTGTCGGGAATTTTTTAGAATAAAGTATTTTATGAATATTCAACAAAATTTATGGGGGCCATTTTAATTCTTTAGAAAAAAATTTGACTTGTGATCTCTCTAAAATTTAAAATAGACTCAGTTAGTCAAAATTATGGTTCTCTAAAATTTAAAGAAAACTTATATTAATCTCTCAAAAGGACATAGGTCTATTTTGAATTTCAGATGGACCATGAGTCGACTTTTTTTTATAAATGATTAAATTGGTCTCGTAATATTTGTTGAGGATCTAAAAAAACACTCTTTATGTTTTTTATGTTCTCTTGTAATTGTGAGCTAATAACGAGTGTGGTGAGAAAAATTTAGTAACAAACTGACGTAGCCCTACATTGGAGGTTAAGGGTGGGCAATTATTGATTTTCTATTTTGAACCAAACCAAATTTGTTTTACTTTTTCACAAATTGATTTTGGTTTAAAATCAATCTTAAACTGATTTTAAGGCAAAAAATAAAATAAAAAGTATAAATGCTAGTAATTAATGAAAAAACCGAAACGGTTCTTTCGGTTCTCAATCCAGTTTAGATAAAGTAGTTTGATTTTTGAACTGATTTTACATAAAATGGTTCAGTTCTTAAGTTGATTTAAAAAAAATAAAAAATATATTTATTTCGATGAGGTTCTTTTGAATTTTTTGAACATTCTTATTGGAATGAACGTAAATCATGTTTTCTACTTTTCTCTTTTTCTTTGTTTTATTTTTAGGGTTTAGGGACTCATGTACAAAACATACTCTAGGTTCCTTACACATTATGTGGTTAAAATATTTTTATACGCACCCTGATGAAATTTGCCAAATGGAAGAATAGAAGTCTTTCCGAATGCTTGGTAGAGTCAGATCTGTTGGACAGGTGGCTTCAATACTCAAGAGGGGGGTGAATTGAGTTTTACAAAATCTTTTCGCAAAGTACCTTCTTTGATGTTTTAAAGACTATTTCTTCAATAAGGTGATTTAATAAGGAAATGTCTAATTGTAAAAGCAAGTGTAGTGATCAACAAAGTAAGCAAGCGAATATATAAAGACAATCTAAGATGCAATTTTAATACTTAAATAAAGAGATTAAGGTTAGAGAAATTGCAAACTAGATGTATCCTGGTTCGGTCACCACCACCGTGACCTACGTCCAGACTGACACCGCTCGATCAATTCTTTTCACAAACTATCAAGCTTGGGGGTGCTTGACAAACCACTACAATTTTTCAAGACTTCGGGCTCTTGATGCCTTACACTTTTTCACTCCAAATTTTCTTAGGAATTTGGTAACCTCTCAAATATAGGGTTCACTCCCCTCTCAAATCAAGAAGTAATATTGAGGTGATTAGAAGTGGCTAAGTACTCTCAAAGTACAGATTGAACAAATTGAAGAACTAAGAGATGTATAACTTCAAAGGAAAGATGAGCTCAAGTGTATGCAATGATCAAAGTAAGTAATTAATGAGCAATAAAAGCCTAGCAAGAGTAATAAAGCTTCAATAAATGATCTAGGGTCGTGCGATGTTCATTCCAGCTGATGTGGGTATTTATAATGACAACTCCTATGAAAACTAGCCGTTTCTAGTCGTTTATAGCCGTTGTAATCCGTACATATCCGGATATTTATCGGGCACATATCCGGATATTGAATATCCGGATATTCTTGGTTCCATATCCGGATATTTCATAGCAGCAGCCTTTTTGTACGAGTTTTGAGTTTCTACTCTTTCCAAATGATTTTTATGACGTGTAATGCATGTTATTGGTTGTGGAAATTATCTAGAAAAGTTTGTATCACATAGGTACTTCTTCCAAACCAATATTGTACATATGAAACCATTTGTCTTGACTTTTCTTTTAAGGATGCATGCTTTTGAAATATATGATTGATGAATGACCTTGAGCTCATGCAATGCTTTGTATCTATACATCTTTACATTTTTATCCTAAGTCCTAAATAAGTATACCATTTGAGATTCTGGACTTGGATTGATGCTTGAGACTTGGTGCATGCTTTCACATTTGCTTTTTGGATATTGCTTCGTCTTTGAATCATTCCTCTTTGTTATCATCAAAACGTTGTTGACGTGGAATCATCAAATGTACGTTGTATCCACATCATCACTTTGATTCATCAAGATCCATCTCAAACAAGTAGTAAAGTCTTAGGTGGTGTATTGGATTAGGATTTTAAAAGACTTTTTTGAGCTAAAAAATCTTATAGATTTTAAAAGATTATTTAGAATTGGAAAGATTTTAAAGACTTTTTTAAAAAACTTTTTTTATAATCAAGATTTCAGAAAATTGGATTTTAAAGGATTTTAATAGAATTTATAATATTTGAAAGGACAATATGAATTTATAAGATTTTAAAAAATTATATGAATTTTTAACAAACATTCAAAATTACAAGAGTCAATAAAAAAGGAAAAGGTTATACTTACGACCTATTTTTGTTTACAACATTTTACAATTATATCTTAACCGTTGATTTCCGTCAATCAACGGTTATCATTCATTGCAAATTAAATATTAGTTAACGAGTTTGATTTGCAAAAATAATAACCGTTGATTGACGAAAATTAACGGTTAAGATATAGTTATAAAAAGTTGTAAACAAAAATAAGTTGTAAGTATAATTTTTCCATAAAAAAAATAACAAAGAAATGCAATGAAATTAATAAAAAAAGTAAAACCTAATATAATTTTCTCCATCAGTAAAACATAATATAATTTTTAACAAACATTCAAAATTACTAAACAACAGCCTTTCACATATCTAATGGGTTGAAAATTATCTTCTTCATTTGGTATGAAAGCTATGCATATATGATTATAAGATCTAATTTTTTTTAATTATAAAAATAATTCTAAATTTGCATATAGAACCTAAAGTTCATGATAAAATTTTGTTTGGAATTTTTTACAATTAATCTTGAAAACCTTGGGGTTTTTATTTTACGTGATGAGAGTTTTCTAACCATATATTATATGCATATTTTCATTGAATATTCTAAGAAAATTTCGAATCTGACATTTTGGGTTTAATTACATGAAAGTTTAGAAAATTTCTCAAAATTTTTTCAAATCGATACATTGAAACCTTAAATTGGTTTGGGGCTTTTGAGAAACAAGCTTTTAGTTATCTATTGACACAAAAATTGTTTGAAATCATTTCCTATAGTGAAGGAATTTCGTTCATGAATGTATTGTTACGAAATATAGGGTTCATATTATAAAAGTTTCAATCTTTCTTTAAATTGATTTTATTTTATTGATGTAAAACGAAAATTGGTTTGAGGGTTTTAGTTCCCCTGTTATTTTTTTCGCTAAAATCACACGTTTTTGTGCCAAGAAAAATCGCGACCCATAGCTTGAAAAATCACTTTTAAAACTTCCAAAATTTCTCAAAAATGGTTCAAAAATATGTTATTTTGAGATAGATTATATTAAAATCTCGTTGGTTTGTTGTTTCTGGGTTATTTTGTGATGAAAATCGCTCAAAAATATGTTTTTTTTTTTTAGTTTTGACGTAGCTCCCATGGCGGAACCCAATTTTGAGCAGTCAACCTCATGCCAAAGGAAGAAGAAAACACTGCAGTAGAAGAATCTCAAGAAATCCTAGGGGTTGGGGTGAGAGAGAGGCATCTTATTTATATTTTTCACTAAAAAGTCTCATGAAATCCACACCAATAGAAAATTCATTAAAATCGTTGAATTTTTGAATACCACGAGATTGTGATTCCATTGTTTAAACTCCTGATTGAATACCAATGGATTTAGACAGATTCTAAAATAATCCTTTAAAATCCTAATCGAATAATACCATGTGAATCTTTTTCAATCCATTAAAATCCTAATCGAATACCAACGGATTTTTTTGTCCAAAAACAATCCATTAAAATCCTTTGAAATCTCAATCCAATACACCCCCTTAAATTCTTATAAATTCATTTATAAACTGATTAATCATGTATGAATGCATATAAAAATTGTCCATGTGTGAATTAAATTCGAATGAATTGGATTAGATTATTTTTGGTAAATGAATTGGATTAGATTAATTAGTATTAAATTTGATTAATTACATATGTTCATACTATAAATTTATTATTACAATAAATCTAATTAAAAATAGTTTTACTTTTTTATTGTGACTTAAAGCCCGTTTGTATTGATTTCTCAAAAAAAATATGTTTTATGCCTTCCTTATTTTAAAAGTTTTTTTTAATAAAAGTTAAAGCTATATAGATTTTTTTAAAAAAATATTTGACTTTTGACTTTGCTTTTTTTAAAAGCTAAAATTTTTAGCTTCCGATAAAAGTAAATTTTTAACTTTTTTTTATAACTTCCGCATTTTTTAAAAGCAGATATCCAAACAAATTTTTTTCAAAAAATGTTTTTTTTCTTAAATTTTTTTTTTTTTTTGAAGAAAAAACAAATCGATAATGCCAAGGCTAATCTCATATATCAGCCAATATATTTATTTGGTCCAATTAAATATAGGTTGTCGACAATGGAATTAAGTGTTTCACAGAATCACAAGGATATTCCTAATGCCCTACTCCCAAATCCAATTACTGATACAGTTAAAATTTGAACATGTGAGTAAATATCTACCTACACAGTACATGTTCATCCACCAATAAAGTAATCCCTCGAGTATATGATTTTACTTATATTTTATAATATATATTTAGTGCTATATAATTTAATATATTTAATTTTAAATTTATGAGATCTATTCCTTGAATTCAAGTATTGTGAATGAAAAAAAAAAAGGTACCGAGAGAGTTTAACCTCTTTAATCATCCACTCAACTTGATTTTTTTTTTTTTTGGGTACATAATGAGATCCTACTAGTCCAATAAAACAAAAAAGTTAAACATAAACAAATACGAGATAAATCTAAAGTAAATAGATGAATCTACTCTGTGGGTATTATGCAATGAACAATATCCTTACCTCTTGAGATAATTGTTGCATTTGTCAACGAATCTGCACAAGAGTTATCTTCCCTTGGCATGAAATGAGCTTTGAATTGTCCAATCTTTAGATAAGTAAAAAATATGGTCAACAAATGTGATAGATGGTCCTCAAAAATTGAGAACTATTGGTTGTTTAATTGCTCCTTAAATTCGAATTTTTGTTGTAGAATTATTGCTTTACTCCAAGTTTATTCCCAGGAGCAGTTTATTGCAAAACAGGGCTAGAGCAAAATGCAGTTCTGGAAATTAAGAAACAGCTGAGTGTAAAATGGTTTAATTTTGGGCTTAAGAAATTATTTCTCATTTTTAGGAGGCCGAATGTCCATTTAGAAGATACATAACTCAAAAATGTATCAAACTTGGAGAGAAAGAAAGAAGAAAGAGAAAAAGGAGATAATAAAGCAAAAAACAGCAGACAACAACACTGTACCAGCATCCTTGGAGCAGAAAGCAACCAACCTGGAGTTGACACGGCAGAGATAGTAAAGAGGAAATGCAAGGAACATTTCTGCAGCACTATATCACCAAAATTCAGCAAAAAAAGAAGGTTTTAGGGCTGACCTGTCAACAGCGACGACACTGATTGGGGGGAGCAATTGAGAAATATGCACCCTTGATTAAATCAATGGCCAAGACAACACCTTTAAGGAACCTTTCACCTATAAATACTGAAGAAATGGAGTTTTTCAGAAGCAGGAATCACCCTCTTAGGGAGGACTCATCGTCCTCCTTAGATTTTTCTTCTTTTCTTCTACTCTTAGGTTTTATTTTCTCTTTGTAATTAGGTTTTTTTGATGCCCCTTAGTATGAGCTAAGTATTTTTAGTAGGCAAGGGTGAAGTAGAAGTAACCTTCTTTGTCTTAGGTTGAGCTTATGATGTAATCTATTTTTCTTAATGAAATATGAGATGTTTCTTAGTTTAATGCTCTAATTTTTTAACACCTTTTGGTTTGCAACCTTATCCCAAGACCACTTGGTCGATGAAACCCTCACAAAGCAGTGTGGAGCAAGATTAGAAATCTTAGGGTATTTTGCTCTGAGTTAGGGGAATACTTAGAAGGAGGAGCACTGTTATGTGTACATAACTTTTGCAAGTTATTCCTTCAGCCATGCTCTTCTGAGAAGACAAACATAATCTCCCTCGAGTTTCAATGAGAAGGACTCCTTAAGTAGTTTGGTGTAAAAGGCCTTTTGCTCAAGACTACTTTAGTGTTAATACTTGGAGGCAGAGTAATCTGCCTCCATAGCCAGGACATTCGTTGGGAGCATATTTTGTTTCTAAAAATGGATGAGATACTAAGAATGACCAAGAGGGTGAAAATATTAACCCAAGCCTATGTCTTTTTAGTCTTGAGTCTACATTATTTTTATTTTCTTTTGTTACTTGTTTGACAAATATAAAAATTTCAAAAAGAATTATTGTTTTGCTCTCTGTTCTGTTACTATTATTTCCCAACTATTGCTCTTGATCTCTTTATTTTCTGTTCATTGCTCCCAATTCCCATATTTTCCAATTTTCTTCAAGGCAAGTTCAATAAAATTTAAGGGAAAAACCCAGCTCTTAGTCACTCAGATTCTTTGACTCAGTTCAATCAGCTAATGACAAATGCTTATTGGCTAACCTTGCTTTGAGAACGAATTGTCTCCTTGAAGCGAATTGCTCTTTACTTAATTTTGCTCTCTGTTTTCTTTTTCTTAATTACACTTCTTTTAAATTTCATTTATACAATTGTTCCCTGAGGACGATAATTTGGGGCTCATAACAGACCTTATATTACTTGATGCGTACGCTTGCGCAGTTTGGGTATATTTGTTCTTTACATGATTAATTGCTTCTCGAACAAAATAGTTACTCCGCACTAATTTTGATCCCACATTTCCCTGAGCACATCTCAGCCCAACAGTGACCATTTGGCATCATCACCATGAGCGGTGAGTATGAAGATTAACTTAAGGCAATCTTCTTTCAAGATTATTTTTTGAAGTCCCAAAGACCAAGCTAATTTTAGTACCTTTAGTGCACACATCTTAGCTTCCAACAAAATACAATCTCCCAAAAAAACTAGTTATCCCATTAAGCCAATCACCTATATTTGAATGAATTAGTGTCCCACAATCAGCTTTCCTATCTGCAATCTTGACTGCCCCATCAAAGTTAACCACCTCACCCACCAGAGGCCACAAACTATTAAACTCGTTCTCCTTGCTATTTATGTTAACAATATTAGTAATCAAAGGGGAATGAGTTGCATCAATATCATTGATATATGCTAAGATAACACTAACAGGGTTATTTGACCTTAAAAATTGATAATTATGTATGGTTTTGTTATGCCACTTTCATAGAGACCATATTTGGCAATGAAAAAAAATATCCAGCCTACTTTGATTGGATAGGCAGGCTAGTGGGATAGCCAGTAGCTCGCGTTCTACACAAAAGCCCTAAGTCGAGAGTGAAAATGTAGCGCTCCCGGCTCATTGGTCCTTCAAGATAGAAAAAAGTAGAGAGAGAAAGAGGAGAGAGAGGGAGGGAGAAGAAAAAAAAACGGACCATGAAATAAAATTTCCAAAGTCGAAAATAACTTAAGCCGTAACATCTAGGCCTTAACCAGGATTCTCCCCAAAACAAAATATAATTATAGTCACGTGACTTTAACTCATCTAAATTTTGGACTTTATATTATTATTTTTATATCAGTCATCATATTTTTATGCATTTCGATTTAGATTATTTTTATTAGAATATTGATTCTTATTTTTTCCCTTGAAAGACTATGTCTTCTAATTTATATTTTTTAAGTTATTGATCCTTGAGAAATTCAAAACCCATAAATACATAAATAGATACTGGTCTAACGGTATTGAAGGGTGGTAAGCAAAAGTAGGCAGAAAAAATGGTAGGTAGAATAACCTATCCCTACTTAAAATATAAATTACATAAATTAATACTTAAAAAATAAATCATATTGTTCAGTTTAAGGATTACATGGAGGATAAGACATGATGATGATAAATGTTGGAAAAAGTGTGTATTATTTCAAAGGATGTAAAGTTATGTCGTTCTAAGTGAGAGAAAGAGATAGATAAAGAGGGAGAGATGGTGGACAAAAAAAATAAAGATGTGGATCCCATCTCTTTGTAAGAGAAATGACACAAGTTGTGTCATTTAAAATGACAAACACTTTCCCATAAATATTTTCTAATACATCAATATAATAATGTTTCAAAAGAGCCAAGATATGAAGAACTGGAGCTTCAATGGGGGTTTCCGTGTGTTGTGTAACTCAATAGATTGACGAGATCGATGGGGAAGACGTGGTAAGGAAATGGATGGGCAGAGTAACAACAAGGTGATATAAAGTTTTGGAGATCATTATATTAGAAATATATAAAGTTATTAATGTAGCCTCATCCAACCTAACAGTTTAAATTTTTTGATTGAATTGGTTTTTTATATGGTATTAGAGCCTCGCTGTCCCGGTTTCGATCATCTCCGCTCTCATTTTCTTTGTGAAATTTCTTAGCACATGTAGGTTGGGCCTCATGCATCATCCACTTTTTAAGTCCAATAGACTTTATTGTAAAAGGGCGATTAGAAATATGAGAAGTGTTATACTTACAACCTATTTTCGTTTACAACCTCTTACAACTATATCTTAACCATTGATTTCTGCCAATTAACGATTATTATTTTCGCAAATCATATTCATTAATTAATTATAATTCACAATAAATGATAATCGTTGATTGATGGAAATTAACGGTTAAGATATTATTGTAAGAGGTTGTAAACGAAAATAGGTTGTAAGTATAATCTTGCTCTAGAAATATATAAAATCATTAATATATCCAATAACTTAAGATTTTTTTGGTTAAATTAATTCTTTAACGTGATGATATTGTTTACAACTTCTTCACAACTCATTGTGAGTAATAACTCTGTCAAAGTCATTGGACACTAATGAATCTCTGTAAATTGCCATTCAAAAAACATAAGAGCCATGTACTCTCTTAGGTACACGAGATTCGTAAGGACATGAGATATATGTGCTTGAGAAGTGGGGAATAAACAAATATGTTTGATTATCTTATAAATTTGAAAAAGATAAAAACATATTTGAATTATTTTATTATAGTCCATTCAATTAAAATCAAATCAACTTCTTTAAAAAAAAATCTAATTCAACTTAAGATGTGTTCAGATTATTTTACCATCTGTCTAGTTTTTACATTTTCTTGCAAGTGCATGCTCCATAGTATATTATATATAAGGGAGATGTTATACTTACTACCTCTTACTACTAGATCTTAACCGTTGATTTCCGTCAATCTAACGGTTATAATTTATTGAGAATTAATAATTAATAAATAATGTGACCCAATAAATTATAATCACTAGATTAGTGGAAATCATCGGTTAAAATTTGGTAGTAAGAAATAGTAAGAAAAAAGGTAATAAGTTTAACCTTCTCCTATATATAAATATAAAAGATTTTGTTAAAACTTATGATATGGGCTTTTTGACTACTGTAGCCCTTATTTAATAATTAATTATCATATTGACCTTGATTATAAACTATTGCAAAAATTTAACCTTTCCAAAAACCATAACACCAATCTGCCCCTATTTGACCGTTGACCATTAAGATACACAGGTATCTCCCTCCCTACCTGGGTATTTTTCGCGAAACAAATCTGTTCTAGCGCATGTTGAATTTTTACCCGGGTAAAGCACCCGAATACCCAGGTATGCAATTATTTACTCGGGTAGGGAGGGAGATACTCGGATATTTGTCTGCCAGAAACCCCAATATCAATGGTTTCGGCCATTGTTGCGAGTTATAATTTTTTTTCCCCAAATCTGTCTCCCTTGACATCTCTATTCTGAATCATCACACATTTATTTCATCTCATCATCTCAAAAAAGTTAATCTTGGTAGGACATTGGCATTACACCTCCACATTCCCATTTTGTGCTAAAAAATACGAACCAAGATCCAAACTGAAACCCTAGACCCAATTTTCGTGTGAAAGATGAGGTCAAGTCCAAACATGTTTCCTATAGTTATTTACTACAATGGGAAGCATTTTGAAGGTCCGAACGGTGTCCGATTTGAAGGAAAAACAAAAATGATGAAAATCAAAGTGGGTAATACATGCATTACTGAAGGAGAGAATTCATCAAAAAATGGGGTTAGAAGGCAACCAATTCATCCACCGCATGATAGCCAGGTTAGAGACTGTAATGGATATGGATACAATATACTACATTGGTAACAAATCAATGATGATGAAGATGTGGAGTTCGTAACAGATGCGTTTGTTGGCTGGAAAGTATTAAAATTGATTGAGATATATGTTGAAGTTGATGCTGGTCAGTCTTCATCTTTACCGGTGCATACAACCACTGCACACTGTACTGGTGAAGAAAATATAATTGTACATTCACATGCACCTGCTCAGGTAACATTGGATGAGGATGAAGATGAGGAGTATGTGGACAGCGAAAATGAGGGAGAACCTGAAAGTGCTATTCCACAAGGTGATTCGTCACACACTGATGTGGACAGAAATTTTGACGCTGACACGAGCGCTGTAAGCCTGGGTACCCCAGCCATGTCACCACTTCATGTTGACCCAGTATTATTTGCCGTGGTATTGCTTCATACAATAATGATGATGCTTTAGATGCAGGGACTGCAGTAGAGCCATTTTGGAATGAAAGATGTAAGAACCCGCACCGTTAATTAAGGTATTTAATTAATTAATTATGCAAAAATAGGAAATGATTCCATAATTGACCCTAATAATTAGTTATGAGGCTTAATAATCATAATAAGTGGGTTAGAATGCTGAAAGTCGCTTTTCGGAAGAAAAGTGCAGATACCGGTTCTGCTAGTCGGTATAAATGCGTACCGAAAAAGTATCCCAGAAAATTAAAGTAAGTGCATGATAATTACTAGAATAATATCTAGGACTTGTAAAACGAGTTTCAAGTCAAAATAATGAGAACTGGTGCTAGAAACCGGTACTGGCTTTGAAAAGCGCGTACCAGAAAGGTAATCAGAAAAATATAAGAAAAATATGATAAATCTTAGAAAAATTATGTAGTTTCATAATCTAAAGTTTGGGATTAAAATGCTAAGCGTAGCAATTAAAGTTAATACTGTGCGTTTATGTGTTAAATCACTATAAATAGGCACACTTGGCCCTAACTAAACCCTAGGCACTCAGATTTGTCTACGTGACTTGGTGGCTGACTTGCACCTTATACACTGTTCCATTGCTGTCTTCTTCCTCTTGGAGAGCCTTGTGGCCTTTTCTTCCTCATTTTTCTTGATTCTTCATCCTTGAGCTTGTATACACTTGAGAGCATCCTTGTGGGAGTGAAAGGAGGGTCTTTTCTGAGGTTCCAGCTACTGTGTTGAGCTGGTGAGGGGGCTGAGTTTGAGAGTTTGAGAGGAGTCATCTTGTTCTTGATGTTTTGAAGCTTCAAGGAGCCTCCTTGTTGTGTAAAAGAACCACCTTGGTGCACCATTTTCGTGTGCAGTGAGAGACAGAATCTCGGAAGTGTCTAGTGAGCTCCAAGAGCATCTCCATTCTGAGTTTTGAGCCTTGGTATGTTGTACCAACCTTTAACTTGAGTTTTAAGGCTTAAAAATGGTACCTTGATGCTAATGACTAAAAGATGATAACTTATTGTTGGGTAATGTTGAACACGCCTAGAAATGCATGATTAGGTGTTTAAAATCGGTAAAAAGGGAACCTTTAAGGGATATCTTCACGAAAATGCAGAAACTGCATTCTGTCGTGAAATATCCGGATATTTGTCGAACAGATATCCGGATATTGGATATCCGGATATGTGGTTTTGGGATATCCGGATATTGGATATCTGGATATGTGAATCTGTATATCTGGATATTGCATATCTGGATATGGACAATGAGATATCCGGATATTGCATATCCGGATATGGTCCCGAGGAATATCCGGATATTCTGGGATTTCGCAGAACAGTAGCTGTGCTGTGTGTACAGTAGGTTATTGGGGGGTTTGTGGACCCTAGTTTGATGAAGTTGAACTTCTGTATTTTATGGACTAAACCAGAATCATGGGATTAAGGGCTTGTGGCTTTGTTAGAAGCTTTAAGACTTGAAAACATAATGAAAAGGCGTTGTCTTTAATTTGTATGCATGTGGTACATGTTTATTGAATTATATTTGGTCCATATCAGATTGTGATCTGCTGTGATTGAACTTTGAGCTTGTGACATTGGATAGCTAGCTTAGATGTAAGCTTTCGTGTCCTCGGTTTAGCCATGTTGTGGTTCCACCATGTCCCATGGGGAGATGGTATATGCATGCTGTGTTACATGCTTTTGATGTTTTGAAAATGTTGTTGAGCTATTGTATGTTAGTTCCTTGTTGATATGCATGGAGGTGTTCCACCTATACGGTAAGCCTGAGTATGTAGAACATACAAGAGGGTGAGGCTGTGGGTGAGGTGCAAGCGGTGTTCCTTATACTACATGTAGGGAATAGACGTATTCCTACATTTCTCTGGCCAGTAGATAGTGATAAACACACATGCCATAGATATCTGTTGCACTACATAGTTTTGGAACTGATAATGATATAAATGCTTTTAAAACTTATATTGCACATGTAAGTGAGTTTGGGATGGAAGATCCTTGAGGACCCCTTGTCTTACTGAGATTTCTAGTTTAGAGATCTCACCCCACGTTTGGGAAATGCTTATTTCAGGGTCAGGTAATGTTGAGACCTCAGGCGGCAGGAGGCCGGAACTGAGTTAGATTGCTGTTATATTATGCTGCCATGATTGGATGCTGGATTTGCATACTGTTTATGCTTATAGCTTCAGTTATGTTTATGGAGTTTTACGTTGAGACTTGTTGTTTACTATGTTTATTTGGTGAGCATTGGGATTGTCCATGACACATAGTATTGTTATGTCTTGATTATGTCTTGAGTCTTTTGAAGTTGTAATAATGTATCAGGATATTGTCCGAATTACTTGATGTAATGCCGTGATTTAGATACACACTTTATTTATATATTGAGGTATTTCAGTAGATGTCCTATTTTATGAAATTGATTAAGTAGTCAAGTTGGTAATCGATAATGACGTCATAATTGAAAAGAAAAAGAATATTCCGCATTTTTAATTAAGCACCGTTTAATACGATGTCATGTTAATATTCCGGGTATACACGGAGTGATACATTTTATGGTATCAGAGCAACGGTTCAAGGGAAAAGCCTGTATGTATTGCAATGATTAGGATGTTTGGTTGCGTCTGTTTTGTGTGTTTGCTCCGTCGAGTATTATTATGATAATGCATATGTGACCACATTGCGTGGGCCTGATCAACTCATAATTTGTGTAACTTGTGCAGAGTCATGGTAAGACCCGGGAGAAACCGCGAAACTTCGGAGGATCGGCCCGATCCTGTCCTGGCTGCATTAGCTGAGATGCAGGCGGCCCGACTAGCCGACCAGGAGGCCATGAGAATGGCAAACCAGGCCATGCTGGACGCCGTCAGAGAGGCGAACAGGAAGGCCACTGAGGACGTGTTGGAGGCCAACCGTCTGGCGAACATGACGATGTTTAGAGTCATGTTGGAGGAGATAAAGAATGACCCTGATGTTGGTCATGCTCCACCGCCACCACCACCACCACCTCCACCCAGTTTGCAGGATGACTCTCAGAGTCAGATGGGAGATGGCAGTCACCTTACGGGGGCCATGCAGACCGTCCCTGTTTTTGTTGAGGATCGTGATGAGATCGATCGCCGGCTGAATGCTTTCCGTAAGCATAAGCCACCTGCCTTTGATGGATCCTTTGATCCTGTTGCTGCAGCGCGTTGGCTACAGGCGTTGGACAAGATATTTCAGGTCATGCAATGCACAGATCCGCAGAAGTTTATGTTCGCTACTTACATGCTGGAGGGCGATGCCCATGAGTGGTGGACAAACCTTTCTCATGTCTACGAGATGCAGGGTCATGTGATGACTTGGCCTATGTTCGAGGATTTCTTCTTGGGTCAGTACTTTCCATATGACGCTCAAGAGAGGCAGCAGGGAGAGTTTGACAGATTGGTTCAGGTCTCGTTGTCTGTGGACGAGTACCTGGCCAAGTTCAACCAGTTGGTGAAGTTTGCACACTTCAGGATGGCGAGGCCTACTCTTACATTTCTGGCTGCTAAGTTCCGCATGGGACTTAGTGAGGATATTGCTAGTTACCTAGCTGGTTCTGCTTCTAGAGATTTTGGGACACTGGTTCAGCAGTGTCGTGATATTGAAGATTACTACAGCTTGAGTAAGGCCAAGAAGGCCAAGGTTGCTGAGGCGACGAAGGTTGCAGCTGGTAGTTCCACTTCTTGGCGAGACAGGAAGTTTGGGAACAAGGGCAAGGGTAAACAGTTGGCAGCTCGGCAGGCGCCGAGTCAGTGCAAGAGGACTTCTGCTCAGGGGAGTGCAGCGAGACCTCCTGCTCCCAGGTGTTCGGGATGCGGGAAGACTCATTTTGGGCTGTGCTCCACCGATCAGTTGATTTGCTTTCAGTGTGGCAAGGAGAGCCACTTCTCCAGAGACTGTCCGTCAGCGACGGCGAGGGCTACTGCAGTGCAGGCAGTGCCACTTCAGATGGTTCCCCTTCCACCTACTTCGGCACCGGTAGTGCCACCATCTTCTAGGAGAGTTTATACTCTGGATCGTCAGCAGTCGGATCGAGCTCCGAACCTTGTCAGAGGTACTGTTACGATTGGTACATCAGCTGTTGATTTGTTGTTTGACTCTGGGGCTACGCATTCTTTTGTTGCTACCCTGATTGCTGTGGGGCTTGAGTTTCCCAGTGATGTGCTTTCTCCACCGATGCGGGTGACCACCGCAACCGGAGAAAGATGTGATGCTACCATTGTTCATCGCGATGTGGCGTTTCAGTGGGATGGCCGTGAGTTCTCGGTAGATCTGATAGGGTTGCCGATGGCCAACTTGAAGGTTATTCTGGGCATGGATTGGCTGTCCAGAAATTGTGTGATGATTGATTGTTGTGCCAAGTGTGTAGTGTTGTCCCCGTGTGATTCCACAGCCAGTTCCTCGCCGTACATTTCGTTGCTGCAGGCTAGGAGAGCCTTGAGAGCAGGGGTATTTGGTTATGTCATGTTGGGAGGTTTGGTGAGTGGTACACAGGAGGACATCACCGGCATTCCTGTGGTGAGGGAGTTCCTCGAGGTGTTTCCTGAGGAGATTCCTGAGTTTCCGCTACAGAGGGAGATAGAGTTCTCCATAGATTTGTTGCCTGGTGTGGGGCCGATTTCTTTAGCTCCATACCGGATGTCGCCACCGGAGTTGGCAGAGCTGAAGAAGCATATTGAGGATCTTTCAGCGAAAGATTTCATTAGACCGAGTGTGTCTCATTGGGGAGCACCAGTTATCTTTGTGAAGAAGAAGGACGAGACAATGCGATTGTGCACCGACTACAGGCAGCTGAACAAGGTGACAATCAAGAACAAGTATCCCCTTCCTCGGATTGATGATCTGTTGGATCAGCATAGGGGTGCTTGTGTGTATTCCAAGATTGATCTCCGGTCTGGATACCATCAGATTCGGGTGAAGCTGGAGAATGTCCCGAAGACCGCATTTCGCTTGAGATATGGTCATTCTGAGTACTTGGTGATTCCGTTCGGTCTCACCAATGCACCTGCTGTGTTCATGGATTACATGAACCGGATTTTTCAGCCGTACCTGGATCAGTTTGTGATCGTCTTCATTGACGATATTTTGATTTACTCCAAGACGGAAGAAGAGCATGTGGAGCATTTGAGAACTGTTCTGCAAGTGCTGAAGGAGAAGAAGCTGTATGCGAAGCCTTCCAAATGTGAGTTCTGGCTAAAGTGAGTGAATTTTCTTGGGCATGTTATTTCTGCTGAGGGAGTTGCAGTGGATCCGAACAAGATTGAGGTCGTACTGGATTGGGAGAGACCCAAGACAGTTACGGAAGTGAGGAGCTTTCTGGGTTTGGCAGGTTACTATCGGAGGTTCATCAAGGGATTCTCCACCATGGTTTTGCCATTGACTCGCCTTACTCTGAAGGAAACTCCATTTGTGTGGACTCACGAGTGTGAGGTCTGTTTTCAGGAGTTGAAGGAGAGACTGACTACTGCTCCTGTGTTGGTCCTTCCTGATCTTGCGCTTGAGATTGAGCTTTACACTGACGCCTCCGGGAAGGGGCTAGGTTGTGTGTTGATGCAATTGGGCAAAGTGATTGCCTATGCTTCGATGCAGTTGAAACCTCATGAGGAGAACTACCCTACTCATGACTTGGAGTTGGCTGCTATTGTGTTTGCTTTCAAGATTTGGAGGCATTATCTTTTTGGTTTGAGGTTTGTGGTGTTCAGTGACCACAAGAGTTTGAAGTACCTGTTCGACCAGAAGGAGTTGAATATGAGGCAGAGGAGATGGATGGAGTTCATAAAGGACTACGACTTTGAGCTAAGGTATCATCCTGGCAAGGCCAATGTGGTAGCTGATGCTTTGAGTCGGAAATCCAGTAGTTCATCCAGTTTGTTACTTGGTAACTTCGATGTGGTTGAGAAGTTCCGCAACTTGGCAGTGACCGCTCCGTGTGAGAGTGTACTTCTCGGGTTGGAAGCATCAGATGTTGTGAACGAGCTGCTAGAAAAGATTAAAGAGGCACAAGTTCAGAGAGAGTGTCTGGATTATGTGAAGAACCAAGACAGTGTGTCTTGGAATGATGATGGATTGCTTTTGTTTCAGCAGAGGATTGTGGTTCCTCGAGGCCCGTTGACAGAAGAGGTTATGGCAGAAGGCCATAAGGGTCAGTTTTCTATCCACCCTGGTGCTACTAAGATGTATCAAGACTTGAAGAAGAACTTCTGGTGGCCGGGCATGAAGAAAGATGTTGTTATCTTTGTGTCCAAGTGTTTGGTTTGCCAGAAGGTGAAGATTGAGCATCAGAGACCGTCTGGTGAACTTCAACCTCTTGAAGTACCACAGTGGAAGTGGGAAGGTATTTCCATGGACTTCGTGGTGGGATTGCCGAAGACTCAGGCGGGTTATTACTCTATTTGGGTCATTGTGGACAGACTGACAAAGTCTGCCCATTTTCTTCCAGTGAAGGTGAGCTTCACTACAGAGCAGTTGGCCAAGCTTTATGTCCGCGAGATTGTGAGGCTTCACGGGGTGCCCGAGAGTATCATTAGTGATAGGGACCCGAAGTTCACATCTCGGTTCTGGGAGGCGCTGCAGGAGGCTTTTGGTATGCAGTTGAGATTGAGTACCGCCTATCACCCTCAGACTGATGGACAGACTGAGAGGACCATCCAGACCTTGGAGGACATGTTGCGAGCTTGCACGTTGGAGCAGGGCTCGGCATGGGATAGGTACCTTCCGTTGGTTGAGTTTTCTTACAACAACAGCTTTCATGCTAGCCTGGGCATGGCGCCCTACGAAGCACTGTATGGTAGGAGGTGTCGGACTCCTACTTGTTGGTCTGAGGTTGGGGACAAGGAGCTTTTTGGCTTGGACTTTGTCCAAGATACCACCTTGCAGATCCAGATGATCCGTGAAAAGTTGAAGCAGGCGCAGAATCGCCAGAAGTGCTACTATGATGTCAAGCATCGTCCGCTGGAGTTCAGTGAGGGTGAGCATGTTTTTGTGAGACTTTCACCTGTCACTGGTGTTGGTCAGGAACTCGGAGTGAGGAAGTTGAGCCCGCGATATATTGGGCCATACCAGATCCTTGGTAGAGTAGGACCTGTTGCCTACCGGCTTGCCTTGCCTCCGAACCTGGCTAACATCCTCAACGTGTTTCACGTGTCTCAGCTTCGGAAGTACATAGCAGATCCTTCGCACGTGTGCAACCGGATGATGTGGAGGTTCGGGAGAACCTGAAGACTCCCGTCGGACCACTCAGAATTCTCGATCGTGGCGAGAAGCAGATGTTGAGCAAGATCATTCTTATGGTCAAGGTGCAGTGGACCGGAAGAACTCCTGAGGAGTGTACTTGGGAGCGTGAGGACGAGCTTCTCCGGCAGTACCCCGAGTTTCGACCAGGTATATTTTTGATTTTGAGGTCAAAATCCTAAAAAGGTGGGGTGAATATAAGAACCCGCACCGTTAATTAAGGTATTTAATTAATTAATTATGCAAAAAAAGGAAATAATTTCATAATTGACCATAATAATTAGTTATGAGGCTTAATAATCATAATAAGTGGGTTAGAATGTTGAAAGTCGCTTTTCGGAAGAAAAGTGCAGATACCGGTTCTGCTAGTCGGTATAAATGCGTACCGAAAAAGTATCCCGAAAAATTAAAGTAAGTGCATGATAATTACTAGAATAATATGTAGGACTTGTAAAACGAGTTTCAAGTCCAAATAATGAGAACTGGTGCTAGAAACCGGTACTGGCTTTGAAAAGCGCGTACCGGAAAGGTGCTCAGAAAAATATAAGAAAAATATGATAAATCTTAGAAAAATTATGTAGTTTCATAATCTAAAGTTTGGGATTAAAATGCTAAGCGTAGCAATTAAAGTTAATACTGTGCGTTTATGTGTTAAATCACTATAAATAGGCACACTTGGCCCTAAACCCTAGGCACTCAGATTTGTCTACGTGACTTGGTGGCTGACTTGCACCTTATACACTGTTCCATTGTTGTCTTCTTCCTCTTGGAGAGCCTTGTGGCCTTTTCTTCCTCATTTTTCTTGATTCTTCATCCTTGAGCTTGTATACACTTGAGAGCATCCTTGTGGGAGTGAAAGGAGGGTCTTTTCTGAGGTTCCAGCTACTGTGTTGAGCTGGTGAGGGGGCTGAGTTTGAGAGTTTGAGAGGAGTCATCTTGTTCTTGATGTTTTGAAGCTTCAAGGAGCCTCCTTGTTGTGTAAAAGAACCACCTTGGTGCACCATTTTCGTGTGCAGTGAGAGACAGAATCTTGGAAGTGTCTAGTGAGCTCCAAGAGCATCTCCATTCTGAGTTTAGAGCCTTGGTATGTTGTACCAACCTTTAACTTGAGTTTTAAGGCTTAAAAATGGTACCTTGATGCATCTAATGACTAAAAGATGATAACTTATTGTTGGGTAATGTTGAACACGCCTAGAAATGCATGATTAGGTGTTTAAAATCGGTAAAAAGGGAACCTTTAAGGGATATCTTCACGAAAATGCAGAAACTGCATTCTGTCGTGAAATATCCGGATATTTGTCGAACAGATATCCGGATATTGGATATCCGGATATGTGGTTTTGGGATATCCGGATATTGGATATCTGGATATGTGAATCTGTATATCTGGATATTGCATATCTGGATATGGACAATGAGATATCCGGATATTGCATATCCGGATATGGTCCCGAGGAATATCTAGATATTCTGGGGTTTCGCAGAACAGTAGCTGTGCTGTGTGTACAGTAGGCTATTGGGGGTTTGTGGACCCTAGTTTGATGAAGTTGAACTTCTGTATTTTATCGACTAAGCCAGAATCATGGGATTAAGGGCTTGTGGCTTTGTTAGAAGCTTTAAGACTTGAAAACGTAATGAAAAGGCGTTGTCTTTAATTTGTATGCATGTGGTACATGTTTATTGAATTATATTTGGTCCATATCAGATTGTGATCTGCTGTGATTGGACTTTGAGCTTGTGGCATTGGATAGCTAGCTTAGAGGTATGCTTTCGTGTCCTCGGTTTAGCCATGTTGTGGTTCTACCATGTCCCATGGGGATATGGTATATGCATGCTGTGTTACATGCTTTTGATGTTTTGGAAATGTTGTTGAGCTATTGTATGTTAGTGCCTTGTTGATATGCATGGAGGTGTTCCACCTATACGGTAAGCCTGAGTATGTAGAACATACAAGAGGGTGAGGCTGTGGGTGAGGTGCAAGCGGTGTTCCTTGTACTACATGTAGGGAATAGACGTATTCCTACATTTCTCTGGCCAGTAAATAGTGATAAACACACATGCCATAGATATCTGTTGCACTACATAGTTTTGGAACTGATAATGATATAAATGCTTTTAGAACTTATATTGCACATGTAAGTGAGCTTGGGATGGAAGATCCTTGAGGACCCCTTGTCTTACTGAGATTTCTAGTTTAGAGATCTCACCCCAAGTTTGGGAAATGCTTATTTCAGGGTCAGGTAATGTTGAGACCTCAGGCGGCAGGAGGCCGGAGTTGAGTTAGATTGCTGTTATATTATGCTGCCATGAGTGGATGCTGGATTTGCATACTGTTTATGCTTATAGCTTCAGTTATGTTTATGGAGTTTTACGTTGAGACTTGTTGTTTACTATGTTTATTTGGTGAGCATGGGGATTGTCCATGACACATAGTATTGTTATGTCTTGATTATGTCTTGAGTCTTTTGAAGTTGTAATAATGTATCAGGATATTGTCCGGATTACTTGATGTAATGTCGTGATTTAGATGCACACTTTATTTATATATTGAGGTATTTCAGTAGATGTCTTATTGCAATTTACATACAGGCATTATTTTATGAAATTGATTAAGTAATCAAGTTGGTAATCGATAATGACGTCATAATTGAAAAGAAAAAGAATATTCCGCATTTTTAATTAAGCACCGCTTAATACGATGTGATGTTAATATTCCGGGTATACACGAGGTGTTACAAAAGCCAACATTATTCATTCATTAATTGGGCGCACCCTAATGATGAATTGGAGATCCTCTATGGGGATGATGACTTGCATAGAGGTTGGAAGTTACGAGATTCGTTATTTGTGCAACAAGAATTTGGCTCCAAACCTGAAATGCAACATGCTGGTAAGATACATTGTATGAAGGGGCGCAGGGCGTCCATAGTCGAAAAAAGCGACGAGTCCAGATTTGTTATGAACTATAGAAACCATGCTGACGGTTGTCCCTGGTATATGAGGGCAATCAATCCCAAGAAGGGAGCTAATTGGGTGGTCCGTAAATGGGGCCAACAACACACATGCTTAAATCAGGGCCTATCACAGGATCTTAGACAATTGGATTCAGATGTCATTTGTGTGGCTATCATGAGTGCGTATTCTACCGTGTACTTAATGAAGCTTCTTATTGAGAATATGGTAATTTTATTATTTTACAGATATGTTAAAGGAAGATCCAACTTTAAAACCAGTTCTGATACAAGAGACGATACAACACATATATGGATACAACATAACGTACAGGAAGGCTTGGAAGGCAAAAATGAAGGCCATTGTTAAGTTGTATGGTGACTGGGAGAAATCTTATGGATTTTTGCCCAATTGGTTGGCGTATATGACGCAGATGAATGTGGGTTCTGTGTTCAAGCTTGATACGAACGTCAGGTTTATACGGACATGGCCATATTTCATAGGGTTTTTTTTGGATATTTCGCCAATGCATTAAAGCATTCAAATACTGCAAGCCTATAATTCAAATTGATGGCACTCATCTGTATGGGAAGTACCGAGGAACTCTCTTGATTGCAACATCACAGGATGAAGATGGATATCTACTCCCTATTGCCTTTGCTGTTGTTCCTCTAAGTGAGAAGTTGGAAGATTGGTCCTGGTTTCTTAGCCTTTTACGTTTTCATGTCACACATAGGCAAGGTATTTGTCTAATATCTGATCGTCTTCGAAGCATTATAAAGGCGATCAAAGATCACGCTGGTTGGCAGCCTCCATATGCTTATCATGTATTTTGTCTACGTCATATCGGAAGCAACTTTAATACCAGGTTTAGGAATGTGGAATTGAAGAAAACGTTGATGAAATTAGGTACTGTATGCTATCCATTTGTACGCTGTACTGTATTCACATTTATTTTTTTCATTGTAACTTACCAATTGCATATGTGATCTGTGATTTGCAGGGTACACTTGTTCAAAGATAAATTTTGACATGAGATACAAGGAATTTATCGACAACAATCCAGAAGTTGCTTCATGGTTAGATGCGATTCTGAAAGAGCAATGGTGCAGGTTGTACGATGAGGCAGGACGTAGGTTTGGTCATATGACAACTAACCTATCTGAGTGTGTGAATAAGGTGCTTCGGAGAGCACGTAATCTGCCGATAATTGCATTGGTCAAGATGATATGCAGTAGACTTGTTGAGTATTTCGTCAAGATACGTGAAGAGATTGAAAAAGATATCTCACAAGGTTGGAGAATTTCAAAGAAGGTTGAGGCAGCTTTGCAAGAAAATGATGAATTGGCAGGCACTTATCGTGTGAGGATTTATGATAGTGAGCTGTTATTGTTTGAGGTTGAGGATGCATATAATCAATCTACACACAAGGTTGGTGACACCATGAGAGTGGACTTGATCAATCATAAATGTCAGTGTGATAAGTTCACAGGAAGAAGGTATCTCTGCAGCCATGTATTAGCAGTTTGCAAGGCAGCAAAGTAGGACCATTATGATTATGTCGATTCTGTTTTCAAAATCCCAATCATTGCTAAAGTATATGCTGCACACTGGTTTCCTATTGGCAATAAGCTGTTGATTCAATTCGTTGTTGGGCCAACTGTAATTTCGGATGCAAGGTTGGTACGTGCAAAAGGAAGACCAAAGTCTTCAAGGATTCAGAATGAGATGGATTGGGTTGAGTCTCAACCCTCGAGCAGTCAAAGCAGGTGTAAGCATTGCAAGCAAGTTGGACATAACATTCATACCTGTCCATTGAGGCTAAGACAAGCTTGATCATGTATTATGTATTATGTAATGTAATTTGATTTGTATTGAACGTGGATTGTATCGTATTGTGTTATATGATGTGTTTATGTTCTATCGTACTGTATTTTTGTGATTCCTCAATGTGTTCATCCATCTACTTCAAGCTTAATGTCACGAATTTATACAATGCAACATAGCTTCAAGAATGACGACAGATTGATCCCAGATAGCCACAACTTGCTTGCAATGTCCTTACACGCACGCCGTCGTCATACACTAAACCCGTATGTATCCAATTACCCCCTCCCCAAGTCATATTGTATGTTGGCAACAGTATACAAGGTCCAATTTTGATTCAAAATGCATGGAGGACCTGCTAAGGATGCAATCCAAACTGGTCTACTCGGGTAACTCAAAATTATATACTCGGGTACAACCTACCCGGGTAAACCAGATCAAGTTACCCGGGTAGACCAGTTTGGATTGCAACCTCAACAGGTCCTCCACGCATTTTGAGTCAAAATTGGACCTTGTATACTGTTGTCAACATACAATATAACTTGGGGAGGGGGTAATTGGATACATACGAGTTTAGTGTACGATGGCATGCGCGTAAGGACATTGCAAGCAAGTTGTGGCTATCTGAGATCAATAACTCGTCATTCTTGAAGCCATGCAACATCCATAACTCTTGTATAGAGGACATGTAATAGTGCAAACATGTAAATATGAAACACTACTTTCATTAAAAAACTGGATATCGAATTACACAATAAGTCACAATTATAGAAAATGAAACAGCTTGATACATACAAAAATGGGCTGCCAACATCCTAAGCAACCCAAAACACATCCAAAAAACTAAACCCTACAACAAAAAGTCCTACTGGGTCGAATCCGACTGCGTCTCCTCCCCATCAGCATCCTCCTCCTCCTCATCATCGTCAGGCTCAACAGCAGCAACAACTGAGCGCTCACCAGTGCGGGCACCACCCCTGTAGCTAGCCTCTAGGCGTGTCACCCTGCTGCCAATCTGAGTCCGCCACTTGCTTGTGCTCTGTCTGAAGCCCCTGAAGTCACTGGTCAAGGAGTCAAGGCCACATGTCAGGCTATACATGGATGCCATGACACGATCAAATGTCCATCCCCCCCAGGAGCTGTCCATCCTCCCTCAAGAGATGGAGGAGGTGGTGCTCGTCGGATGCGGTTGGGACGTGCAGGTGCCTCATCAGTAGCAGTGTCATCATCATTGTCATCAAGACCTACAACAACATCATGAACATTTAAATATTAAGATTTTATTACGTAAAAAGTACAACTTAAAGCAAAATACATGCCAGCACCACTGACCTGCAGATGCATCCTCCATCTCAGCATCGTGGTGAAGGGGGACCTTAGGTGGTTCAAGTGCCCTCTTCCAGTACCACACACCTGCTCAGCTCTGCAGAATCCCACACTACTTCAAGAGACGCTCATTAAAGATGGCATTCCATCCGGTGGCTGTCTTCATCGTTTCGGTTGCCATAGGCACACCAAATCTATGCAAAATCTTCTGCACCAGGAATGCAAAAGGCAATTCAGCCTTCCTAGACTTAGCTGCCTTCCACATCAAGATGCATATGTAGTGCCTCCAGTTCACCGGAATATGGTGAAGGAGGGCCCAGGAGATCACAAAATCACCTTCCAGCATCTTCGAGTGATTATGAGGGCGCTGGAAAGTAATGTGTGTCACCACATAATGAAGTATGCGAGCAGACACGAACAAATTGCTCACAGGATAATGAGCAAATTGTCCAGCCTCTACATCTGTTCTCCTGGTCTCAGCAACAACATCCTCCTGATCATAACCACCAAATATATGATGGCTGTCTACGTCATATAGTGCTGCACCTGTGACACCATCGAAGTCGAACCCCAGTAGCTCTGTCCAGATAGGAGCAGTAAGGATGATATCAATCTCGCAGACACGGGAAGTCAGCTCTCCATGCACATAGTTGAGGTTCTGGTAGAATGCTCTCACCATGACCTCCGAGTACGGGCACCTCATCTCCGCAAGCACTAGCAAATGTGTTTGCTGAAGAAGTGACACAATGTCGAACTGCTCCATGTTGAAGAAGGCTGAATCCAGTGATTTCGGCTCACAAATCTTGCGGCTCATGAATAACTTCACGAACCTCTCGTGAGCATCAGCGTCATCCTCAAATAAATATCCGAACGGCAGGTTCGGAGCCTGATGCACAACATGCTGCGGCTGAGAGGATGACGACCCATCATGTCGGCGCTTTGTCCTCCTCTCGGTATCCACTGCTCTCTTCTTCAAAACTCGTCTGTCAGCCATGCAGTCACACTGTGACACAAAATAAAAGAAGTAAATCCAAAATCAGATTTAAAATGCATTGTTAGGGTTAGGGTTTTTAAATCAGACAAAAATTTGTGATACAGAAAGAGCAAGGACAAAAATTCGTGTTACAGAAAGCACAACAAATCTGATATGTTTTGAATCAGAAACAAATCAATAGAATTTTTTTTTACCTATCTTGGAATTCAATAGGTATAAGTAACCAACAATGTGCGCGAAGGATGATCCTAAAAGAGCAAGATGAGCCAACCAATATGCTCAGAGAAAGGTTGAATTCGCACTCCAACAGCTCTCTACGTGTGTACCCCTTTGTGAATTTTCTAAATGGGGGCTACTGGGTTTTTAAAAAACCCAATTCGCGACATTTACCCGGGTAGCCCCATCCCTACCCGGGTAAATAATTCAAACATTTTTTCAGATTTAGAACAATATCCAGGTATCCCATTGATTATCAGGGTAAGATAAATTTTTCAAATTATACCCGGGTATCCCCTGCCTACCCAGATATTTTACGTCTTGCACAATAAAACAGGAGCAGATGGATGATATGTTTTGGTTGAAAGCTGAATTAGTAATTAATTATTAATTTAGGACTACAGTGGTCAAAAAGCCTATGATATGTTATATAAACTTTGAAATTCAGCAATCTCCCAACCCAAGGCATAATAATTTTGGTGGAAAAAAAAAACCCTATTGTGAAACCCTTATTCATTCTGAAAAACCCGACCCGGCCACTGTGGTCGGATATCCTAAATCAGATGAGAAATGGCGGGAAAATGGTATAGGGCACACAACCGCAGAGAGAAGAGTGCATAATAAAATTTTCGTTTCCATGGTGTTTACTTGTCCTCGTTAATTGAACGATGAACATCAATGGCAATCGGGAGGAGGATGAGGAGGAGGAAGACGAGGAATTCGAATTCTCAAGAAATTATTTTCTGGCGAAGGAACTTCCCTCCTCGGCGAAGAAATCAACACACAAGCTTACAGACATCAACGTTGTTGATGAACAGGTATCAATTTGTAAATGTAATTTCCTAGTTTTTCCCTCGATTGTTGATTCTACTTTAACCTGATTCATTTCCTATATGACTAGGAACTGAGGGAAGCCACATTGCACATTCAACCCAAGCATGAGAACGAGATCACCAACTTAATCAATTCCTACAAAACTAGATATCCTGAATGGCTTCTCTCGCTAAGGTTCCTTTGGATAAGATTTTTTTTTTTTATTTAAAAAAAAGTATTTTTTTTTTAAGATATATATTTTAATTTTAATTTTAATTTTTTTTGGGTTACATCAATGAAACAGATGTGGTTTCGCTCTTCTAATGTATGGATTTGGGTCTAAGAAGGTTGTGCTTGAAGATTTTGCTTCAACGGCATTGGCTGAATATTCTGTAGTTGTCATTAATGGATATCTTCAGGCCATTAACTTAAAACAGGTTAGTTTTTGTTTTCCCCTTCACATCTTGCATTTCAAAGATGCATGTAATTATAGCTCTTTCGTAGTAGAAAGGAAAGGCGAGAAAGGAGACAAGTGAGTGTGCTGTGCTCTAAGCTTGTCCTCCTTTTGATAAATCACTAATGCAATGTTTTATTTTAATATAGGTTGTGATAGCTTTAGCTGAAGTGCTGTGTGATCAAGTGAAAACTAAACGAAGGGCGAATCCGCAGCAGCCATTCAATTCTCAGTCCATGGAGGATCTTCTTACATTTTTGGATGAAGCGGAAGTAGAGGACAGAGATTGCTTTGTTTGTGTTGTCATTCACAATATTGATGGACCGGGATTAAGGGACTCTGAAACCCAACAATATCTTGCTCGACTAGCTGCTTGTTCCCACATTCGTATTGTTGCCTCTATTGACCATGTTAATGCTCCTCTGTGTAGGTTTAGATTATACTGTTACATTATCTTGTGCAGAATATATCATTACTTGAAAGTTGTAAGTAGAGTTAAGATTTTCATATATCAACTTTGGATCTGCCTTGAACTTATGTCTACTTATATTCATTTTGAGTGACTGAATAGAAGCTTGAATGGTGCAATGTATAATTAATTTATATGAAATCAATTACTTTTATTTACAATAAAAAAATATAAATGCCTTTGTAAAACGAAATTTTATTTAAATCTTTGTTTGATTTGTGCTGCACATTATTAGAGTTCCTCTGCGGCTCTAGTCTTATGTTCTTATCTCTGTTAAACTGGAGACCCTTTCAGAAAATTGAAGAACCAAAACTTTTCTTGGTCTTGAGAGTTAAATTGCTAATATATCCATTATTTGGAGTAGGACCTATGGTGTTGTACAATTCATGTAGCTGACCCCACCTAGTGGGAAATGGCTATTGTTGCTGTAGGGAAAAAAATGAATGATGCTTGACTGTGGGAAAGGTTTTTTTTGTAGCTTCTGACTATTGCTTAACAATTTCGTCTTTTGTTGGCAGTTTGGGACAAGAAGATGGCTCAGACACAGTTCAATTGGTGCTGGCATCATGTTCCTACGTTTTCTCCTTATAAGATGGAAGGCATGTTTTATCCTCTGATTCTAGCACATGGAGGCGCCAGCCAAAGTGTCAAAACAGCTGCGATAGTTTTGCAAAGTTTGACACCCAATGCCCAGAGCGTATTCAAAGTTCTTGCTGAACATCAACTCTCTCATCCTGAAGAAGGCAAGTTTCTATCATTTTACTTGGATAAGTTGTCTTTTTCATATGTATGGTTTGTTAAACGTTTTCCTTTAATTTTCAGGAATGCCAATCAGTGATCTCTACTCAGCCTGTCGAGAACGTTTCCTTGTTAGCAGTCAGGTTACACTGAATTCTCATTTGACCGAATTTAAAGACCATGAGCTGGTCAAGATCAAGAGGCATTCTGATGGTCAAGATTGCTTACACATCCCTCTGGCAGCAGAAGCGCTTCAGAAAGTTCTGCTCGAGATCAGTTAGTAAGGGGGATTATGATTCAAATGAAATTGAATGGGAAAACGAATTAGTTAATCTAGTGAATTTTCCAAAAGTGTATGATAGACAGGCATTGTTTATTTAATGGAAATCGAATTGTCTGAAGCTCATTCCTGATGGAAGCCTAATGTTTGAGTAAGAAAATTATAATAATTCATGTCAGTTTTTTTCTTGATCTGCAGATCAGTTCTGATCTGTTAGAGGAGCAAACATGTAGAGGTCCCGGCCCAATGCACCCTTTGTGAGAGAGAGGGGAGGAGAGAGGAGAGAGGAGAGAGAGAGGAAGAAGGGGGAGAGAGAGAGGGACCAGGGAAATAATTTCCCTGTTAGAGATATGAATGAACCAGCGACTATGGTTGAAATGCTAGTAAATAATATAGAAAGGGAAAAGTTTTTCGTTTTAAAGGATACAAGGTTATGTCCTTTTGATAGTTATAATTATGTAAATAATATAGAAAAGGAAAAAGTTTTGTCCTTTTAAAGGATACAAGGTTATGTCCTTTTGAAAATTATAATTATATACTACAGGTAGTACATAGTTATAATATTAAAGTTGTATTTTTTTTTTCTCTCTTCAGAAGCCGCCTGCTGACGTGGAAAGTGAAAAAAATACAATTTTCATATTATAACTGTGTACTATCCGTGATACATAGTTATAACTGTAAGAAGGATACAACCTTGTGTCCTTTAAAAGGACCCACACTATATAGAAAAGTGATGTTACTTTAAATAAAATTTGAAGTTAAATTCATTACATGTATAACATGATTCAATCCTATTTGTCCCTTTCTGTCAAATGATTAAGATTTAAGGCTAAACCTTCCGTGGAACAGCCACCAATCGAATGGACCTAGTATGGTCTGTTACCAAGTTATTCTGCAAGATAAGGATAAGCATGCGCTTACCAAAAATAGAAAACAAGATAAGGACAAGATGCAGCATCATCGTTTCCAATTAATCATCTGCTATCCTATCAAGGTTTTGTTTTTTTGACTCTGTGCATCCCAATTCCCATTTCAAGAGCTTTGGATGCCGCCACTCATATAAAATGAAGGGTAATATTTCTCTCAGTTCCATAAGAGAGAAATATTTTCTTACACTCACATAATCACATTGATAATTAAACTACTATTTTATTTTTCTCTCTCTCTTGGTGGGCTCTTCAATTGTATGTGAGTGTAGAAAAATATTTCTCTCTTATGCAACTTGAGAAAAATGTTACTCTAAAATGATATTGTGGCACTAGCAAAATCATAAACCAGCTCGCTCCACATATATACAAATATAAAGCGGCAATGAAAAAGAAACTGAAAATCTCTGTCTGCCCCATTTATTTTGCCTCTTACCCTTCTCCTCTGATGTAGAGTTTCGAGCTTTATCTTGTTGATTCTGTGAAAGTTAAATGCTAAAGTTATGCGGTTTGTTTGCAGGTGGGAAAATGTGGGGAGTTGGTGGTATATTTTACTGAGATTTGGATTTTCTCATATAATGTAACTAAAGATAATGTAACTAGCTTGATAATGTAACTAAAGATAAGAACACAAGCAATTATAGTAGGATCCATCATTATTTGTGTAAGATCTATTAATTTTGCTTTTGTATTTTCTCTCTTATGATATGTCATTAAGTAAAGTAACACTAGAGGATCCAAATTTATTTTATTAGGGAAGAAAGGTGTCTTCTGAGAAAGTGGTAGGGATAGCTGTGGTGTTCTCATGGATGTCCAGTGAGGGGAAATAGGTGAACAGATACGTGGAGCTCTAGTAATCTCTTGGATGGAATTCATTGTCTGTCATTCTCAATTTCTCAATACGCGAGTGAGTACAATGGTTAATGATTTCTTCCTACCTAGATATTTTTATTGAAGCTATTATGTTATTAGGAATTATATCTAGTTTCTGCTTAATGCTTATGCTACAAGTCAACAAGTCACTACTAATGAACATTTTTTTTTTTTTTGTCTTTATCATGCAAATGCATGATTTTCTGAAGCGTCATATATTCTGTAAATGCAATCAGTAGGAGTAGTACCTTTATCTTTTCGGAATCTAAAATAGAAAATAAAAGACAGTCTGCAGTTAGCTGGTTAGTCCCAATAAAAGACATGTCATAATAAAAATATTTGAGTAATTATTGGTTGCTACTTGTGCTCCATTTGATATTTTTTTCCAATTGAGATGTGTGCATGCAGAATGAAAAATGAAAACAAAAATGGTTTGTTTTCTTTTGAAATATACTTTTCTGTTTCGGTGGCTAAATCTATGAGTTCACATGAATGAGTGACTCTAGAAACCCAAGTAGCTTAGCATCGCGTTGAGATCAGCTGGGGCCTTGGCACTGGCAATTTTCAAAAATGGTACAGGTTTTCTTTAAATATTATGGTACATCCTTGGCACTAATTGAGTTTTCAAAAATAATATAGCCTTGGTACTCTGTTAAGAGTGCATCACTCTGAAGAAAGAAACACGAAGAACAGAAAAGAGAATTCGGTTTATTATTCAAGATGATGCCACATATGCCATGTGTCTTCCTTATATACAACCACTTGCTAACAACACTGTTTGCCACCTAATACTAACTAACTTGCCACCTCACCCTATGCATGACTAACTACCCATCTTACAATACAATATCAATAACTCAATACAAGTAAAGTGATCTAAGGTAATTTTATTACATGGTAATAAAATCCTTGCTCCATGAGGGAGCACTTCTTATTCTTCTTCCCATCTTCATATCATTCGCCCCTGCTTGTAAAGGAACCTTGTCCTCAAGGTTCAAACCCGGATATTGCAACTTCAATTCTGATTCATCTTCCCACGTAGCATCTTCAAGCAAGGCATCAGACCACTGAACTAACCATTGCCTTTGGTGACCTGTCTTGTTGCTGACAATTCTAGACATCAACACAGCTAATGGTTGCTGAGCAGGAAGGTTGCCATGAGTGAATTCTGGAAATGTAGGGACCAGGTCCTTGTGATCTCCACGAAATGGCTTCAAAACAGAAACATGAAAAGAAGGATGGATCTTACAACCATCCGGTAGCTGTAGTTGATAGGAAACTGAACTCAATACTCTAGTGATAGGAAAAGGGCCAAAATATCTTTTGGCCAATTTCTGGTTAGATCTTTTAGCCAATGAAATCTGTCTATATGGATGAAGTTTCACCAAAACTAAATCTCCCACCTTCAAGATAATATCCGTACGATGTCTATCAGCCTGGATCTTCATCCTGTTTTGAGCTTCTTGCAAATGCTTCTTCAAACTAGTTAGCAACTCATTCCTATGGGATAGTGTGACATCTACAGCTTCCAACCTAACTGATCCTTGAGGGTAGTGAGGAATCATGGTTGGTAGCTTCCCATATAAGGCTTGGAATGGAGTCATTCCAATCGAAGAGTGCACAACAGTGTTATAGTGCAATTCTGCCCAACTTAGATAAAAGGACCATCTATTATTCTCATCATGGCAGAAAGCTCTTATATACTGCTCCAAGTATCTGTTTGTGACCTCTGTTTGGCCATCAGATTGGGGATGGTATGAGGTGCTTGTTCTAAGAGTAGTTCCACTATGTTTGAATAGTAATGACCAAAATTGACTGATAAAAATGTTGTCTCTGTCAGAAGCTATGGTTTTTGGAAAACCATGTAGCTTCACAACTGTATCACAAAATAATGAAGCTACCTTGGCTGCTGTATATGGATTAGCTAAAGCTCCAAAGTGTGCAAACTTGGTTAATCGATCCACAACCACTAGAATCACTGAAAATCCCCTGAAAAGTGGCAAACCTGTAATAAAGTCCATGCTCAAGTCCTCAAATGCTCCTTCAGGTATGGGCAGAGGTTGTAACAAACCCAAGGGAGGTGTGGTAGCTATTTTGATTAATTGACATACTGAGCGTTGCTTCACAAAATTAGTGACATCCTTCCTCATGTTGACCCAATAAAAAGATGCAGATAAACGCAATAGAGTCCTAGTGATGCCAGCATGTCCCCCAAGAGGTGTAGCATGAGCCTCATTAATCAACAGCTGACAGAGTTGTGATTTGGATCCCAACAAAAATCGATGCTTATGATACAAAATTCCTTCCCTTACTGTAATATTAGGATCAGTGTGATCCCCATTCTTAATTTTCAAATGCATTGCTAACAGTTTAGAATCTGAACTATTCTCATCCTTAATTTGATTGACAACATCAAAGGTAACCTGAGTGATTAAAGATAAGGTGTTACCTGTACTCTCCTCTTCCTCATCCCTTCTGGATAATGAGTCTGCTACAATATTAGAAACTCCCGATCTGTATTCTATTGTAAAATCATATCCCATCAATTTACACATATACTTCTGCTGTTCTAGTGTTTGGATAGTCTGAGATAACAGTTCCTTCAAGCTTCTATGATCAGTTTTGATTACAAACTTAGATCCCAACAAATAGTGTCTCCACTTTTTCACAGCTTCGGTCACTGCATATAACTCCCTTACATAGGTTGAATCTAGTCTCATCCTTACTCCAAGCTTCTTGTTAAAGTAAGCAATTGGCTTGTTCTGTTGGATCAACACTGCTCCAATTCCAGTTGAAGAAGCATTTGTTTCGATGATGAATGACAAGGAGAAATCAGGCAGTGCCAAAATTGGAGTGGAGGACATAACTTCCTTTAAAATACTGAAAACTTCATGAGCACTCTCATTCCAAACAAATGAATCAGCCTTTAAAAGGTCAGTTAGAGGAGCTGCCAAAGCTGCATAGTGCTTTATAAATCTCCTATAATATCCAGTAAGACCAATGAATCCTCTTAGTTGTTTAACATTCTTTGGTTGAGGCCAAAGTAGCATGGCTGATATCTTCTTAGGATCTGCCTTCACTCCCCCTTTTGACACTATGTGGCCCAAATAATCAATCTCAGATAAGGCAAATCCACACTTGCTCAACTTAACCATAAATTGATTCTGTTTTAAACAATCCAGTGTTAATTGTAGATGCCCCAAGTGATCCAAAAGAGAGGAAATGTAAATCAGAATGTCATCAAAGAAGACTATTATGAACTTCCTCAAATATGGCTTGAACATTTGATTCATGGCTGATTGGAAAGTTGATGGGGCATTGGTTAACCCAAATAGTAGCACCAAAAACTCATAGTGTCCTTCATGGGTTCAGAATGCAGTTTTAGGAGTATCATGAGGAACCAATCTGATTTGGTGATAGCCACTCCTTAAATCCAATTTGGAAAAATATTCAGCACCCTTCAATTCATCTAAAAGCTCATCAATTGTGGGAATTGGGAAACGATCCTTTACAGTTATGTTGTTTAATACCCTATAGTCAATGCATAACCTCCAAGAGTTGTCTTGCTTCCTTACCAATAATACAGGAGAAGAAAATGGGCTGTGACTTGCTTTAATGAAGCCTGAAGCTAGAAGTTCAGCTACTTGCTTCTCAATTTCAGTTTTCTGGTGATGTGCATACCTATAAGGTTTCACACTAACTGGTTTAGCTCCTTCAACCAGATGAATAACATGGTCATATTCTCTTGAAGGAGGAAGACCTTGTGGCAATTGGAAACCATATTGGTATTTCACCAAAATGTTGCACACCTCAGAAGGAACTTGATTATTTAATGACAGCAGCTCAGGTAACAATTCATCTGAAGAATTAACAGCTATTTTTGCTGCTAAACAAGAGCATGCACTATTTGACTTCTCGAGCTCTTTCTTCTTTTTTTCACCAGATAAGATAACCCCGTTCTGATTCCAAACAAATTCCATGGACATATCACTATAGTCATGTATTACCCTACCCAATGAACTAAGCCACAAAATCCCCAATATAATTCCGAGATTGGTTAGTTCAATCACCCATAAGTCCAGTACAAAAACCTGGCCTTGTATATTCAAGGAGGCTGCTGGACACTTCCTTTCACAAATTAGGAATTCTCCATTACCTAAAAACACTCTCATCCTAGGCACCTTGACCATAGGTAAGTCCAATTCTTCAGCAATGCTTTTCTGAACAAAATTATGAGTGCTTCCTGAGTCTATGAGGATGGAAACTAACCTCTTTCCAACATGAACTTGGAATTTCAGAGCTCTAGGATTTAGTTCACCTTCCATTGAGTGAAGAGCTGCATCCTGGGATTCCTGGTGATCTTGATCTGGCTGCCACACAAGCTGTTCCTCTACATTTGCATCCTCTTCATCACAATCTCCCACCAACATCAGCATTTTAGCTTTGCAACGATGCTTGGAAGTCCACTTTTCATCACAAGTGTAGCAAAGGCCCATATCTCTTCGTTTTTGCAAGTAATCCTAAGACACCCTCTTGACAGGAACATTAGAGGGTAAAGCTGGTAAGGAAGGTAAGTTGGGCAACACCTGTTTCACTGGATTGGTAGAAGAATTGTGTTGCTCCACAATTGAAATGGGTTTAGGAAAATACTTCTTATTATTTTAAGAAGTGAAAGAGCCTCTTAGCTCAGCAAAATAAGCCTCGTAAGTAATGGCTAATTGCATAGCTTGATGAAGAGAGGTTGGTCTATGAAGCTGAATGGCTCTTTTTAAATCTGGTTGTAAACCAGAAACAAAAAAACTCATCAATACCTCATCTGAGAAATCTGACACTTGATTGATCAGGGCTTCAAAGTCCCGAATATACTCATTAAGAGCTCCCACCTGAGATAGCTTGGACAAAACCCCACGCAAATCAGTGTAAGCTGTTCCTCCAAATCGTTGTTTCACAGCATTCTTCAATTCCTCCCACGATTGAATGGTACCTCCATTGAATAACCATTGGAACCACGACCCTGCCATTCCTGCTAATCGAACCTTCAAGGACTCTGGTATTTGTTGCAATCCAAAGTACAACTCTGTTCTGAAAATCCATCCAACTGGATCTGTACCCATAAATGAGGGTAATTCCATTTTGATTGCTTGTATGATGTTTCGTGGGTCACTCGGATCGTACCTTGCATGCACTACTCCAGCATTGTCATTGCTCGAAGAACCTGGATGAACTCGCGATTGTACCTGCTCCCCCGTTCGATTCTCCCCTCCGACTATGACTGCATGTATCTGCTGTAACTGGGTATTTATGGCCAGGAATTGATTTTGATGATCGGTGAACCTTTGCTGAATCTCCTCTAAGGTGCGATCTACACGTTGTTGGAAGGAACCTAGTTCCTCCGCCACCTCTTGAAGCCGCATGTTGCAACATGAGATTCAAAGAGATGAAAGCACCAATGTTAAGAGTGCAGCACTCTTAAGAAAGAAACACGAAGAACAGAAAAGAGAATTCGGTTTATTATTCAAGATGATGCCACATATGGGCCATGTGTCTTCCTTATATACAACCACTTGCTAACAACACTGTTTGCCACCTAATACTAACTAACTTGCCACCTCACCCTATGCATGACTAATTACCCATCTTACAATACAATATCAGTAACTCAATACAAGTAAAGTGATCTAAGGTAATTTTATTACATGGTAATAAAATCCTTGCTCCATGAGGAAGCACTTCTTATTCTTCTTCCCATTTTCGTATCATTCTCGTTAGGTTCTGCCTAATTGAGTTTTTTGGCACTAGCAAAAAGTATTTCTTAGCTACGCTACTGTAGCTTAGAATCATAAGAAATGATATCGGTTGTAGTTCCGATGAGCATTCTGTATTCCCTAAAAGAGGCATTGATATGTATTGAGAACTAAGTATAAGTATTGAAGTTGTATATGATCAGAAATGAACTAAGTGAGAATCATATAAATGAAAAGATATAAACCTAACACGTTTAAGATTTTAGGTTGAGACATGGTGTTGAACAAGTTATTGTGGTGGATTGTCCCATTCACGATAATTCTCTATGCCATTGGCTTCCATGATTGCCTTATATAGGCTTTGTGCCAAAAACTTTAATATTATATTGGTTATGCATCTTACAAAGCAAAATATTGTGTTTTATTTATTGTATTTGAAAAATGTGCTTACAGACCAATAATTGATGTGTTGAATTGCATTTGAAATTCTTACTGGTCATTATTGGCATCATCCAATTGATTACAAGGCTGCCGTCACTGAGACCCGTGGCAAGGCATTTGCATTATACTTTCACAGAAATAGACAAATTGAAGATTAGAAACTGGGCATAGAGGGAACAAAAGATGAAAACTCAGGTCCAACATGATCTACGTGTCTCATGACTCACAATATTGTTTCCTGTTACCAACTTGTGGATTTGTTAACCAAGTCTTAGTTAGGACCATGTCATTCTTTTCTCATGTCCAAAATTGGCGTCATCTCCCCCTTCGCTATCTTGGGAGGACATGTTAGAGTATTGACTGAATTACGATAATGTTGTATTTTGAATTTATAATTTAGTGCTTCAGCCCGCATCGTGGTTCTTCCGCACGATCTCCTAGTTACCACTACACCACCTACGATTATCACTTGCGGATTTCATGCTCTGGATCACACCACACTCACCCAACTGTCACAAGGCCTCACTAAAAGGTTGATATAGTTGAACATTCTGAACCTTCTACTGGCCAGAGCATTCTCACTACCCTAGGTATACTCACACTCACCCCCAATTATTCGCATTGGACTGTTGGCTGGAGATTCTGATACTTCATTGTCAAGCATCTATACCAGTTATCCGTACATAGAAATACCAACTCACACTTGAGAGTTTTGATTCTAATGTCAAATTCATAAATTTTAATCCTTATTTGATTTTTGTCCACATAATTTATTTGAAATTAATAATTAATTAATTGATATAATTATATAAGTTATAAACATTAGATAGATGGAATGGGAGTAAGACTTCTTAACTTCTTTAACGTGTTGGCTCCCAACCAGATGAACGCAAGCAAGGTTTAACCCATCTATGAAGCCTTCCAAGCATCAATGCACATGGGGTTATGGGGCCAAATATTGCTTGATGCTTTTTGTCATCAATAATGTTGAGGATTAAGATTTTGAGGCAAGTTCCAAATGTGCTCCATTTCGTCTCTCTCGATTGTAGCATTGTTTACTAACACTAGTTTCAGCAAGGGAGACTGGAAGTGGGGCTAGGGTATCCCCTTTTTCCCAATTTAAATGTTTTGCATGATAAGTCAATCTCTTTTTTTTTTTTAGTTTCCTCAAGATATCCCTTATATAGTTGAAGACTAATTCTTTTGAGACATAGCCATCTATCAAATGTGCCGGACTTTGTTGGTTAAGTAATTCTTTTAAATTATATATAATTTTGCCCCATTCACATATATAATTGTGCCTTCTTTCGCAAATTTTCTTGGGTGGGACTTATAAATGGATTATCCTTAAAAATCAAAATCAGCTAGTTGTAGTGTCGTGACTTTCTCTGATCCGGTAGTAAGGCATCAAAATTCAAATTTCACAAAAAATAAAAAAGGGAGAACATAAACATCCCATTATCAACCTAGTGGGATGGGCCAACATGTCAAGAGATAAACGTGGGTGTAACGTGGATGGATTGAACCATATAATAAATATATATACGCGTGTATGTATTGTCACGGTCGCACTAATCCTTGCATGGAAACTAAATCACTGTATTTTCTTGGAAGACAAGTATAATTAAATTGTAGTTTAAAAAATAATAGGAAGAAAAAGATCACACAACCATTAACTTTGGGTATAATGCTTCAAACTAGCGCAAGTAATGGGGTGAGGTGAGCTGTACTGGAATACGCGTATTTGAAGTTTGATATTTGATAGCAACACTCGCTTAGAAAGGTGGATAAGTTCACAGCTTGCAAAAGCATGTAGAAGTCCAAGTCCATCTGGCTTTACTCGTTGAGCATCTTATGCGCCTAAAAGAAATAAAATAGAATAATATCATATCGTTGGGTCTACTCTCTCCATCTCATCCTCATTATTATGCGTTACAGGTAGGGATGACAAAAATGTTCGAATCCCTTAGAATACGTGGGGATTACTCGTGACATGACTGACATAAGATGAATACCCGTTTCATAAATAGGGGTAATAAATTTGCAAAATATATTTTCTTATTTAATATGCTATATATATATATATATATATATATATATATATATATATATATATTATGAGAAAAATGTTTATAATTTTAAATGACACAAAGTTATGTCATTTTTAATAAAACTATGTTGTTTTGGTGCGTTTTTACATTCTCTCACCTTCATTTTCTTTTTATTTCTAATTTTATAAATTAGAAAAAATAACAAAACATATCAAAATGACGTAGTTTCATTAAAAATGACACAAAGTTGTGTCATTTAAAATGACAAACAGTAAACTCATATATTATAATGATTTTCTTATAAATAAATCCATAATGATAGAAATTGTTAAAAAAAAAAAGAACTATACATAAGCAGAGAAACCTCACTGATTTTCTCAGGACTGATTAGGAAAATGACACTTCGCACAAATAAATAAAGACATAAAGTCATGCAACAGATAATGCATAGTTGACTACTTCGGAAGATTTTTTATTTTTTATTTTACATATATTTGTGCCGTCACGCGCCTGCAGATATTCATGACTTGCTCCAATCCATTTTAATGAATTAATCAAACTTAGGCAATATTTGATATGAACTGAGTTTTTGATGCAATAGAATCATGCACAAAAAGTTAAACACAAAGATTTGGTCATACGACATAATCATGTTAAAAATCACATGATAAAAATCCCGAAAAAAGAACACTCTCTCAGGCCTTGGCCTTCTTCATTAACCCTTTTGTTCGTCTAATCCTGTTGGCAGTGATAAGCACGCGCATATAATAAGGCCGGCACTGGTTGGTTGATTGGTTCCCAGTGATAACTATAACTGGCGGCGATAATCGCGGGTCATCTAAATTAGTTTCAAAGGTTTAGGTTGGATCAAATGTCATTCGAACCACTGCCTCGGGAATGGAACCATGGCTCACGGTATGCAACCATTCAGCTTCAGCCTTATTAACCACGGCTTCTTCTAAAATACAGTACTTATGTCAACGTAGCAATTAGATATCTCTTAATTATTTTAATAAACTTTTGATTTATTAATACAAAATTTTCCAAGAAGATTATGTGTTGCATGACACCCTGTATCCAAATGGGTTTCAAGTTGACTAGTTGCTATAACTGGGTCCTTTGGGTCCTTAACTGGCGCCAATTCGGATAAAGAAACAAAAAGAAAGCAATTAAAAAGCATTTCTTTTAAGCAATTTCCGTAGCGTGAGATGATGATGAACCAATCACCTCATAAAGCAGGACCAGGTAAATGTAAAATTATCGAAGCTTTAGATAAACTCACGTCATTTTTTACGTGAGCCGAGGTTTCTCTATCTTTAATTATAACTACTCTCTCACCTCATTTTTTTTATACTTCATATTTTGATTTGAGAAAGATTATATTTATAAAGTTTTTTTTATAAATTCTTACAAATTTAATTATTTACTAAGAATAGTATATAAATCAATTCATATACTGCTCTTATTGTATAGTTAAATAAAAAATTTATAAATATAAATCTGACTCCAACGTTAAACGGACATCATCTCATCCCTTAAAATGATGGTTCGCACATTAAACACCGCATGATATCTCCAATTACGACATGATTTTCATTAACTTAATATATTCACCAAGCCGACATCAATTATATAAGACACTTGATATAGGGAGTGGATCCTCTCATGTGCTAATTAACATGATCATGTCATGTGGGGCAATCATAACCATACATAGGTGAGTTAATAGTGATAAAAGAGAAGAGAAAAAAATATAAAGATAAGAAGTTACACAATCATTACCGTTGATTTAATTATTAATGGTTAGGATTCTCCCGCATGACATAATTATGTTAAATTACACATGAGAGGATCCATTTCCTTGACATATGTGTGCAATAGCTTTTTGCCCTTTTCACATTAGCTACCAATAATTTTTTTTTTTTATTTCAAACAAAAATCATGCAATTATTACGTGCAGAGGAACGAAAAAAATGGGCGAAACACTTATCAAATATCTCAAAATGTTGTGTATCTTGTTGATTTCTAATGAAGTAAGGTATGTAATCGCCCCTCTCCCGTTCTAAATTATAAAATTATTATTAACTAGTGTAAGAATATATATATATCTCTTCTTTCATTCACAGTGTTTTCCTTATTAATTGTCGATAACAAATCTTCATAATTAACAACATTAAAAAAAATTAAATATTAAAAAATACTACTCTCATTTAACATGAGATAGTTATCTCATTTTCTCTCACATCAAAAATCGTACCACTTTATTTATTTTATTTTTTATTTTTTAATAATAGGTCTCACTTAAACTCTCTTTATAACAGGAGAGAATTACTCCCATGTAAGTTGTAACATAAGTCTAATATTTTCCTTAAATATTTGGGACATACTGTGAGTATGTATCAGAAGCAACAACAAATGCGACTCAATGCTTAATCGGACGCTTCAGGGAGCGCCGCAAGAGAAATAAGTCAAAGACAGTGACATTGACCGGATAATACGGTCACTGGCTTGTAAATGGCTCGCAGCAGCGCCGAGCGAAAGATGAAAACGGTGCGTATTTGCCACGTCATTATTATTATTATTTTTGGAAAGAAAACGAAATGGTTCATTGCGCTTTTATTCTCCTCTCTCTCTTTCTCTTTCTCTCTCTCTGTGTATCAACAAACAACCATGGAATATTTGCAACACAGTGGGATCCGCGTTTTTCAATCGCAACTAGCAATCCGATTCAACATATCTTCACATTTTCGCGCCTGAAATCGATCGCCATTTTTCTCTTCTTCCCTGTAAAATTTTCCCTCTCCACATTCCTTTCCATTCCATTGCGTTTCATTTCATGCTTTTTTTGTTTCCGATTTGTAATTTTAGTAATATCCTAATCATGTGACTCGTAGCTTTGTGAATTTCTCCCTCATTGCTGTATTTCTTGCTATTGATTTTTTTTTCTTCAACGACATTCAATGTTATACCATTTCAGGCAACTAGTATTGATAATTTATTTTATAACTGTCATTATTTCGTGTACATTGTGATCTTTATTGTTGCTGATAAATATTGTTGTTGATTGCTTATGAAAATGCTTGATTAGCTTTGGAATTGGAGAAAAAGGAAAACAGTTTTAAGATTTTATTTTATTTTTAATTAATGTGTTTATTTTGTTTCTTTATTTAGGATTTGATTGAAATAGCAGTTAATGGAGGATTAAGGCAGCACGCGTTCTTCGTCTTCTTCTTCTCGTGGTAAAGTAGTTAGGATTTGTAATTTGAGGATTGAGGGGAAGCGTGAAAAATGGCTGCTAGGAGTGAACACCAAACCGTTCCCCTTTCCGTGCTCCTAAAGCGTGAATTGGCGAACGAGAAAATTGAGAAACCTGAGATTCTTCATGGTCAAGCGTGCCAGAGCAAGAAAGGAGAGGATTTCACTCTGCTGAAGACGGAATGCCAGAGGGTGGTGGGTGATGGGGTCTCTACATATTCCGTTTTTGGAGTACGTTTCTCGATCCCTACTTTTCCAGATTCAATCACATTGTTTTTTTGTTCGGATTTGATGGGTTAAAACTTGTCAAGAGGTTTTAATTTGATTTATTTTGTGTACATAATGACTTGTCATCATTTTATGGCATGACATAATGAATGAGAGGAAAAAAAGGATTAAGCGTCATCCTTGTCACAAAACTATCTTATTGCAAGGATAACAGATGTAAATGATTTCAACTTGTGAACTGGCTACTTTTAATAGATTTACTTAGAATCCAATGTATTGTTTTTATGCTTATATTAGATGTACTTGACTTTTAGTTCATAGTTGACCTAGATTGTCGAAAGTGTTTAGCAAGTTGCATATGATGTCTCCGTTAAAATGGAGGACCTCATATTGCTGACTTTATAGCTCAGTTGATGTCAAAAGACTATATAATGCCCAGGTGTTTTCCCCTCAGCTTTGATTTTCTGGCTATGGTTTTGTTCTTATTCACTGATTTTAGTTGCATCACAAGGAGCATTCTAGCCTCTTCTGCACTGAATGCTAATGACTCAATACACTATTTTTATTTATTTATTTATTTATTTTATATAGTTTCTGCCCTTTGTGCACTTTCCCTGGTTTCATTTTCTGATGTAAAAGTTTTACAGATATTTGATGGACACAATGGATCTGCTGCTGCTATTTATGCTAAGGAGAATCTTCTAAATAATGTTTTAAGCGCGATTCCTTTGGATCTTAATAGAGATGAGTGGGTAGCAGCGTTGCCTAGGGCTTTAGTTGCTGCCTTCGTAAAAACTGATAAAGATTTTCAACAGAAAGGTATGGTTGGTTCATTCCTTGTTTAGGAGGCAAATTCATGTACAGCAACTGGAATCTTCATGCTGATACTACCAAGAGTATCTGTACATATTTCTAATTTTTGTTGTCATCTATCACTCGGGGCTTCTCAAAGTTAAAATGTAAATAACAAAAGGAAAAAGAAAAGCTTTGCAATATGTTTAAAAGCTTTGCAATATGTTCACTGGATATGTGGACCATATTCTGAAGCCGTGGCATCATAATTTTGGTATTTCTAACCTCTGTTAGAAGGTTTGCTAATAGCTTTGTTTGAAAGCAAAGCTATTATAATCTTGCCTCTTGCCATAATTTTTTGATTTTCTTAAGATTTTGAATGCAAATGTTCATGGATTAGAAAATTCCTACACAAAGTGGGAAAGCCCGACTTTTTACTTTTATTTTTATTTTGTTACCATGTAAGGTTTTTTGAAAATGGATATTGGAATTAGTTGGTTTAAGTTGGGTTTCTTTGCTTGTTTTAAACTCTGGACATGAATCTTGCTTGTTTGTTTTAGGCAACAGTTCCAAGTCCAACTAGCTTTAACAATTTGACATTGCTTTGACTTGAGTATGCAAATTTATCAAGACAACCGAATTTTACAATTCCAAACAAAAGTTAATTCTTTCTTAAAATATCGCGTTACAGGTTTGACAAGCAATTTGGGTAGTTCCATACTTCCTTGATAAGATCTAGTTAAGTTGGTAGGCATCTTCATAATAAATATTTATGTGGTCTGCCCTTTTTGGAGTTTAAATGAATTTTGCTTAGGTTCGGCCTGAGATTCTAGAAATGAACATAATAGATTCATTTGTTGCTGTTTAATCACTTGTCCTGTGGTTCTAAAGGGTTTTTCCCTCTAGCTCTTGTTGGACTGTTTAATTGGCCATGTCAATTAAATTTCAGTAGTAATATTGCTGCAGCTTGACCCTTAAAATTGTCTAATGCACAGTGCATGGTAACTATTGTGGACCACATTGTTTACTCACATGGAAACTAGAGTTGACACAGAATTTAAATTGCAGAGTGCATCAAATGATGTGGTTGCAACATCTCGGTTGCGGCAGCTGCCATAGTCACGTCACATTACAAATGTGGACCACATTGGCCTGCGTTGGTTCGCATAAACCTGCAACAGCTGCAGCGTGACCGTGACTGTAATGTCACTGCAACCACAATTTAGATCTGGATGCTATTTATGCATAATAGAGATATATTCTATGGTTGATGAAGAACATCAATTATTAATGAAAGTTATTGAGATGGTGTAACTGAGCTGCGATTGATGGTTTTTATAATCGAATTAATTTTTTTTATATTTTGTCATTACAGGACAAAAATCGGGAACTACTGTAACCTTTGTGATTATAGAAGGATGGGTTGTAACAGTTGCATCAGTTGGTGATTCCCGTTGTGTACTTGAATCTTCTGATGGTGGTATTTATTACTTGTCTGCAGATCATAGGCTAGAAACAAATGAAGAGGAGTAAGTTGCTAACGCAATGTTTTTGTTGAACAACTGTATGAAATTGCTGTTATAACAAGTCTCACCATTCTCTTATTTATATCAGGAGGGTGCGCATCACCTCTAGTGGGGGTGAGGTTGGTCGGCTAAATACAGGGGGAGGTGCAGAGGTATGTTTCCTTTTAAGTTTTAATATTGATCCCTTTTAACCTAAATGGTAGTTGCTCCATAACAAGCTTCAATAACCCACTCCCTACTACCTCCAAAAAGAAGGAAAAATTTGACTGCTTGTTTGAGTATCTGATGCCTCTAGTGGTACTTTTATTTTGTTGTACACTATGCTTCCCAGTTAAACTACGTAATCAGAGATTAAGAAAGTAAACTAGGTGAACCATACCATGGAGAACTGAGAGGCGAGTGTACGCTTGTTGATTACATTGCATGATATGACCCTATCAACTTAACAGTAGAATACTCATTGCATTTCATAAATTTTTTACAGTCTTTTAAGGAAACATTTGTTTACATTTTGTGTTGCACTGACCATATCTGATGATAGGTAATTATCTCCCTTTGTGATTTACCAATACTAAATTAGTAATATGCCTGACTACATTAATGATTTTGTAGGTTGGTCCTTTGAGATGTTGGCCTGGTGGCTTGTGTCTTTCACGATCTATTGGAGATATGGATATTGGTGAATTTATTGTCCCTGTACCATATGTAAAGCAAGTGAAGGTTCGTTACTCTGTCCTGCTCACAGCAGTGTTGGGCTGATGTAGATTAGATTAGTTTCGTTTCACTTGTATCCCTTACTTAGTTTATTTGATTCCTTTCTCTTCTGTTTAATCCTACACATTTTCATATCTGTTTCATCTTATACATGAACATGTAGTTTCTTCTAAGCATGATTTTCTACTATTTCTTTTTTCAATGGAGAAATTCCCCACCCATCCCCCAGTCCAAAGAATAGAGTATATGTTGTTGAGCCAGTGTTTCTGCTAACCACACAGTGGTTCAAAATATTGTGTAGCAAATGATTAGATTCTTATGAGGAGTGGTGGTAAATTTGTCATGCTTTCATATCTGTTTCATCTTACACATGCACATGTAGTTTCTTCTAAGCATGATTTTCTACTATTTCTTTTTCGATGGAGAAATTCCCCACCCATCCCCCAATCCGAATGAAAGAGTATATGTTGTTGAGCCAGTGTTTCTGCTAACCACACGGTGGTTCAAAATATTGTGTGGAGCAAATGATTAGATTCTTATGAGGAGCGGTTGTGAATTTGTCATGTTTTCGAAGATTTCCTTGTGTGTGTTTTTCTTTTTCCTTTTTTATTCAATTAAGAGTTTAATTTCTGACTTCCCTCCCCCCACCCCCATTTATTTCTGTTCATTCAGCTGTCCACTGCCGGAGGCCGTCTTGTTATCTGCAGTGATGGTGTTTGGGATGCTCTACCTGCTGAAGTAGCCCTTGATTGTTGTCGTACCATGTCAGCAGAGGCTGCTGCACCACATATTGTTAAAGTGAGAATGATGTGCTTCCTTTGAATCTTTTTGTGAATTTTGTTTAGTGGCCCTGTTTTCATGCTGGATGTAACAGTAGTCCCGACTTCAACACCCTAAGATACCATGTTTGCATTAGTTTCTCCTGATAATTTTGTCATTTAGTGATATGATATATGTATTTCTATTCTACCCTTAATTTCCTTCTCTTTCTATCTTCAGGAAGCTTTGCAAGCAAAGGGACTTAGAGATGATACAACCTGCATCGTTGTTGATATATTAGCATCGGAGAAGCCCCCTGCTTCTGTGCCACAATCGAAGAAGCCAGTAAAAGGAGTGCTCAAGTACGTCTTTCGTAAAAAGTCTTCTGATTCAGCAAACATTGACAAAGAATACATGGAGCCAGATGTAGTAGAGGAAATGTATGAGGAAGGATCTGCTATGCTTTCAGAGAGGTTTAGTTTTGTAATAGCCGTTTTCAAAGTTGGCAGCTTGCTCTAAATTTTTTTGGCCTGACAATAGAACATGTTTGTCTGAAATGCAGGTTAGATACGAAGTATCCACTCTGCAATATGTTCAAGTTGTTTATGTGTGCAGTATGTCAGGTAGAGATAAAACCTGGAGAGGGGATTTCAATACATGAGGGTGCGCTTAACCCTCAAAGATTGCGTCCCTGGGATGGACCTTTCCTTTGCTTAAGTTGCCAAGAGAAGAAAGAAGCCATGGAAGGGAAAAGATCATCAGGTGTTTTGAAGACTCTTCTTCATTTCCGTCCATCTTCCTAGAGATATACATTTCCATATATATATATATATATATATATATATATATATATATATATTTTGAAATACATGTCCATACTTTAATCCCCTCCTTTTGATCTTTCGATTTCAGATAGACTTAGCAGCGGAAGTGACGAGTGAACTCTCATGTATATTTGCATTTTGAGAGTGATAAAAGTTGTTTAGTTAACGTGAAGGTTGAACTTCCAAGCAACAATGTCTCCCTTCTATTATCACAGGGGCTTTACGGATCTAATTTCGAATTCGACATGCATTTGAAAAACCAATAGCTGCATGTTAGGGGATTTCTGACTTGGAAGTATGGAATAGCAACCACCCAAGTTTTTAGTGAAAGGTTGTGTTAAAAGTGGCAGTGCACAACAGGATGTCAGAGATAATTCAATTTTTTTTTTAAATATTTCTTTTTTCTGGGATCCGTTCATTTGTATATGGTTTCTTTGGAATCACTATATAGACCTTAAATGATAGCGGTCTTTGTTATTATAATTTGATATAGGGAGTTTAATTAGAATTGATAGATCAATTCTACTGTAGGATAGACGTATGTTAAGCCTTTTAAATGATTTATTCTTGAAGCAGTCGATATTGATGATTCCTTTTTCAATACGAACATTAGATCTTTTGCAATAAATATGTTAGGTGCATGTTACACCCCACCCAGTTTTGTTTTTTCTTTTCTTTTCCTTTTTTTTTTTGTGTTGGATGCATGAGGAGGAACAAAGACCAGGAATAATTTCTAGCAGATAAACCAGTGCATGCGTTTTGCACGTACAATGATATGTTCCGTTAAAATACACGGATAAATTTTATACCAAAAAAAAAAGAAAAAAAAAAACACGGATAATTTATACATTTACTCTCTCTCTCTACATTTTAACATAAATATAATTCTTAGTCGTGGTAAACAACTTACAATTAGTGTTTTAAAATCACGTTCCTATCCCCGGGTCGATCCGAGTCGACCTAGTTCAACCCTGACCCCTTCTTTTTGAGGATTGAAGTCAGTAGTTAGATCCTGCATGTATGTTGATTTCTCTGACCCTCGAAAACCACGAACTCACGAGTAACAAAGGGTCGCTGCATTTTTTTTTTTTTTTTAAATTTCACTCGAAATGACAATGTGAAAAAAAAAATCGCTGCTAACCTAAATCTCAGACGTCTTCACCTTGGTGGTTTCTCCTCCTCTCCTCCGCGGCTCCGCCTCTTCGGTCTTCCTTCTACGTCCCACCGTCGCCTCTCTTCTGCTGTGGTGGTTCTTCTTTTCACTAATCCACTCTTTTTCTTGGTTTATTTCTCTGCTCTGAGCATGTCTGATATTATTGTATTACTAAGCAATAGGGTTTAAAGCTTTCTCTGACCCTGATGTATTTACTCTCATATCCATGAAAGACAGCAGTCGAAATCCAGCCGAGTTGTCTACTAGCTGATCTATGTTGGGCATAGGGTAGGAGTCTTTTGGGCAGACCTTGTTCAAGTCCGTATAATCAATGCAGACTCTCCACTTCCCGTTTGTTTTTTCACCATCACCACGTTTGCCTGCCATGTTGTATACTGAATTTCCCGAATGAACCCCACATCCAATAACTCCTTCACATGTACTTGAAAGAAAAAGGTATTTGAAATATTATTGAATTGTGTATTAATCTGATACAAAGAGGTCTCTATTTATAGAGACTAAAAAATCTAATTCTTGACCTAATGGGCTTGGCCCAATACAACAAATACTAATAATAATAAAATATCTAATATTTACAACACTCCCCCTCAAGCTGAGGAATAAATATTTATCATTCCCAGCTTGCTAGTAAGTTCTTGAAATCTGTCTGAAGGAAGTCCCTTTGTCAATAGATCAGCTAATTGACGCCCAGTGGGAATGTATGGAGTGGTAATCAACCCGCTATCAAGTTTCTCTTTGATGTAATGGCGGTCGACCTCAATATGTTTAGTCCGATCATGTTGAACTGGATTATGAGCTATACAAATAGCGGACTTATTATCACATATCAGCTTCATAGGTCCCTCACATTTTATTTTGAGATCATCAAGTACAATTTTCAGCCACAGTAACTCACAAATGCCTTGAGCCATAGCTCGAAATTCAGCTTCTGCACTTGATCTGGCAACCACATCTTGTTTCTTACTTCTCCATGTCACCAAGTTACCGCAAAGAAACATGCAATAACCAGTGGTAGAATGACGGTCAGTCACAGATCCAGCATAATCAGCATCAGTGTAGACTTCTAAAGAGAGATTACCATCATGTCGGAATAACAATCCTTTACCAGGAGTAGCTTTAAGATACTGAAGAATTCTCTCTACTGCCTGCATGTGTTTCTCCTTTGGATCGTGCATAAACTGACTGACAACACTAACAGCATAAGCTAGGTCTGGCCTAGTATGAGCCATATATATCAATTTTCCAACTAGCCGTTGATATTGCCCTTTATCAACTGGAGGACTCTCCTCTTCAAAGCCTATCTTGTGATTATGCTCAATAGGAGTATTAGAGGGTTTACACCCGAGCTTCCCTGCTTCTTTGAGAAGATCCAAAACATATTTCCTCTGACTGATAAAAATTCCTTTGCTTGAATGAGCTACTTCTATCCCTAGGAAATATCTCAGTTTCCCAAGGTCTTTAACTTCGAACTCAGAGGCAAGTCGTGTCTGCATAATCTGTCTCTCCACAAAATCATCACTTGTGATAATAATATCATCAACATATACAAGGAGCACAGTAAGCTTCCCATTTTGGGAGTGCTTGAAGAAAAGAGTGTGATCTCCTTGACTCTGTCTATATCCTAAGGTCATCATAACCTTAGTAAACCTTCCAAACCAAGCACGAGGTGACTGTTTCAATCCATACAAGGCCTTTTTTAATCGACAAACTTTATTTTCCCTCTTCACAGAATCAAAACCAGGCGAGATTTCCATGTAGACTTCTTCTTCTAACTCACCATTGAGGAAATCATTTTTCACATCAAATTGATTTATATCCCAATTGTAATGGGCAGCAAGGGACAACAAGATTCTCACTGTATTCATATTTGCAACTGGAGCAAAGGTTTCTCCATAATCAATGCCATAAGTTTGAGTGTAACCTTTGGCGACTAATCGAGCCTTGTATCTCTCAAGAGTGCCATCAGAATTATATTTCAGGACATAAACCCATTTGCACCCTACTGCTTTCTTTCCGTTGGGTCTATCAATAACCTCCCATGTTTTATTTTTCTCCAACGCATTCATCTCCTCTTGCATGGCTTGAGCCCAATTCCCATCTTTCAAAGCTTCATGTACTGATTTTGGGATTGAAGTAGAATCTAGTGCTGAAACAAAGCTTTTGTGCTGCACAGAAAGATTAGCAGAGGAAACAAAATGGGAGATAGGGTATTGAGTACAAGAGGGACAGGAAGAACAAGTTTTCTTGGAACAAGATCTTTTTCCTTTTCTTAAAGCAATGGGTAAATCATCAGAAGCAGTAGTAATGGGTAAGTCATCAGAAGTATTAACATCATGATCAGAAATATGAGATTCAGGACTTACCAGTGGTTCAGACGATTGAGGTTGCTGTTGAGGCAATGTGGGCTGTTCAGACGATTCAGGTGTTACAATCTTTCGCATCTCTGGTGTACTTGATGTATCAGTCATAGGAGGATCAGTCACGGGAGAATCAGACATAGACACATTAGGAACAGGAACAAGAGGAAGAGACATTGACACAGGTGAAGGAGTAGACACTGAAGATTCAAAGAAGGAAGGTGATGAGTCTTCTGGTGAATTATTCTCCCCTGAAGATGAGGACCTTGGAAAAAGGACTCAGATTCCAGAAATGTAACATCCATAGAAACAAAAAATTTCCGACTTCCAGGGTGATAGCACTTGTAGCCCTTCTTATCAGGAGCATATCCAAGGAAGACACATTTAAGAGCCCTAGGATCCAACTTACTGCGATGCTGCTTATGAATATGAACAAAGACAACACACCCAAACACTCGAGGAGGAAGACTTTGCAAAGTTGGAACAGAAGGAAAAAAAGAAGTCATGGAGTGAATAAGACTTACATGATCGAGAACCCGAGTGGGTAGACGATTGATCAAGAACGTTGCAGTAAGAATGGCATCTCCCCAATAGCATTTGGGTACATGTGTTTGAAACAGTAAGGCACGAGCAACTTCAAGAAGGTGACGATTTTTCCTTTCAGCAACCCCATTTTGTTGAGGGGTGTCTACACAAGTAAGTTCATGAATCATACCTTGATTTTGTATAAATTGGGAAAAAGAGTGATTGACATATTCAGTACCATTATCTGTCCTTAGTCTTTTGATTTTTTTACAAAATTGAGTCTCAATCATTTTATAAAATTGAAAGAACAGTTGTGGTACCTCAGACTTTTCACGCATTAAGTAAACCCAAGTTACACGAGTGCAATCATCAATAAAAGAAACAAACCATTTATTTCCAGAAGAATGAGGGACCTTAGAAGGACCCCAAACATCAGAATGAATAAGATCAAAAGGTTCAACACTCTTAGTAATACTAGAAGGAAAATACACACGATGATGCTTAGCAAATTCACAAACATCACAATGAAAAGACTCAACAGACTTAGACAAAAACAATGACGGAAATAAAGATTTGAGTAAACTAAATGGAGGATGACCCAAACGCTTATGATGCAGCCAAATTAAAGAATCAGCAGTTGATTGACCATGAGACACGAAGGTGTGATCTGTTACTTTATTTGCGGGAGATTGTGACACCAGATAGTACAGCCCACCTTGCTCTTTAGCACTACAGATCGTCTTTCCCGTGGCGAGATCCTGAAAAACACAATGGGTAGGGAAGAAGGTTACAGTACAATTCAAATCTTTTGTAATTTTGTGAATAGAAAGAAGATTCGTGGAGAGTTTAGGAACATGAAGAACATCCTTAAGATGTAAGGACTGCTGTAAGTTTATGTCACCAGAACCCGCAACTGATGTATGTGAGCCATCAGCTATGGATATTGTTTGAGTTCCAATGGTAGGATGATAAGAAATAAAGGAGTCAGCACAACAAGTCATATGATCAGTAGCACCAGAATCAACATCCCAAGAATGTTTAAAATCATTACATGAAGAAATGAAAGAATGAGTTTTGGAGCTCATACCAGTCATAGCCAAAGCACTAGTATCAGATGGCTTACTCAGATAATCAAGAATGGTTCGAAGTCGTTCCAACTCATCTGGACGAAATGCAGATTGGGTCTCATTAGGTGCAGGGGTTATTTCAGAAGAAGTAAAATGCGCTTGACCACGCATCCTTGCCATCTTTTCTAAGACAGTTTGCTTTCCATAAAGGCGAAAGCATAAATCCTTGATATGACCTATTCTTTTACAATAAGAACACCATCGGTCATCTCTCTTAGGTCTAGAAGAGGTACCATCATAAAATTTTGAAAAAGAACTCCTTTGAGAAGAGGCCATACTGCACAGAAAATGGTTAAAGAAAAAGCTCCAAGAAGCCAAAAAATCACAAATAAATACCAAACGATGTCCAATCATAGAGAGGAGCACAGATCCAGAAAGAGGATGAAGGGACGATCAAGATCGCGGTGGTCCGATCCAGAAAAATGGTCTTACGCGCCGCCACGCGCCGGTGAGATTGGCTGCGCGTGGGATTCACTCGCGGTTGAAGGAGCGGCGCGTGTGGGCGCGTGCGGTGGCCGTTCGGTCTGAAATTTCTGGAGCAACGTCGTCCGGTGAGCGTGGTTCTTTCTGGGTCTGTTCGGAGTTGAAAAACCACCGGGAAAGGGTCCAATCGTGATGAACAAATGTTGTCTTGTGATGAAGAATAATGGAGACGATGAACAGTAACAGAGACGATGAATAGTAACAGAGATCCAGTATAACAGAGATCTTCTCGGTCTAAGAGGTCCCCGGAAAAAATCCGGGGGCGGCTGATGGCAGCGAGAGACAAAAAGAATAAAAGGTTCTTGTTCTAAAGACAATAGGCGTGGAAGCAGAGCCCTCAGGATCGAGAGCTCTGATACCAACTTGAAAGAAAAGGGTATTTGAAATATTATTGAATTGTGTATTAATCTGATACAAAGAGGTCTCTATTTATAGAGACTAAAAAACCTAATTTTTGACCTAATGGGCTTGGCCCAATACAATAAATACTAATAATAATAAAATATCTAATATTTATAACACATGTTCTTCCAGGACTTGTCTCTTTTTCGGTCCCAACTTCCTTTTCTTTCAAGAAACCAGTGTGGATCCGGGGTAAACTGCCAACTAGTGGCAGCAGAAGGCAGGGTCTATCCCTGGGATCTCTAAGAAAATACATCTGTGTTGTTTTTGAGGAACCCAGCTAACTCTTGCTTGATCCGAGGATCTATAGTTTTACCAATTCGGGTAAATTGACCAGGTTCATTCCCCAATGCAAGATCTTCTAATTCTCCATCAGGTTCAGGTCTCGGGATTACTTCTTCTCTCATGTCTAGTTCAACCACGTTGACCGGCTTCCTTGAGTGTTAAGGAATTGTGCTCTTACCGAGTTTATTCCCTGGGTGAATCCGGGGTGGACTCGAATGTCCGCCTTCATTTTCTTTGACGGTGTCAAAGTAGCAGCCCCTGGATTCCTTATGATCTCCACAAACAATAATTATTTCATTCTTATTGCTTACCATTTTTATCTTCTGGTGTTTTGTAGAAACCAGCATGTCCCACTGGTGTATGGTTGGTCTTCCCAGAATTATATTATATTCTGACGGGAAATCAGCCACTATGAATCTAACTCATTCTGATTTGAACGCCTTTTTTGTTTCCAAGGTCAACCTGAGATCGATGTAGCCTTTAGGAGGTGTATGCTCTCCATTAAAAGCTACCAGTGTCATTTTGCAAGGTTTGAGGTCCTCCTCATCCAGGTTCATCTTTTTGAAAGCGTCCCAGAGTATGATGTCGGCACTACTCCCTGCATCCACGAAAATCTTCTTAACCCAGCAATTTACCAAGGTCCCAGCAATGACTAGTTCGTCTACATGTCCCGACAACACACCATGCATGTCCTCTTTGGTGAAATACAAAAGGGGAGGGTCCGGCTTGGTCAGGTCTTCTTTGAACTTAGGACGATCCCGAATGAAGAGTATCTCTTTCAAGTACTTTCTCCTGGCACTTACGGTGTCCCCTCCTCCCCCCAAGGCTCCACTAATTACATTACAGTCAAATTCCACTTCCGGGAACTCATCACGGTTGGAATCGTTTTTCTGATTCCTTTCCTCCTTGTTTTTCTTTTTAGGAGCCGGGCTTTTACTTCTATTTCTATTTTCCGACTTCCTTTTGTTATTTTTGGAACCCTGAGTTTTGATCACGTATTGGTGTAACCTTCCATCTTGAACAAATTTCTCCACAGCATCTCAGAGGTCCCAGCATTAGTCAGTATGACCCGGTCCGTCTTGAAATGCACAGTATTTGGACTTGTCCAAACCTCCTCTGTCGAATATGGGATGGGGTCTTTCTAACTTCTTCATTTCCGTCATTGCCACTTCCCTCCAGATTTGAGAACGTGGCGCATTCAGCGGTGTGCACTTCTCATATCTTCCAACTCGATCCCGGCCATCCGGGATTCGGGCCCTGGACTCTTTTTTCTTGTTATCAACCCGTTCCTTTGCTTTCGGGGCCGAGCTTCTCTTTCTTGGGCTAATTCTTTTGCCCTCGTCAGATTGCGCATTGGCAATTTCCATTTTCTCAAGTTTGAGGTATTTTTTCGAACGAGTTCTGAATTCTTCCAACGTCTTCACCGGGTCCTTATAGACCGACTTGGCTAGTCTGGACGTACTGTCCAAGCCAGCCACAATGAGATGTACGTGAACATTCTCTTATAAACCTGGCACCTGCAACGCAGCATCCTTGAAATGGTTGAGGTATCTCTGGAGGGTTTCTCCAGGTTGTTGATGTATCTTTCCAAGCGAGAACTCGAACTTCGGGTGCTTCTTACTTGTTGCAAAGTTTAAGAGGAGCTATTCCCCAAATTCCTCAAAAGACCCATTGGAGTTGGCAGGTAAGGTAGAAAACCATGCCTGCGCAGCCCCAGTCAGGGTTACGACAAATATCCAAGATATAAGAGGCTCGTCTATTCCTCGGATGTACATGTCCGTGTCGAAAGCATCAATATGGACCTGTGGGTCTTGACTTCTATCATATTTCGGTAGTCGTGTTAAATCAAAGTCTTTTGGGAAGGGTGTATTCAAAATCTCCCCAGTGAAGGGGCTGTCGTTATACTGCCCCCTGCTGTATTTTCTTTTGTAGGCACCAGATTCCACCCGCCCTCTAGCTACCTGTTCATCACGGCGAGGACGAGTTCCATCCTGATGTCTCTGCCCATTTGCCTCTGTTGAAGCGTTTTGGATCATGGGCTGCAGAGGAGCGTTTTGTCCCCCCAGAACCTGGTCTTCCCGGTTCGGATTTGTCGTGTTCGCCGGATTAGGTCTTTCATGGTTTTCCACCTCTATAACCCGATTCTGATGAACCGAGTTCTGATTTCCTTCCCGGCCATTAGCATCCTGGCCTTCGTTTCTTCTAGTTAACCCCATTAAGCGTTGTTCCAGGTCTCGCATTCCCCTGGTACTTTCCTCTCGTATTGTTTGGAAGTCTTGTTGCCGCTGGAGGTTATTGCGATTTTCCAACTCTTCCATTCGCTGCATAATCGAAGCGAATGCATTCTGAGCTAGCCGAGTATCTGGATCAGCTGACTGGGCAATACGCGCAGCAAGATCCCCGGGGTGCTAGTGAGGGTTAGTCCTTACTAGAGCCATGATTGGATCAGGACCCCTATCACGACGCGCTGGAGTGGAAGCGGTGTCGGAGACATCTTCGCTGACATGGACGTGATCATAATCCACATCGGTTCCTAGCTAGTGTTGAGGCTGATTTGCCTCTTCCAGAACTGGATCCAGTGGTTGGTTCTAGTTTTGGGGTGGCTGTTGGCTACTGCTCCTTGTTTGGATTTCCATCCTTTGTCAGATTAGTGAGAACTTCAAATTCAGAGAAGAATTTCCCCACAAATGGCGCCAATGTTCTGTCCTTGAGACAGAGATGTCCAGCCCAATAGGCTGGTATGTTACTTTTGGATCTAGTGCCCTCTCCAAGGTATCTATGAAGGAGATACCCTTGAGTCAAGCAGATCACTGTGCACAGAATACTACAACGGCGTTAGCCAATGGGGTGTGTGTGTGTGCGCACAGTGACAGCATAAGAGAGAGAGCGTACGTACCTTTAGGGTTTACCTTATATTTATAGAGGTTACCTGTGGGTAGCGTGGATGGTCCTTTGGTGCCTCTGGTGAGGGGCCAGGCCTGCTTGCTATGCTGTCGTATTAGGATTAGTATCCTTGATGGATATCTATTCATGATTAGTATTGATTTATATCTTGGATTGCCCCTTGTTGGGCTTATCACTTGACGGGCCCCTTATATGGGTCCATAACAAACACCAAATCATAACTGTTGATTTTTGTCAATCAACGGTTATCATCATTTGACACCGGTGTCAAACTTTAAAATTTGACACCAAATCATAACCGTTGATTTCTGTCAATCAATGATTATCATTTATTAGACATCAAACTTATTAATTAATTATCAATTTTCAATAAATGATAGCCGTTAATTGGCGAAAATCAACGGTTAGGATTTGGTGTCAAATTTCAAAGTTTGACACCGGTGTCAAATGATCTTATCCATATATGAGGTAGGATTCTTTGACACCAGTGTCAAATTTCAAATTTGACACCTCATCTGATAGTCGTTAGATAAAAAAAGATCAATGGTGTCACATGCTTTCAAATCAGAGTCGTTGATTTTTTTGATCTAACAACTATCAGATGAGGTGTCAAATTTAAAATGTGACACTAGTGCAAAAGGATCCTACCTCATATATTAAAACAAAATTAATGTGACTATTGATTATCTCTTAATCTCCTTTATCATTGAATAAGTAAAAAAAATAAAAAAATAAAAAAAATTAATTACATTGTATTAATTTTGAAATTTAAATTTAAAAATATATAATACAAATCGAATATTTTTAAACTAACATTTTATATAGAAAATTTTTATATTCATTATATTTATTCAGGAACTTTCTTATTATACTCAAAGCAAATTTAATTCTCTGCCTTGTATATTATACATATATATTGTAAGATTGACAATTAATTTGAAATTATATTTCAAAATTTAGATTTTTTTTGTATACAAAAATTTAGATTTGTTTTAATATATTTTGATGAACTTATTTTAACTGATTTTTACTATATTTTGACGAAGTATTCTAAATTTTTACTTGATATATTTTGATGAAATCAAGTTTTTATATTTTAATAAAATGTTATTGGTTTGATGTTTCTCATGGTGTATGAAATATTTTTATCTCTTACACACACATAAAAAGGTGTGAGACCCAAGTAGGGTTATTGAAGGAGAAGAGAGAGAAAGAGAAAATATAAGCTTCACATACTTTTATCTGTGTATAGCAGAAGATAATTTTATCTCTTACAACATGAGAGACATTAAACCCTAAACTTATATACTATAAACTTTTTATAAAAGGCTAAAATATTATTCAAACTCAAACCATTTTAAATTAAATTTCATTACATTTAATTAGATTTAAATTTTAAACTAAATAAATAAATGATATTATAAAAAAAATTAAGTAAAATTGATAAACTGACTTTTTCAAAAAACTGATTAATTAATTTACAGACACTATTAAAAATCAACTCCATAATCGTGAAAGTTCTATTCACAGCCATATGTGAGAAGAAAACTATATATATATATATATATATATATATATATATATATATATATATATATATATATATATATATATATATATATATATATATATAGGAAAATAGAAGTATAATGTTGTAGGAAAGTTGTTAGGTTATGTTATAGAGATAGAGATTATGGGACCGACACTTGTTTTTTTTTTTTTTAAATAAGTGTGGATCTCACAATCCCTATCTCTATAACATAACCTAACAACTTTCCGACAACATTATTCTTCTTTTTCCTATATATACTACACTTGTTTTGTTTTTTTGTTTTTAGAAAATAAATGTGGGTCCCACAATCCCTATCTCTATAACATAACCTAACAACTTTTCGACAACATTATTCTTCTTTTTCCTATATATATATATATATGTATATATATAAGGAAAAGATCCGTTTACAAATTTTTTTTAAAATTTTTGCAAATTACACTATGTACTCCCGGGAGAATATAGTGTAACCTAGTGGGAGTACATAATGTAGTTTGTAAGAATTTGTAAACAAAAAATTTATAAATATAACCCTCCCATATATATATATAGGGTTTGTTTTTCTCATGTTGCATGAGAAAACAAACCCTTCCTACACTCACCATAAAAAAGGTGTGCCACTCATTTTTTTTTTAAATAGGTGGATCCCACAATTGATGTATCTATGACATGAGATTAGAATTCTTTTATAACATAAGATTTATTTTTCCCTATATATATATATATATATATATATATGAGTTTCAATTTTCTCATGCAAAGGAAAAAAATTTCTTATGCTATAGGCACATCTTATGTAGGATCTACATCTATTAAAAAAATAAAAAAATAAAAGAAAATACTACACGAAAGTCTAATGGTCACTCGTAGGAGAAAACAATTATCTTATAACATGAGAAAATGTTTTTCACAGACACACACAGATATATATATATATATATATATATATATATATATATATATATATATATATATATATATGGGGTTTACATTTCTACAGCTGTTGTACGTGCAACAATCAAATACTTGCCATATATATACTTGAAAGCATTAAATGTGGAGAATCATAACCATACAAAGGATGAAATCATTAAATGTGGGAATCATAATTATACACCTGTCGTAGTTGTACGTAAAGCGGCTCAGAAATGATATATATATATATATATATATATATATATATATATATATATATATATATATGTTTGTATTTCCATAAGTAGCCTTATTTCATATATTGTTATTCATATTCACTTAAGGGCATTTTAGTCTTTTTGTCATATTAATCAAAACGTTGCGTTTGATGAAGTATATGGTAGGGGTGTTCATCAATCGATCCAAACCGATTCAAACCGTGGTGACCGAACCGAAAAATCGATAACCGAATAAACCGAAAATCGAAAAACCGAAAACCGACTAAAAATCGCAAATTTTAATTGGATTAGATCGATTTTTGGATGGGTTGATGAAAACCGATCCAATCCAAACCGATTCAATATATTAATTTCCCTCTAACTACTTGGGTATTTCTCTAATCATAGTCTAAAAATTTCTAAACCCAAGACCCATTAACCCATCAACTAAACCCAAGAAAAAATCTAGTCGTATCTCATCAACAAAATTTTATCTTTGTAGAGCTTCATATCTCATTGCCAAAATTAAAAAAATTATTTTATAGTTTAATAATGCTTTTGTATTTCAATTTTTTTTTTACAAAGCCAATATATATAAAAGATGTTATTTGCACAACAATCATGAAATAAATTTTAGGATTTTCAAAAAATCGAAAATCGATCCAATCCAAACCGAAAAAAATTGGATTGGATTGGATCGGATTTGAAAAAAATTCAAAATCGAATGGATGATTATATGATCAAACCGAAGGGATTGGATCGGATAATTTTTGTTTCCAAAACCGATCCAATCCAGACCGCGAACACCCGTAGTATATGGTATCTGATTGCTTCTCTGCTTTGTCACTTATGAAAATATTCTCTCTTTTTTCGATATTCTTTCATTTGATAATCCCTTTGTGAGCTATGCTGAGGTTTCAATTCGAAACCCAAAATCTGACCCGTTAACCACGTGTTCTTGTGATTTCTCCTTGCTTTTGGTTTCTTTTGTATGCGCAGGTTTATCACTGGAGTTCAATGGTGGTTCGTGAGCTATGGAGAAACTCAGTAGTGACTTCTTAGAGACATCAAGAAGTTTCGGTAAAGGCTTTGATTATGTGAGGAGTTTCTGGTACCATTACTGGCTTAAGTGTATGTGGTTGATCTCCTCTGTCATATAACTGGTTATTTCTGGTTAAGTCTTGTTGGTTAGGGTTTCTGATTTGGCTGTTGTAACATTTAGGGCTTTAGGGATTTCTTTGGGGCTTTGGGTATTTCAAAGCAACTCGGAATATTGTGTGCCTTTATTATTATTTTTCATAGTGTAAGCACCAGGGAATGAACTTCCATTGTGACTCATTGGATGTAGGAATCTTGGTTTAACACCCAAGTTTTGAACTACTCAAATTTCTTGTGTGTTCTTTTCTCTCCCTTACCTCTGATTTATTGATAAAGAATCTAGTATCCTTCACATGTAATTACAATAATTGGTATCTAGAGCTTAGGTTTCGTGCTTTTTTTGCTTTGTATCTATGTTTTCTTCAATTGTTGATATATGTTGCTTACTTCCTTTTTTGCAGTCTTTATAGATACAAGTATATTTTGATGATAACAAAGTTGTAACAATAAAAAGAGAAGAACATTGATCAAGAGAAAAAACATCAATCATGTGTGAATATTGAAGATGTACGGTGTAGCCACACGGGAAGAGTAATGACATATCAAAGTCGCAAGATCATTGGATCAAGAGAAAAAAAGAATAATTAGAAGAGCAACAACAAGATCAAAGACAACAAACCATGGACAAAATCTAAAAGAAGCTCAATATCACAACCATGGTGAAAAATGATCAAAATCAACAAAGTGTCAAGCATTGTCATATCCAACAAGTCAAAGCATCAAGCTCAAGTAAAGATTCAAGACACAAGACATTAGGCTAAGTCTAAAATCATATTTAGAATATATTTTTAGGATTTAGACTTATATGTAAGGGTCTATGGTAGATTGCATTGCATGAGCTCTAAGTTTTTCTCAAAGTAAACATATTTTTCAAATTGCATAATCGATAGCCTTTAAATTCTTGAAAGAAATTTGAAAAACCTATGGAAAAGATTCTTGACATATTTTATAACTTCAAAACATATTTATCAAGTCAAGATCTTTCATAAAAAGTGATTGAAATCTATTTAAAACAAATATCTTTTCGTATCAAGTCAAGATCTCCATGAAGTTGTAAACAAGCCAATTTTTCGTATCAAAGATGATGGATTTGGATCTCATGTTCTTCATAAATTTTTTATATCTTTCTTTGATATTTCCAAAGAGACCAAGATCACACCAATCCAATAATAAGATCTTAAGTTATGCCCAAAATACAAAATAATATTCTTGTTGGTAATCGATTACCACTGCACCAGAACAACTATCACGGCTATAAATGGCTAATTTTGGATAAAATCACTATATATACATTCTCCACGACCCTAAAACTGATTGATCACTATTCTTACACATCCTAAGGATAATTTGAGAGCTTCTACACAATCACTTGCATATTCTTTCATATTTTCAAATATTATACATATTTGAGCTCATATCTTGAAAATCCATATACTTATAGTGCTTCAAGTTGTATATCCACACTTTGAGAGTGTGTATTTATTTATAAACTCCTTCCTTTGTATTCTTGAATTGAGAGGGTAGTGAAACTCATTATATTTTAGAGGTACCTAAATACCTAAGTAAATTTGGAGTGAAAAGTTGTAAGGTATCCAAGAACCCGAAGTCTTGAAAGATTGTAAAGGTTTGTTAAGCACCCATGAATCTTAACCGTTAGTGAAAGAGTTGATCAAATGACTTTAGTCTGGACGTGGGTAACAAATGGTGGTGGCTGAACCAGGATATACTGTGTTTGTAATTCTCTAAACTCTAAATTCTTTATTTCTAACACTTTAATTAGTTATATGATATTATGAATGCGCTAGTATAGATTATATCATTGTGGTAAATTGTATATTATTGATTTCTTGAATATATTTATGGGAAAAATGTGTGTCATTTTAAATGATACAAGTTTTGTCATTTCATAGACACAAAGAGGTGGACACACATTTACTACTTTTGTCTTTATTTTTCAGTGGGACCCACACTTCTTTGTGTCTATGAAATGACATAACTTGTATCATTTAAAATGACACACACTTTTTCCTATATTTATAAGCTTATTATATGTCAAAGTTTTCATAAAATATTAATTTAGTAAAAAGAAGGAGAATTTTGCGAAAATCTTGTAATACTTAATTCTCCCTCCTCTTGAGTATGGAAGGCCATATTCCTAACAATCTTTTATTCCATGCTTCGATTGGTTCTTACAATTACTATTATTTTCAAGTTCTGTATATTTAGAATATTGTTATTTCTTCTGCGCTTCTACTCCCCCTTCTTTCTTGTATCGGGTCTGTTTTCTTGCTATCTTGGTCTTTGAAACTCATCAAGATGGGCACTACACGCATGTATGTGGATAGATACAATGGCAAAAGGGACTTTAATATGTGGAGAAAAGAAAATGAAGGCTGTCTTGGTTCACCAGAAGTGTTCCAAGGCCTTGGGTGGTGTTAAGGATCTGCTTGTTACCCTGAGTACCGAGGAAAATAAGGACATGTTAAAAACTGCTTATAGTTTGTTGATCTTGCACTTGATAGACAATGTCCTTAGACAAGTGAATGATAAAACTACTGTTGCTGGGGTTTGGTTGAAGCTGGAATCTTTATTCATGACTAAGTCCTTATTTAAAAAGATTTACCTTAAAGAAAAAATGTTTGAATTTAGAATGAACTCTAATAAATCATTAGATAAGAACTTAGATGAATTTAAAAATATAACCATAAGTCTAGCTAATACAGTGAGAAGATCTCGGATGAAAACCGCTCTTCTAAATGTCTTGCCTGAGACTTTCATGGATGTGAAAGCTGCAATTAAGTTTGAAAGGGAGTCAATGTCCCTTGAGGATGTGTTGGCAGCCCTTAGGTATAAGGAATTAGAGATAAACTCCAATAAAAAGGCCCATATAAAGAAGCTGAATATTAAAGGGAGGTTTAAGAAGAAACCCCAATCTAATAATAAGGGTAAGGGTAAAAATGACTTCTTGAGTTAGGAGAATCTCGATAATAACTTCTTGGAGACATCAAGAAGCTTTGGTAAAGGCTTTGATTGTGTGAGGAGTTTCTGGTACCATTACTAGCTTGTGTGCATATGGTTAATCTCCTCTGCTATGTAATCGGTTGTTTCTGGTTATGTCTTGTTGGTTACGATTTCTGATTTGGTTGTTGTAATTAGGGGTGTTCGCGGTCTGGATTGGATCGATTTTGGAAGCAAAAATCATCCGATCTAATCCAATTTTTTTCAGTTTGGATTGGATCAGTTTTTGATTTTTTGAAAATCCTAAAGTTTATTTCATAATTATTGTGCAAATAACATCTTTTGTATATATTGGTTTTGTAATTTATTTATTTTTTGAAATACAAAAGCATCAGCAAATGATAATATAATTTTTTTTTTTGGTAATGAGATATGGAGCTCTATATAGATGAAATTTTGTTGATGAGATGTGACTAGAATTTTTCTTGGGTTTAATTAATGGATTAATGGGTCTTGGGTTTAAAATTTTTTAGGTCATCATTAGGGAAAGATTTAAATAGGTAGAGAGAAATTAATATAGTGGATCGATTTTCATCAACCAATCTGAAAACCGATCCAATCTAATTAAAATTTGTGATTTTTTTTCAATTTTCGATTTATTCGATTTTCGATTTTTCAATTCGGTCACCACGATTTGAATCAGTTGATAAATACTCTAGTTGTAATATTTGCGACGTTAGGAATTTCTTTGAAGCTTTGGGTATTTCAAAGCAACTCTAAATAGTAATGTAAGCACCACTGAATGGACTCCCATAATAACCATATAAATGTAGGAATCTTGGTTTAATACCCAAATTTCGAACCACTTAAGTTTCTTGTGCGTTATTTTTTCTTTTTCTTTTTTATCTCTGATTTACTGATAAAGAATCTGGTATCACTTGTAATTTGAAACAAATACTTGCCATTGAATTAATATCCGTGGCAGAAAATGTACTGAAAAGTTTTCCCACCCATAGGGACATGTGTCAAGGTGTGTGGTTCGAGTGTAAAGTTTTTGTCTCATGCTACATTTTCTTACTCTAAGATATATAGTTTTTCACTTTTTTGACAACTCGTACTATCTTATCTTAAAAAACAGAAAGAAAAGAAATTTAGAATATGATTTTGGGTGGTGAAAGGGGTGAGGATGAGCGTGTCCAAGCAAATAATCCCTCCATGATTAAGATGTTGACTTTAACTATGCTTACAAAATTCCTTTATGCTTGCTGCATGGACCACCGTATACACGGTCTACACCACCACACCATTGTTTTTCTTTCTTTTCTTTTTCTTTTTTCTCCTCTCTCTTTCTGTGTCCATGGCAGTCAATGTTTGACTTTGGACATAAATGATACTTAGTTGGACATTGATACGTCTCTTTAAGCTTTCATGTTCATTGATGAATGGTCTAATCATGTGAACAGAATGAATCACTATTCACTCCCCAGTCACAACTTTTAGATGCTGATGATATATATATATATATATATAATGAGGTAGGATCCTTTGACACTAGTGTCAAATTTGAAGTTTGACACCTCATCTGGAAGCAGTTGGATAAAAAAAATCAATGCTATCATATACTTACAAATCAGAGTCGTTGATCTTTTTTGATCTAATGACTCTCATATGAGGTGTCAAAGGATCCTACCTCATATATATATATATATATATATATATATATATATATGAGAGAGATCTTTTGACTCTAGAGTAAGACTTACAACTCTTACTCTCCATCCCAATCGTTGATTTCTGTCCATCTAACTGTTATTATTTATTTGGAATAAAAAATTAATTAATTGTTATAGATAACCGTTAGATGGACGGAAATCATTGATTGAGATGAGGAGTAAGAGTTGTAAGTCTTACTCTAGAGTCAAAAGATCCCTCCCATATATATATATATATATATATATATATATATGGGGTAAATATTTCTACAGCAACTTTAGATAAGCTTATCTACAGCTGCCATTTTTAACTATATTCTCCCGGAAGAATATAGTTATAACGTTAAAGTTGCTCTTTTCTCTCTCTCCACGTCAGCACAAAAGTAATGAAGAGAGAGAAAAAAGAGCAACTTTAACGTTATAACTATATTCTCCCGGGAGAATATAGTTAAAAATGGCAGCTGTAGATAAGTTTATCTAAAGTTACTGTAGAAATACTTTTGCCATATATATATATATAGAGAGAAAAGAGCAACTTTAACGTTATAACTATATTCTCCAGGGAGAATATAGTTAAAAATGGCAGCTGTAAATAAGCTTATCTAAAGTTGCTGTAGAAATGTTTACCCCTATATATATATATATATATATATATATATATATGAAGGAAGATATTCTCACTACCAAAATTTTTCACTACCAACTTACTACCTATCTAATTACCATTGGATCAAAGAGAGAGAATGCTAAAAAAAATTTGAAGATAGAAAAAATGTTAATCCAATGGTGATTAGATAGGTAGTAAGTTGGTAGTGGAAAATTTGAGTAGTAAGAATATCTCTCCTATATATATATATATATACACTCTCTTTTGCAACAAATTATTTCCATTTATTTATGTGATTGTACTTTTTTTTTTCTTTGACGTGAGTGATTATACTTTATACATATCATCCTTTTCCTAGGAGATGAACTAGTAATCGAGTATTTGGATATTGATTTGCATCATTTTAAGTATCAAAACAAAAGTGGTAACAAATGAAAAAAAAGAAGTAAATAGGGGATTGGAGACTCCATGGTTGTAATAATTATTCTAATGAGACAAATACAAAATTAAAGAAAAACATCTTCAATTGCAAAAGGATAAGGTCTTTCACAGTTTCACTAGCTAGCTAGTTTACATAAATTCAACATGGTAGCTTATAGACGTGTGTTAGGTTAGCATTTCTTTGACTGTTAGGCCTGTTTGCACTTTGAACACTAAACACGATTGAGTGCACGTGGGGAGCCCTATGACATGGAGAAGAAGCAGATATTCAAAGATTCTGATTGAATCGGGTGTGCAATTTTCAAATTCTTCGTGTAACATGTACATGGAAATTTGTTTATCTGGGGACTTTCTCATTGACAGATTAAGACTTTTTTTTGAAATACTTTAAACAATATGATTGGACTGCTAATAGTACAATATATATTTTTTTTCCATTTCATCGCATTTATTTTTCTCTTTATTTTACCTACAATTAAATTTTTAAATATAAATTAAGTCATATTATATGTGTTTTGCTTATTAAAATTATTTTTTTTGCATACCAAAAAAAAAATGTTATTTAATTTTGTTGAAACTGACTTTAGTCAATAATGATTGCCATAAGTATGTTGTTATGTTTATCTTTGTAAAACAATTAATGTTAAGTATTATCTATAGTATGGTTTGTAGAAATGCCATAAACTAACTTGTATATATTGAGATGAATGAATAAAAGATAGTTATTTTTATTTGTATTTTTCCTTTTCATAGAGCATTTCGTATTCCTTTTGCTTTCTACGCTTGTTGTTATTGTTTTGTTTACACTCACTGATATTATGAAAGTCCAAATTTCTAAAGTGAAATCCGCCATGCCAATCCCATCTTCTTTTGGTGGCCGAATTTGGATCTTTGTGACCCCATTTCCAAAACCAGGACCGCAAATGCTGGTCGACCTGACAAGGACCCAATAAAAAATCAACCTTTTTTAACTCACGACTGAACTTAACCATTTATCTCATTCTATAATTCACCGCCAAACATCTGTATGTTATAGCGCAAGATAAGAAAAAAAAAAAAAAAACACTATCTTCTTCATCGTAAATGATATGCTTGCCCCAAGATGACCTGACCCAGACCCAGTAGATAAATCTCAATTCATTAGACCTTTTGGTACAATCAAATAGAGAGCCCCAAGGGCGCCATATTCTAAGAGCCTAAACTATGTGATTGAATAAATCCTATTCTATCTGTTGGGGGTGGAGAACTCTTTCCCTTTCTTCAAACTCCATTCATATTTTTCATAAAGAAATCTTTGATCAACGATAGAACAAAATTCATTTTGAATCGTATTTAAGGGATTCCTTGCTTAATCAACTAAATAATAGTGCATGATTTACACTGATTTAACTTATGCATTTAAAGTTGGTCTAATTTTCATATATATAACTCATAATGCATTTAATTTATGCGTGGGGACACAAGTTCATTAAACAAAAAATTATGTAAATATATGATATGTAAAAATATGAACTTGAAATAAAAGGATATTTGAAATATTATTGAATCGTATTTGAATATGTACATAGGGGTCTCTATTTATAGAGACTTCTTGACCTAATTTTGACCTAATGGGCTTGGCCCAATATACAAGTAACGGACTAAATAAATACAAATAAATGACTACATAATTACTAATAAATGACTACATAATTACTATTTACAACACTCCCCCTCAAGCTGAGGAATAGATATTTATCATTCCCAGCTTGCTAGCAAGTTCTTGAAATCTATCTGAAGGAAGCCCCTTTGTCAATAGATCAGCTAATTGACGCCCAGTGGGAATGTATGGAGTGGTAATCAACCCGCTATCAAGTTTCTCTTTGATGAAATGGCGGTCGACCTCAATATGTTTAGTCCGATCATGTTGAACTAGATTATGAGCTATACAAATAGCGGACTTATTATCACATAGCAGCTTCATAGGTCCCTCACATTTTATTTTTAGATCATCAAGTACAATTTTCAGCCACAGTAACTCACAAATGCCTTGAGCCATAGCTCGAAATTCAGCTTCTGCACTTGATCTGGCGACCACATCTTGTTTCTTACTTCTCCATGTCACCAAGTTACCACAAAGAAACATGCAATAACCAGTGGTAGAACGACGGTCAGTCACGGATCCAGCATAATCAGCATCTGTGTAGACTTCTAAAGATAGATTGCCATCACGTCGGAATAACAACCCTTTACCAGGAGTACCTTTCAGATACTGAAGAATTCTCTCTACTGCCTGCATATGTTTCTCCTTTGGATCGTGCATAAACTGACTGACAACACTAACAACATAAGCTAAGTCTGGTCTAGTATGGGCCAAATATATCAATTTCCCAACTAGCCGTTGATATTGTCCTTTATCAACTGGAGGACTCTCCTCTTCATAGCCCATCTTGTGATTCTGCTCAATAGGAGTATTAGAGGGTTTACACCCGAGCTTTCCTGCTTCTTTGAGAAGATCAAGAACATATTTCCTCTGGCTGATAAAGATTCCTTTGCTCGAATGAGCTACTTCTATCCCTAGGAAATATCTCAGTTTCCCAAGGTCTTTGACTTCAAACTCAGAGGCAAGCCGTGTTTGCAGAATCTGTCTCTCCACAAAATCATCACCTGTGATAATAATATCATCAACATATACAAGGAGCACATTAAGCTTCCCATTTTGGGAGTGCTTGAAAAAAAGAGTGTGATCTCCTTGACTTTGTTTATATCCTAAGGTCATCATAACCTTAGTAAACTTTCCAAACCAGGCACGAGGTGACTGCTTCAATCCACACAAGGCCTTTTTTAATTTACAAACTTTATTTTCTCCCTTCACAGAATCAAAACCAGGCGGAATTTCCATGTAGACTTCTTCTTCTAACTCACCATTGAGGAAATCATTCTTCACATCAAATTGGTTTATATCCCAATTGTAATGGGCAGCAAGGGATAACAAAACTCTCACCGTATTCATCTTTGCAACTAGAGCAAATGTTTCTTCATAATCAATGCCATAGGTTTGAGAGTAACCTTTGGCAACTAATCGAGCTTTGTATCTCTCAAAAGTTCCATCAGAATTATATTTCAGGGCATAAACCCATCTGCACCCTACTGCTTTCTTTCCAGTAGGTCTATCAATAACCTCCCATGTTTTATTTTTCTCCAATGCATTCATCTCCTCTTGCATGGCTTGAGCCCAATTCCTATCTTTCAAGGCTTCATGTACTGATTTTGGGATTGCAATAGAGTCTAGTGCTGAAACAAAGCTTTTGTGCTGCACAGAAAGATTAGCAGAGGAAACAAACTGGGAGATAGGGTATTGAGTACAAGAGGGACAAGATTTCTTGGGACAAGCTCTTTTTCCTTTTCTAAGAGCAATGGGTAAATCATCAGAATCAGTAGTAATGGGTAAGTCATCAGAAGTATTAACATCATGATCAGAAATATGAGATTCAGGACTTACCAGTGGTTCAGACGATTGAGGTTGCTGCTGAGACAATGTGGGTTGTTTCCTTCTTTCAGGTGTCATAATCTTTCGTATCTCTGGTGTACTTGATGTATCAATCACAGGAGAATCAGTCACAGGAGGATCAGACACAGGAGGAACAGACAAAGGAGAAACAGACACAGGAGGAACAGGACCAGGTGGAGGATACACTGACATAGGTAAAGGAGTAGACACTGATGATTCAAACTCAAAGAAGGGAGGTGATGAGATTTCTGGTGAAGGATTCTCCCCCTGAAGATGAGGACCTTAAAAAAAGGACTCAGATTCCTGAAATGTAGCATCCATAGAAACAAAAAATTTCCTACTACTAGGGTGATAGCACTTGTAGCCCTTCTTATCAGGAACATAACCAAGAAAAACACATTTAATAGCCCTAGGGTCTAACTTACTGCGATGATGTTTATGAATATGAACAAAAGCAACACACCCAAACACTCGTGGAGGAAGACTCATCATAGTTGGAATAGAAGGGAAAAAAGAAGTCATAGAGTGAATAGGACTTACATGGTCAAGTACCCGAGTGGGTAAACGGTTGATCAAGAATGCTGCAGTAAGAATAGCATCTCCCCAATAGTATTTGGGTACATGTGTCTGAAACATTAATGCACGAGCCACTTCAAGAAGGTGACGATTTTTTCTTTCAGCAACCCCATTCTGTTGGGGGGTGTCAACACAAGTAAGTTCATGAATCATACCGTTATTTCTTATAAATTGGGAAAAGCTATGATTAACATATTCAGTACCATTATCTGTTCTTAGTCTCTTGAGTTTTTTACCAAACTGGGTCTCAATCATTTTATAAAATTGAAAGAACAGTTGTGGTACCTCAGACTTTTCACGCATTAAGTACACCCAAGTTACACGAGTGCAATCATCAATAAAAGAAACAAACCATCTATTTCCAGAACCATGAGGGACTTTAGAGGGACCCCAAACATCAGAATGAATAAGATCAAAAGGTTCAACACTCTTAGTAATACTAGAAGGAAAAGACACACGATGATGCTTAGCAAATTCACAAACATCACAATGAAAAGACTCAACAGATTTAGACAAAAACAATGACGGAAATAAAGATTTGAGTAAACTAAATGGAGGATGACCTAAACGCTTATGATGAAGCCAAATCAAAGAATCAGCAGTTGATTGACCATGAGACATCAAGATGTGATTTGTTACTTTATTTGCAGGAGATTGTGACACCAGATAGTACAGACCACCTTGCTCTTTAGCACTACCAATCGTCTTCCCCGTGGTGAGATCCTGAAAAACACAATGGGAAGGATAGAAGGTTACAGTACAATTCAAATCTTTTGTAATTTTATGAATAGAAAGAAAATTCGTGGAGAGTTTAGGAACATGAAGAACATCCTTAAGATGTAAGGACTGCTGTAAGTTTATGTCACCAGAACCCGCAACTGATGTATGAGAGCCATCAGCTACGGCTATTGTATGAATTCCAATGGTAGGATGATAAGAGGTAAAGGAGTCAGCACAACAAGCCATATGATCAGTAGCACCAGAATCAACAACCCAAGAATGTTTAAAATCATTACATGAAGAAAGGAAAGAATAAGTTTTGAAGCTCATACCAGTCATAGTCAAAGCACTAGTATCAGATGGCTTACTCATAGAATCAAGAATGGTTCGGAGCCGTTCCAACTCATCTGGACGAAATGCAGGTTGGGTCTTATTAGGTGTAGGAGTTATTTCAGAGGAAGTAAAATGCGCTTGACCACGCAACTTTGCCATCTTTTCTAAGACAGATTGCTTTCCATAAAGGCGAAAGCATAAATGCTTGATATGACCTGTTCTTTTACAATAAGAACACCATCGATCATCTCTCTTAGGTCTAGAAGAGGTACCATCATAAAATTTTGAAAAAGAACTCCTTTGAGAAGAGGCCATACTGCACATAAAATGGTCAAAGAAAAGCTCCAAGAAGCCAAAAAATCACAAATAAATACCAAATGATGTCCGATCAAAGAGAGGAGCACAGATCCAGAAAGAGGATGAAGGGACGATCAAGATCGCGGTGGTCCGATCCGGAAAAATGGTCTCACGCGCCGCCACGCGCCGGTGAGATTGGCTGCGCGTGGGCTTCACTCTCGGTTGAAGGGGCGGCGCGTGTGGGCGCTTGCGGTGGCCGTCCGGTCTGAAATTTCTGGAGCAACGTCGGCCGGTGAGCGCGGTTCTTTCTGGGTCTGTTCGGAGTTGAAAAATCACCGGGAAAGGGTCCAATCGTGATGAACAGATGCTGTCTTGAGACGATGAACAGTAACAGAGATCCAGTATAACAGAGATCTTCTCGGTCCAAGAGGTCCCCGGAAAAAATCCGGTGGCAGCTGATGGCAGCGAGAGACAAAAAGAATAAAATGTTCTTGTTCTAAAGACAATAGGCGCGGAAGCAGAGCCCTCAGGATCGAGAGCTCTGATACCAACTTGAAATAAAAGGGTATTTGAAATATTATTGAATCGTATTTGAATCTGTACATAGGGGTCTCTATTTATAGAGACTTTTTGACCTAATTTTGACCTAATGGGCTTGGCTCAATATACAAGTAACGGACTAAATAAATACAAATAAATGACTACATAATTACTAATAAATGACTACATAATTACTATTTACAATATATGAGAATGAGTTTCTATAAAATGTACGGTTAGTTTTTTCTGATAATGAAGTTTCCGAAAAGGCCAAATGCGCTTTGACAAAGACTCAGTCTCTTCCCTACTTTTTGATTCCTTTATCCCTCTAAAGGTTTGTTAACATTCATACAACCTTAGAGAGGTTTACAAAGCCTCTTTCTCTCTCTCCACCAATTAGAAAAGATTATAGACCAAGAATTTCGGACATTGCATCAAATTTTGTTAGTCTTCAAGGCAATCCTAAAGTTATGGAAGCGCATCAACACCAAAAGAACAGAGAAAACTATGTGGAAAAGCAAATTGAAGAAGGAGTAGTAGCACAGTTAAGGCAAGAAAATAAAGAAGACCAAGCAACAAAACAATCATCATCATCATCACCACCACCAACATCCCCATCTTCACAACCTTCAGCGTCCTCCTCTCCTTCTCATGAATTCTCCTTCACGATCTCTCTCAACTCTTCCTCCACCACATTCCCTCCTAAATCCAAAGCTCCACCTTCACTTGCAGTTGATTTATCTCCTGCTGATGACATCTTCTTCCATGGTCACTTGCTTCCTCTCCATTTCTTATCACACTTCCCTGCATCACCTCGCTCTTCCACCAACTCCATGGACAGCTTCACCCTCCCCATTAGAGAGTTATTAGAAGATGAAAATCGTAGCAGCAGCAGCAGCAATAGCAATAGGAACAACGTCACCATAGACTGCAATAAAAGCAGCAAAAGAGAAGGCAACAACAACAATACTAGAGGAACAAACGTAGAAGCTAAGTCCAAGTCCAAGTCCAAGTCAACTTTTTGGTTATTTGGGTTTACAAAAGGGCGCAAAGGGTGTCATAAAGTTAGAGATAAGGAAGATAAAGAGAAGCACAAGAAGAAGCTCAGTTTTGAAGTGATCCATGCAATAAAAAAGTACTTAAGAATGGTCCAGCCTCTAATGCTTTTCAGAGGAAAAAGAGAGAAAATTCGATTCCGTGGACAGGGTTATTCTTACTCAGGGAATGTAACTCCGAGAAATAAGAAAGAATTGAAGGGTTGGAGAGGAGAATATTCAGCACCAGCATCAATGATAACATCTCCAACAAACAGTGGTCTTTTACTTTCAACCACTGTTCTTCCTCCTGCTAGTGATAGCACCGTGCAAGAGTTGCAGGCAGCCATTCAAGGTGCAATTGCTCACTGCAAAAATTCTATTGCAAAAGAAGAGAACCTCAAATGCTGATTGGTGGATAGGAGGGGATTTTATTTTATTTTATTTTATTTTATTTTTTTCTATCATTGATTTCCTCTGTGGTATAATAAGTAATTAAAATTGTGTAGATAAAAATGTATTACTATAATGGGATGAAAAAAGAAGCACAACTTGAAATAATATATTAAAGAAGATTAATAATTTGTGTCATAGATCTAGACCAACTTGTATTATAGTATCTCATGAATTTCGGGAATCATCAGCTAGCTGCTGGTTTTCCACTTGGTAGTTAAAGAATTGCTATCAATGAATACATTTGTTATTTTGTTTTTGCTATTCGATCGTACGGGAAACTATTTGTTATTTTAAAAAAAAAAAATATAAAATAAAAATCGTACTGATTCTGTATGTGGGATTTTGACATGAATAAGCACATATGTAGCAGCAGCCAGAGACGCTTCAGATTTTTTTCCTCTTTGACATTGTCCTTGCAGATCCTCAATGACCTGAGTGTTTGTGTGGCTATGTTATTTAAGGCTGGATGTGTCTAAACTCATGTAAAATATTTTAAGCATGGCTTGATTTATATTAAAAATTTAAAAAGTTTCATATAAGTTTGTTAGTCTATTTAAATCTATCAAATTTTCAATATCTATTAATAATTAGAAAAAAATAAATGATATAATATTAATTTTTAATTAAAATTATTTAAATATGATGACTTATGAACTTATAGGCGAAGCCTTGTAAAAATATGTCTTTAACTTATTTTTTAAATAAGCTTTTTTTTTTTTTTTTGTAAACTTGGGTCTATTCACTGAATATATTTGTCCTGATATAACTTGATATTAATTGGGCCATAAGCTCCTAATAAGTCATCTGACTCATTAATTATTATTTTTCTTTGTTCTTGTTTGCATTTGTTTTTCCTTCGAATCATATCCATTACCAACCGAGACATATTTGGATCAGTTATACCTGATTAGGAATTAGGAAATTTGGCTTAAAAAAAATTGATAAAGAGAGATGTTATTTTTAAATTAATAAATTTTTTAACAAATCTGCAATAGTGTCTTAAACATCCTTTTGTTTATCAATTACAAATCATTTACCTGGAAAATAAGGAATATCATCATTACGTACGTGATTATAATTTTAAACATAACTAATTACAATGCCTATTATATGAAGATACAGACGATGTTGTAGCTGTTGAATTGCATTCTAAGTTTCTAAAAGAGTTCTCGAGAGATCTGGTCTCTCTAAAGAAAGCACAAATCATGTGCTTCTACATGGGCCAGCCTCATCTTTCTTTATCTATTGTTCATTAGGTTCTACCTCAAAGCAAAGGAGAAAATTACAAATATGGCATCCTTGTTTTTCCTTTGTTAGAGCTTGGACAAATGAAAGATGCTGAGGAAACTGCCAAAAGGGGGTTTGAAATAAATAAGCAAGACAATTGGTCACAGCATGCTTTGTGCCATGTTCTTCAGTGTGAGTGCCAATTTATAGAAGCTGTTAATTTCTTGGAAAGATGTTCATCATGATGGAGTTCTTGTTCTTCTTTTATGTCGACACACAATTGGTGGCATATAGCACTTTGTTACTTAGAAGGTAATGCTCCGAGGCAAAGAATGCTCAAGGTATATGACAATTATATATGGAAGGAGTTAGACAAAGCTGATGCTGTGAGTGCAGAAGTTTACTACATGTCATGGGTCTGCTTTTGTTTGATTGTGTGTACAAGGTGAACTAGATAACTTTGGTGATCATATCAAGTTACTTGCATAATGCCTTACCGATCAAGCAAACTGGTATATGGAGTAGTGGCTAGACACTGATTCAAGGATGGAGGAGTTAGATGCTTTACAATTTTTTTTTTTGAACACAAGATGGGTTAATTTGCTAAATTTACATGTTCAGATGCTCCAGATGGGAATGGCTAGTAGATTGGAAACTGTTTGTGGACAAGCTTATGGAGCTCAGCAATATCAAAGAATTGGAATGCAGGCATACACTGCTATATTCTCTCTTACTTTGGTTTGTCTTCCCATGTCTTTTCTTTGGATCAACATGGAAATTGGAATCAGAGCTGTGTTCTCTTATCTGTGCAGGTAACTCCTGAAGAGTAGATCCCAAGATGAACACGATGGAAAGTATCAAGGAAAGATTCTCCACATAAAGACCTCCTCTATTCAAGGAAAGTTCTACAATTACTAGAAAAACATGATGTAGATTTTCATCAAAGCTGACAACTACCAAATCTGGAACGTGTTTGAAAACAGAGACTTCCAGATCACAAAGAGAGATGAAAGACGGAAACATCAAACCCAAGCCCATAGCTGAATACACTAATGAATATTGGATAAAGCTAGAATTCAGTGCACAAGCCAAGAAAATTCTTTATTGTAGCCTTGGAACACAAGAGCATAACTGAGTAATGAGATGCAAAATTGTCAAGCAAATGTGGGATCTCCTAGAGGTAACTCATAAAGGAATCAACGAGGTAAAGTGTAACACCCCGTATGCATCCGGATTTGTTATCATATTACGGTATTAAACGCAGCTCAATAAAATGCGGAAGCTAACTTTTTCTTTTCAATTATGACGTCATTAATATTAACCAAGTTGATTACTTAATCCATTTTCAAAATACTGCCTGTATATAAATTGCAATAAAAGCTATTTACACTGAATAACTTCTTATATAGATGCGTATCTAAATCACGGATTTACAACACGTAGTCCGGACATTATCCTAATACATTATACGACTCAAATCTAAATCAACAAGTCTGAAAACAATGTGGCATGGACAACCCCTATGCTCACCAAATAACAATGTAATAATCTCTCAAAACAATCGTCATAAAATGTAAAGTAGGTATAATCATGAGATATAACTAGACACAGCACACATGCATCAATCAGCCCAACTAAGCTCCGGCCTCCTGCCGGCTGAGGTATCAACCCCCGAGGTACCTGAACCTGAAAATGTGCCCCAAACGTGGGGTGAGATCTCTAAAAAGAAATCTCAGTAAGACAAGGGGTCCTTAAGGATCTTTCCACCCCAAGCTCACTTACATGTGTAATATAAGTTCAAAAATAGTATAACAGTATAAGTTCAGAAATCAGTGCAATGCAGCATATAACCATGTCATGTGTGTCAAAATCCTAGTGGCCAAAGAACATGTAGGAATTACATATGTCTACAACCCACAGTAGTATAAGCCGCTGATTGTACCTGCCCACAGGATCACCATATTGTATGATGCTACATACTCAGGCTTACCGTCTAGGCGGAACACTACATACATATCATAAGGCATTTGCACTTAACAGCTCAAGGCATTTCAATAAATCATCATTTCATAAAGGCACATCATGCATATAAACTATCCCTCCATGAGATATGGTGGAACCAACAATGGGCAAAATCGAGGACACGAAAGCTTACCACGCAAGCTAACAATCCCAAGTCAAGAGTCCACAACCGCCCAAGGTCCACAAACAACACTCTCACGGTCTGTTTATACCAGCAATATAATTTATATTCATAGTCTAGAAGCTGATTGCATTAGGACAACGTTTCCTTTTTTGTTTAATGATCGTAGGCTTCTCTCAAAGCCATAAGCCTTCAATATTATTGGTTCTGACTTAATTAAATTATTCCAGAGGTTCATAATAATTAAGGGTACAAAAACCCAACCCACGCTTCTGTTTGGGTAAAATAGCTCAAAACATGATTTCCCCAGAATATCCCGATATTTCTCGGGGACATATCCGGATATCAATATCCGGATATTTCCAGACCCAATATCCAATATCCATATCCAGATATTCACAGACCCAATATCTGGATATCGATATCCAGATATTCACAGACCCAATATCCGGATATCCATATCCAGATATTTCCAAACTCAATATCCGGATATCCATATCCGGATATTTTCAGCCAAATATCTGAATATTTCGTGTCAGAATGCAGTTTTGCATTTTTGCGAAGATATCCATTCAATGTTCCATTTTTAACACTTCCAGACGTCCAAGCATGCATTTTTAGACACATTTAAGCAAGTGTTTATGCTGGTTACCTACTCATCTCATTTTACATGCTAAGACTCAACTTTTATCAAAGAAAACTCATGAACAAGGTTCAAGGACATACCCCAAAGCTCAAAACAAAAAAGAGGGGTGCTCTTGGAGCTCTCTAGGCAGCTCCACAAGTCTGACTTTACAAGGCTACGAAAATGGTGATCAAAGCTTGGTTCTTTGCACAAAAGATGACTTCTTGGCAATACAAATGCTAAGCAAAATGGTTCATTCACCACCCAAGCTCAGAGGCAGCAACCAAAACCCCCTCACACAGCAACCCCAACTCAGAAAGTGGCACCTTTAATCCTCACCAATCACACACCCAAGTGTTTGCTAATCTTTGGAGAAGGAATCAAGAAGAAAAGAGGAGTTTTGAATGAGTTTATGTAAGAACCCGCACCGTTAATTTAGGAATTTAATTAATTAATTACGAGATTAATGAGATAATTCTATAATTGACCCTAATAATTATGAGAATGCTTAAATAATTATGGCAAGTAATTAATAATGTGGAAAGTCACTTTTTCTGACGAAAAGTGCAGATACCGGTTCCGCCTCATAGTATAAATGCGTACCGATGAAGTATCCCAGAAAATTATAAAAAGTATGTATATGTCACTAGAATAATATATAGGACTAGCATAACAAGTTTCAGGTCAAAATAATGAGAACTGGTGTCAGAAATGATACTAGCTATGTAAAAGCGCGTACCGAAAAAGTACTGCAAAAAATAAAATAAAAATATAAAAATCTTAGAAAAATGGCTAGGTTCAGAATCCTAAGTTTGAGATTAAAATGCTAAGCGTATCTATTAGCGCTAATACAATGCGATTAAAACGTAAGTGGGCTACATAAGGCCTTGACACATGATCCTAGGTCATTTCTGGTGCCTTTCTTTGTGAGAGTGGCTGCTGTGTTTCTCTCCAAGCAGACCAACTTCCCTCTCCCTCTTTTTGAACCAAAGTGACTACCTTTCTTCACTTTTCCTTCACCAAAACACCATTGTTGGGTGTGGGAAAGACTTGAGTGGGTGAGAGACTCTTGCTTTCTGAGTTGTGAGAACTGCCTAGGGAGAGTTTTGGGCTGAGTTCATTGGTGGGGGTTGTGGGAACCATTTCCTTGAGTGTTGAAGCTTCAAGGAGTGACCTTTGAAGAGAAAGGACCATTCTTGTGGATGCATTTTCGTGGCCCTTGTGTGGACTGACTTTGGGAGCTGAAGTGAGAGCTCCAAGAGTATCTCTCTTTTCTATTTTGAGCCTTGGGTAAGTTCCATCACTTTGATCATGAGTTTTACTGGTTAAAAGTGGAGTCTTGGCATGTAAAATGAGTTGAATAGGTAACCAACACGAACATGAACCTTATAGTGTATAAAAATGCATGCTTGGACGTTGAAATTGATTAAAAATGGAACATTGGGAGTGATATCTCGCGAAATGAAGAAACTGCATTCTGTCGCGAAATATCCGGATATGATATCCGGATATTGATATTCGGATATGGAGTTGGAAATATCTGGATATTGATATCCGGATATAGGGTTGGAGATATCCGGATATAGATATCCGGATATGAAATCCGGATATGGCCCCGACAAATATCTGGATATTCTGGGAATTTCGAGAAAGTGACGGTTATTTGCAGACAAAACTGTATTATGGGTTTATGGACCCATGATTGGTTAAGTGAACCTCTGTAATGATTAATCTAAGTCAGAATCAAAGTGATTAAGGGCTTATGGCTTTGTGAGAAGCCTAAGGACATGAAACGCAAAAGGAAAGCGTTGTCTTTATGTCATATGCTTGTAGATTATAATTGTTGATATGATTGTTGGTATAAACAAACTGTGAGAGTGCTGCTTGTGGACCTTGGACTTGGTTGGATAGTTAGTTTGCGAGGTAAGCTTTCGTGTCCTCGGTTTAGCCATTGTTGGTTCCACCATACCCCATGGCAGAATGGTTTATATGCATGATGTGTTTTCATTTATTGATTTTGAAATGCTGTTGAGCTATATGTGCAAGTGCTTATAATATGCATGTGTTGTTCCACCTAGACGGTAAGCCTGTGTATGTAGGAGACATACCATAAGGTGATTCTGGGGGTGGGTGTAAGTAGTGACTTGTACTAAATGTAGGTAATAGACGTATGTAAATCATGCATTTCTCTGGCCAGTAGAATAGTTGACACACATGACATGATTATTCTGCTGCAATGCACGGATTTTGAAACTATATTATATTATATTACTGCTTTTTGAACTTATATTGCACGTGTAAGTGAGCTTGGAGTGGAGAAATTATTGAGGACCCCTTGTCTTACTAAGATTTATGTTTAGAGATCTCACCCCACGTTTAAGGCACATATTTCAGGTTCAGGTAACTCGGGGGTTGAGACCTCGGGCGGTAGGAGGCCGAAGCCGAGTTAGATATCTGTTGTTATGATGATATGTTGGATGCTGACATGTTATTTATTTGTTATTATGTTGTTTGATTTGAGACTCTGTTGGACTTTGTTGCCTTATTTGGTGAGCATGGGGGTTGTCCATGCCACATTGATTGACTATGTCCTATTTGGATTCGAGTTAGATTCATATATTAGGATATTGTCCGGACTACGTGTTGTAGATCCGTGACTTAGATACCCACTTATCTACGTATGAGGTTATTCGGTGTAGATAGCTGTCTATTTAGAATTTACATACAGGCAACATTTTGAAAGTGATTAAGTAATCAACGTGGTTAATAATAATGACGTCATAATTGAAAAGAAAAAATTTATTCCGCAGTTTAATTAAGCGCTGCTTAATACGATGATATGATAACAAACCGGGTATACACAAGGTGTTACAGTTTACAAGAAGAAGGGAGAGGGTGGCAAGGTGGAGGCAAAAGACCTCAGAAACTTCACGTATAGAATGAGTAAAACTGACCTAAAAATCTGTGCTAAGGCTATTTATACCTGTATTAAGTTTAATCACACTATATTAGCACTAATAGCTACACTTATCATTTTAATCCCAAACTTTGGATTCTGAACCTAGACATTTTTCTAAGATTTGTCATATTTTTATTTTATTTTTCACAGCACTTTGCCGGTACGCGCTTTTACGTAGCCGGTATCAGTTCTGATGCCAGTTCTCATTATTTTGACTTGAAACTTGACATACTAGTCCTATATATTATTCTAAGAATATTCATGCACTTATTATAATTTTCTGAGACACTTCATCGGTACGCATTTATACCGTGAGGCAGAACCGGTATCTGCATTCTTCATCATAAAAGTGACTTTCAACATTATTAATCACTTACTATAATTATTTAAGTCTTCTCAGATTTATTAGGGTCAATTATAGAATTTATCTCTTAACTTATAATTAATTAATTAAATTTCTAAATTAATGGTGCGGGTTCTTACATAAAGTAATCTAAAATTGATCTCTTAATGTATCAATATTAGTTATTTATCATGAAACCAAAAGAGCCAGTTAGAGATATGATTACACGATTTACTAATATTGTAAATGAGTTAAGTGCTTTAAGTAGAGAAATTATAGTTGAAGAACTGGTCAGAAAAATTCTAAGAAGTGTCCCAAAAGAAGATTGGATGTCTAAAATCATTGCCCTGCAAGAGACTAAAAATTTCAAAACCTTCAACTTAGAGCAACTGATAGGATCCTTGATGACCTATTAGATGCAACTGGAGTCTTACAAAAAGGATGGTGCGAGAATGAAGGATAAAGGCATAGCTCTTAAAGCTCAATCTAAGGAGGCTAAAGATGATTCAGATGATGAGGAGAAAATTGTTATGCTTGTGCAAAAATTCAGAAAATACTTCAAGAACCCAAAGTACAATGAGAGCTCAAGCAACAAGTAGGTGAAATACAAAAACTCATCTTTTAAAATTAACAATGGTTGCTATAAGTGTGGTAGAATATATCACAAGTCAAGGATTGTCCTGGATTAGAGGAAGAAGTTAAGAAAGAGAAGAAGGAAAAAGAACACAAAAACTTTGAGAAGAAAAAGTTCAAGAAAACAATAATGGCTGCTTAGAGTGACTCTGAATCAGAAGAAGAAGGCTCTGAAAGCAGTGAGATTGAAGTAAAGATTTGTCTTATGGCTGGAACTGACTCTGAAGATGAAGATCATAAGGTAAATTTTTTTGAGCTAAAATCATCCATGCATAAGTTGTCCAAGAAGCATTTGATACAAGAGTTGGACTCTGTAATAGATGAATACTTAAAAATGCGTGAGTACAATGATGAGTTGTTAGATGGTTTTGGTGAGATAAAGAACGAGCATAAGAACTTCTCTAAGGTTAACAAAGAATTGAAGAAATCAAATGATAATTTTAAAGACGAGATCACTAGGCTTAAGAGAACTACTTCTGAACTAGAAAGCAAGAATGCCTCTTTGATAGAGAAATTACAAGAAACCAATAAAAAGGAATGGGTTGTGATAGGTGATGCCCATTTAGATGAAGATATTGAACAATTGGAAGGTAAGGTAGGAGAACTGACTAAAGAGAAACAAGACCTCCAAAATAAGCTAGAAACTTCCCTTATGATTCCAGCGGTAGATAGACCTAATGTTGTTGACTGGTTGAACAAAAAATTGTAATAAATCTAGGCATAGGTTAGGAATTGAAGAAAATAAGAATTCTGCTTGGAAAACCACAACTAAGTGTGTGGACTTGTATGAGAATAAGGTGTGTTATTATTGTGGTAATATAGGACATCTAAAATTTGAGTGCAAGGCTAGGATAAAAACTATGGAAAAAAATGTATCATATATTAAAAATAGCTTTGTTTCTGCATGCAAAGTAAAATAAATATGGATTAGAAAAGATGAGGTTAATTTTCTTTTTAAATTATTTGATTTCATCTAATTTTTGGAAAGTCATTATTGGGAAAGTTAATTTGAAGATTTTGATTTTATTTTCAAAAAGATATTTGGAATGTTTTCTTAAAAATCATGATAATCTTGAGATTTTTTCTTAGTAATTGATTTTAAGAAAAAAAAACCCATAAAAACCATACCTTGAGTCTTTCTTCATTAGAAAAAGTGTGTGTGATTATTCAATAGAAAAAGTGTGAACTTTCAAATCATTGAGTCTACCACTTAGGTTTTATTTGTACTTATTTGCTTATTATTTAGAAATGGTAAGGTAAACAATTTTAAATTGTATTTTCTTCTTGACCTTGGAAAATGTCGTGGCTTAAAAATAAGTCGGTCTTTGTTCAGTGAGAATAAAGACGAGAGTCGTTTGGTTTCGGGGAGTCTTTGATTAAACTTTGTAAGAATCCTATGGGTACGGTTCCAGAAACCTTGGGTAAAGTTTCAGGTTAATTTTTGTATAAGGGCAGAATATGGTCAATTCTTGTACTTTGGATTGATCGATAATGGATTTGTCTCCCAATTGGATAGAGGTATCTAAGTTGAGGTCGTGGGTTTTTTTTCCTCCGGTTGGAGTTTTTTCCATGTTAAAATAATTATGTTGCTTCTTGTAACACCCAGTGTTAACCTGTTTTGTTAACATGTCATCGTATTAAGCCACACATAATTAAAATTTGCGGAATATCTTTTTTTGTTCAATTATGGCGTCATTATCATTATCAAGTTGAATTACTTAATTCATTTTCAAAACATTGCCTGTATGTAAATTGCAAATAGACAGCTAACTGAAATACCTCATAAATAAATAAGTGAGTATCTAAGTCACGGATCTACAACACGTAGTCCGGACATAATCCTGATACTATTATACAACTTGAAACAACTAAAAACATAAAGTCAAGTCAATGTGGCATGGACAATCCCCGTGCTCACCAAATAGGGAACCAACGCCCAATAGCAGTCTCAAATCAAATAACATGGCAGTAAAGATAAAGCATTGTCAGCATCCATCAAAATCATCATAATAGCATGCAATCAGCTAAGCTCCGACCTCCTGCCGCTAGAGGTCTCAACCCCCGCATTACCTGAACCTGCAATGGTGCCCCAAACGTGGGGTGAGATCTCTAAACAGAAATCTCAGTAAGACAAGGGGTCCTCAAGGATCTTCCACCCCAAGCTCTCTTACATGTGTAATATAAGTTCTAAAAGCATTAATTCAATATCAGTTCCAAAATATGTGCAATGCAGTAGATATTCATGTCATGTGTGTTATAACTATTCTACTGATCAGAGAAATGCAGGAATACGTCTATTACCCACATAAGTACATGCCTATGCTGTACCCGCCCACAAGACCACCCCATGGCTTCCTGGCTAGGCGAAACACCACATACATATCATAAACATTTTGCACTTAACAGCTCCATAGCATTTCAATAAAACAGTACATGAAAACACATCATGCATATAACCACCCCCCATGGGACATGGTGAAACAAACAATGGCTAAACCGAGGAGACGAAAGCTTACCTTGCAAGCTAACAATCCAAGCCAAGAGTCCACACAAGGTCAAGGTCCACACACAGCACAATCACAATCTGTTAGGACCAATAACAACATCAATATTTATACTCTACAAGCATACGATATAAAGACAACGCCTTTCCTTTGCGTTCCAAGTCTTAAGGCTTCTCACAAAGCCACAAGCCCTTAATCCCTTGATTCTGACTTAACTTAATCATTACAGAAGTTCAACTTCCACAATCTAGGGTCCACAAACCCATAACTCAGTTCTGTATGAACAGTACCGTTACTGTTCACGCAAACCCAGAATATCCGAATATATGTCGGGGACATATCCGGATATTCCATATCCGGATATCAGAGACCCCATATCCGGATATCAATATCCGGATATCCATATCCGGATATTTCACGACAGAATGCAGTTCAGCATTTCGCGAGATATCCTTCCCAAAGGTGGTTCATTTCACGATTTCAGAAGCTTAAACATGCGTTTATAGGTGTGTTTAACCTTACCCAACCTTAAGTTATCAACTTTATCTTATTACATGCATCAAGGCTTCATTTTTAACCAAAGAAACTCAAGAACAAAGGTGATGATCATACCACAAGCTCAAAACAGAACAACTAGGTGCTCTTGGAGCTCTCCCTTCAACCCTAAAGGTTCTGACTTGCAAGTGTACGAAAATGGCACACCATAATGGTTCCTTCTCACCAAAAATGGCTTCTTGGACCAACACCAACAAGACACAAGCTCTCAAGCCACCCCAAACAATGAAGTCAGCCCATAACTCACTTAACACAGCCACCACAACCCAAAAATGGAGCTCACTTCACACTCACCAAGATAGTTTCCACTCACCCAAGGTATTTTAATGAAGAAACAAGAGGAAAATGTGACAACTTGGTTGAGTTTCAAGGGAAAATAGAAGGTGGCAGCATAAAGAGTCCAAGGATCAGAAATAGAGGCACGTAGAGTAGTATTTTCTGACCTAGATGTGTGTGCCAATGCCTTATATAGGCCACTTAAGTCTTAATCGCACTGTATTAGCGCTAATTGCTACACTTAGCATTTTAATCCCAAACTTAGGATTCCGAACCTACTTATTTTTTTAAGATTTATCATATTTTTATTTTATTTTTTGCAGCACCTTTCCGGTAGGCGCTTTTCCATAGCCAGTATCAGTTCTGGCACCCGTTCTCATTATTTTAACTTGAAAATTGTTTTACAAGTCCTATATATTATTCTAGTGACATATACACACTTTTCATAATTTTCCGGGATACTTCACCGGTACGCATTTATACCGAGTAGCAGAACCGGTTTCTGCACTTTTCGTCAGAAAAGAGACTTTCAGCATTATTAAACACTTACCAATATTATTTAAGCCTTATCATAATTAATAGGGTCAATTATGGAATTATTTTCTAATTTCACATAATTAATTAATTAACTTCCTTAATTAACGGTGCGGGTTCTTATACTTCTTCCCTTTACTCTTTATTTTATCACAGTTGTGTGATTTTAAATTGAATTTTTTTAATAAACTCAATTTACCCCGTCTTGAGTTCATCTGGGGCCAACAGGAAATTCAAGATTTGGTTTCTTCCAACATTTTTTGCATATGCAATTTTGCAGCCATTAGTTCGATATTTCGAAATACAAAGTTTGCTTCTTCCCATGCTTATAAGTTCTTATGTCACTCCTTGTATCCATATAACTCTTTGTTGGGCCTTAGTATTCAAGACTGGACTGAATAATGTCGGTGGAGCATAAGCAATTAGCATTTCAATCTGGTCAAATGTGATTTTTCTTGGATTATACACGAGATACTCTTTTGCATATGCATAAACCCGTGCACCAATTTCTTTGGAGATGTTTCAAGGATTTTGGGAGTTCCTTTGTTTTGCTATTCCTTCTGCAGTAATGATTTGCCTTGAATGGTGGTCATTTGAGTTGCTTGTCTTGCTATTTGGGCTCTTACCAGATACACAACTTTAAACTTTAGTTTTCTCCGTATGTGGTGCTCCAGGTCGCTCCTTTCTTTTGCATATTTTGTATATTCTTGTAGTCTTAATGACATCATCAAAGACAGATTGTGATTCTCTATATAAAAGAAATTCTAGTTTTTTTCCCCTCTCATTGGACCTTGAGGACAAAGTCTGTAAGAACCTGCACCGTTAAATTAGGAAATTAATTAATTAATTATGAGATTAATAAGATAATTCCATAATTGACCCTAATAATTATGAGAAGGCTTAAATAATTATGGTAAGTGATTAATAATGTTGAAAGTTGCTTTTCTGACGAAAAGTGCAGATACCGGTTCTGCCTCACGGTATAAATGCGTACCGATGAAGTATTCCGGAAAATTATGAAAAGTGTGTATATATTACTAGAATAATATGTAGGACTAGCATAACAAGTTTCAAGTCAAAATAATGAGAACTTGCATCAGAACTGATACTGGCTACGTAAAAGCGCGTACCGACAAAGTGCTGCGAAAAATAAATTAAAAATATGATAAATATTAGAAAAATGGCTAGGTTCAGAATCTTAAGTTTGAGACTAAAATGATAAGCGCAACTATAAGTGCTAATACAATGTGATTAAACTTAATGCGAGTATAAATAGGTTTGGCACTAAACCCTAGGCTGATTTGGTGCTATTACTACGTGAGTTTTCTGATTTATTTCAGCACCTTGAGCCTTCACCTTGTCACCTTCTCCTCTCCATTTTGGTGAACCAAGTGATCACTTTTCTTTCTTTTCTCTTAACCAAAACACCATAGCTAGGTGGGAGTTGGTCTTGTGAGGGTGTGGGGTGTTTCATTTCTGAGTTGTAGCCTCTGTTTGTGAGGCTGAGTTGCTGACTTTGGGGTTGTGAGTGGGACGACTAGTTTCATCCACTTTAGTGCTTCAAGGAGCCACCTTTTGGCATAAAGGGCCAAGCTTGGTGATCAAATTCGTATCTTTGTAAAGTCAGTGTTGTGGGGCTGTGTTGGAAGCTCGAAGAGTGTCCCATTTTCTAATTTTTGAGCCTTGGAGGTATACCATGATCATCTCTTTTGTAGTTTCATGATAATCCATTAAAAAGGGAAACTTTAATCATTTGAGTTAAGGACTGAGATTCTAAGTCTAAAATATGTTAATGAACATCTGTTTACGGAGTCATTGGACTCCAAATCGCTTTAGGACTCTTAAAAATGGAATTATGCAGTGAACAGCTCGAGTTTCTGCATTCTGTCTGATAAGTATTCGAATACTTTTCGTGTAGTATTCGAATACTTATCAGCATGTAGTCGAATACTCCTTGAAAGAGTATTGGGATACGTTTCTGGAAGAAAAGTATTCGGATACCATAGTGTAGTATTCGAATACTGAGTAGTTTTTGAGTACTGTTGGTAAAGTATTCGGATACCATGTGGTATTCAAATACTTAAGTGAAAGTATTCGGATACTTTCTAGAGACAAGGAGTATTCGAATACTCATCGAGGAGTATTTGAATACCTCCTGCTGATTTAGTCTTAAATCACTTAAAATGAATTGGAAAGCCTTAATCACTTAATGGAACCTTGGGCTTTGAATAATGATGATTATTCCTTTTATAAACAGATTGTGATTGTGCCATTTGTGGGCCTTGAGCTAGTGTGGACTTGACTTGGATTGATTGCTTAAGAGGTAAGCTTTCGTGTCCTCGGTTTAGCCATTGTTGGTTCTACCAAACCCCATGGGGGAATGGTTTATATGCATAATGTGTTTTCATGTTTGAATATTTGAAATTCTATTGAGTTGTTATGTGCAAGTGCCTTATGATATGCATGTGTTGTTCCACCTAGACGGTAAGCCTGAGTATGTGGGAGACATACAATAGGGTGATTCTGTGGGTGGGTACAAGTGGTGTCTTGCACTGATTGTAGGTAATAGACGTATGTAAATCCTGCATTTCCCTGGCCAGTAGAATATTTTGACACACATGACATGATTATTCTGTTGCATTGCACTGATTTTGGAACTTATATTGTTTTACTGCTTTTAGAACTTATATTGCACATGTAAGTGAGCTTGGGGTGGAGAAATCTTTGAGGACCCCTTGTCTTACTGAGATTTCTGTTTAGAGATCTCACCCCACGTTTGGGGCACATTTTCAGGATCAGGTAACTCGAGGGTTGATATCTCGGGCGACAGGAGGCCGGAGCTGAGTTGAGATTTTTGCTTTTATGATGATGTGCTGGATTCTGACATACTTTACATTTATTATCATGTTATTTGATGTGAGACTCTGTTGGGCCTTGTTGCCTTATTTAGTTAGCACAGGGATTGTCCATGCCACATTGACTTTACCTTGTTGTTTTAGATTCGAGTTGTATAATGTATCAGGATTATGGTCCGGACTACGTGTTGTAGTTCCGTGATTTAGATACACACTTATTTATATTATGAGGTTATTCAGTTTAAATAGCTTTTTATTTGCAATTACATACAGACAATCTTTTGAAATGAATTAAGTATTCAACTTGGTTAATAATAATGACGTTATAATTGAAAAGAAAAAGTTAATTCCGCATTTTAATTAAGCGCTGCTTAATACGATAATGTGATAACAAATCGGGTATACACGGGGTGTTACAAAGTCCCTTTTGAAGGGTAAGGCAATGTTACGAACGAAAAAAAGGATTGGAGCTCCGATTTGCACAAAAGACTTTGTGGTTAATATTCAAAAGTAAGCATAGGAATAACAACTATATTAAAAGTCTTGTATAGTTGTATATCAATAGCCTTTTATAAGTAATAACAGTAGTTATGTTGAATATCAGTAGCTTGTGTAATAGTATACTAGTGGGTATTCTTTAGTGCTGATGTGGCACTTGTTTTGGCGTGAAGCCATTGGTTGTTAGGAGTCAATGTAATAAAACCTAGTTGTAACTGATGTGATACTCATTCTTGATGAAATATCAGAAATGCTCATTCATTCTTTTTCCTTCTTGTTTCTTGCGTCTTTTTTATAGATGGTTACTCTCAACATTTTCCTGCTTGATGCAAATACCAAATGCACGGGGGGCAAACTTATAGGAGTGGTAATGATGGGTATTTGTTCCTCCTTAATTTTTTTTTTTCTATTATGGTATGTACAAAATAATATTTTTAATAATAATATTTGTAATGATTAACCTTTCCCTATTATTTTTAATAATACTTGTACCTTTGTAGTTTCATTTTCACCCCGTCACAAAAAAATTCTAGGTTCGTCATTGTAGATGACATGGTACGAACTTAAGGGATATCCGCTAATTGATTCAAAGATGTCTGGTATGGCTTATACTTCGCATATATATGAGGACTTGTAGATGCTTGGTATTGTTGTGGGCCTCTGACTCATTGCTGAGTCAGTGTATTTATCATTTTCTTAGTAGTTTGGGTTTGAGCCCATGAATAACTGCTCTTAGGGTTTTCTAAATCTTATTTATATTTCCTTGTAAATTGAGTGACTTGTAACGGTTGTCGGTGGGGTGGATATAGTACAGACAAGCTGGACTTAGCCTATATTGGGTGAAACATGATAAATGATATGCCTCCAGCATATATATGATTTTAAGCCAAAAAGAGAAAGAATCTTGATCAATCTTGGATAAAAAGAGCTAGAATTGTTATTAAATTGATAAATCCCAATCAGATACCTTGGCACTGATTTTTTTTATAATTTTGTAGGAAAACGGACAAGAAAGAAGCCCAATTGGAAGCTGCTAGGCTGAAGCCCCGCGCTACTGGCACGGGTATGGCGCTGACAGCGCCAGAAGCAACTTTCAACTCAGAGCCTCCACGCTACTAGTGTGGAACTGGCACTAGCAGCGCCAGCCATTCATACCAACTGCGCTGGCAGCGTGGGAACCACGCTAGTAGCGTGAACATGTAGTAGGCTGAACAACACTCCCACGCTATCAGCGCCAACCTGACGCTAGTAGCGCGGGAGGTACGGGAAAATCAGTAACATATCTCAGATTATATCAGAGAAGATTGGACCAAAGATACACGATGAAGTTATTATCAAGATTTCTAGACAAGGGCACAAAGTCTATAAATAGAGACTCAGGCCCTAAAGACAGACATCTTTGGCGGGAGAGAATTGTGAGAACAGAGAATTGAGAGAATTCTTGGAGGCTCACACTGGAGGTTAGGATTCCACTGAAGTTGAAGACCGAAGAACATTGATCCTTCATCTTCTTCTTCTTTTCTTTTTCTTTCATGAATACTTTTTATTATTTTAATTTGTTTAAGCCAGATATGTCTGGCTAGTTTCTTTTTGTAGTTTGGGATCACGAACCCGATGTGAATCCTTTATATTGTTTTTATAATTTAATTAGTTAGTTAGTTTTATTCTGTCTGTGTTAATTTTTCCATATCCTTATTAGAACTGATCACTCTAATTATAGGACTTTGAAGGTTAGGGCTCCCAATAGACATATTAGGGTTTTAATCTGGACAAGGGTGGAATACACAATTTGTGCATGACCTAGACATAGGCTTACATAGATTGCGGACTTATAATTCATTTGCTTAATGCTTAATTCAAGAGGAATTACTAGGACACTAGGATTCTAATTGGGTTAAAGGGTTGAAATCACTAAGACATTAGGGTTCAACTAATTTATAGGGAAATAATGAATTATGTGAGCAAACAAATTAGTTAATTATAAAATACAATATAGGAATATAAGGGAGGATCGGAGGTGAAGTGCATCCTGGCTACAGTCTTTTTATAATTTCTACTCAATCTCATAATTTCTTATCATTCTTGATATTCTTGCATGCGTTTGAATTTAATTGCTTTTAAAATTCTGTTTTTAAATTACAACAATCAATCAAATTCACAATCAAACCTATTTTTCTTCCAAATCAAGGGGAAGCTGGACTTAGCCTATATTGAGTGAAACAGGATAAACCTATGTATCAATTTTGTCTCCCCTTTCTCTTTATAATTTTAGGTTTGTGTGTGTCGATTCCCAACAAAAGAGGGGAAAAAGGGAAGGAGAAAGAAAATAGAGAAAAGGATATTACACATTGTTGTTGAGGCTCTTATCTAAAACTTACAAAAAAGAGTTAGATATGGGACAAAAAAAATATCTATTAATAATAGGGTTATAAATGAGTGGAGTCTCATAATTCGAATTTTTTATAGTTGAAGAAACTGAAATATCAAAATCGTTTATTAAAGTGTCAGCTTTATACTTTCGTGAGTTAAGTTTATTAGTTTTTTTTTTGGATAACGTTTATTAGTTTTTAAGTTACCTTTAAGTATATAGTATTTGGTATTTTTTTATTAAATGATTACTTTAACTAAATTTGTGTTAAAAAAATATATTATAAGGTTAATCAATAAAGTGGTAAAAAAGTTTAAATAAAATAAAATAAAATAACGTAAGTCATGGTTGTCAAACTTGAGAGTATACTCGGACGAGTTTATGCTTTTTATAACACCTCGTATTTCTAAAACGTATAATTATATATGAAAATAAGGATTAAAGGATAGGATTAGTGAAAATTATGAAATTAAGGCCCAAAATACAAAGGAAGGGTACAACGGTAATTAACCAAACACGTAACCCTAGGAAAGTAAAATTGAGTAGGAGGTCTCAAATGAGAAAACTAACCCTGAAAATGGATTCAAAACGAAAAATTGAGTGGTTAGGCAAGTTTCTGAAAATTTGGGAAATAGTATTTTTACCGTGTAAAAATACCGCGGTACAGTTGCACCGTAAAGCATGCCGATTTAATTTTGAGCTCTAGGTTTGAAAATAAGTTATAAATGGTACATAGGACTAGGAAATATGATTTCTGGTGAAAATTGATGGAAATTAGAGTGTTTGGGAGCGTGCCCACAACATGCGTAACAGCGTAAAACTGTGATTTCACCGAACGATCAAAAAACTCCTGATTTATCTGATCAAGGATAGTTAATGGACTTTGTAGAATATTAAATTTTTTATTTAATGGATAATTCATGAATTAAGTGGTGATTCATGGGTTAAATGAGTTGTTTCAGTGGTATTTCGTCTTATTAGAGTCTACGTGGCAATCCAAGTCACTTAAGCATTTTTCCCTTGCACTTTCTCTCTCCTGGAAGCAGCTCCTCCACGTTGAAACAGCACCCAAAATGCAGCCCTCCATGGAAAAGAATGGGAAGCTTCTTGTTTCCTTGATTTCACTCACTTTCACTCATCAAATCGAAAATTCTTGAACATCAAAGTTGTTCCCCTCCCTCTTGTGAGCATTTTTCATGTGATGAAGTCCTTTTAAAAGTGAGTGTGTGAGGAGATCATTTTGTGATGAGGGTGGCGGTTTTGGAGAAATTCAAGAGCATTGGAGCTTGTGTTGCTTGGTTGTACACTTGAAACTCATTCCTAGGAGCCTTGTGACTTGATTGGTGATGAGTTTCCTTGATTAATTCCATGGACTTTATGTTAGGTTTTATGGATTTGTGGTTGTTTATGATGATATTTTAATGTTGGTTGATGATGAATTTAAGTGGTTTTATTGATGTTAAGTTGGTTAATGAGTTGTAGTGATGGATTATGTCTAAATGAAATAAAAGATAGTATATGCATTGATGAAGGTTCAAGGGATAGAAAAATTGAAAGAGAATTCGTTAAACCTTAAGCTAGGCAAATCGGTCATCATGTGATAAAATAGTTAAAGAATGTGTTTAATCAAGTTTGTATATGGAAATATAAGTGTAATATGATTTAGAGTTGGTTTGTAAAAAGAATGAAGTATAGGAATTTCAAAAGAACCTTATGGACCTTTTAGGATCAACATAGGTGCTGTTATGTTAAAAAATTCATATTTGAAGCTACACGACTCCCAATGGAGTGTGGTTTGCTCCAAATTAAAGCCTTAAGTGTCTACTATAACATATCAAAAATTCAGGGGTATTGGAGTTAAGATGATTTTTTCGTGATTAAAATGGCACAGGATGTTGATGTTGTAAAAAGTGTGTGTATTTCAGCCCTTTAGAATTAATTGTGCAAATTAAGTATTTAATTGATTGGTTATGTAAAACAATGATCCTTATGAAATTTAATGATGATTGGCTAGTATTTGAACCAAACATAAAGTGTGAAATCTTAATTAAGTCTAGGATGTAGACTATGTTTATGTTAGAGTTTTGATGAAAAAGTTATATAATAATTTATATCAAACTACTTAGTGATCAAACAAGGAATTAACTAAGGTATATGAATAGGAAAACAAGTCAAAATCTTGGAGTTTCTAAGTGGTGCAATTCTGCCACTATAGGATTAATTGACCTGAGAATGAAAGTAAATTCCCATAAGTGTTTGATTACATTTAGCAAGTACATTCAAGTATATGCTATATAGATGGTTAGTTTGGAAACTTGTATAAACTTGTGGTTTTGAAATATGTGTTAATATGTATTAAATCTTGAAAACATTGGGGTAATTGTCTGTGACTTGTGTGGTGGCATGAATTGATATAACTTGTAAATTGATGGTACATAGGTTGAAGAACAAGTTTAGAGGCATTGGATTAAATACGTGAAATTCAAGCAAGCTTGGAATTGAGCTTTTTACAGGTAACCTCTTGGTACTGGGACTTGTTCCCCTTGTGTGTACCACCATACCCGTTGAGGGTGTTGGTAGAAAATGTATATGAGTAGTGTAGAATAACATGATCATGCATGTAGATGTATGTTTGATAACTCATATTTTATTACACTTATTTGTTACTCTTGATTAGTATTTTCTCTGAAGCGTTCTTCGTGTTCTTCGTCTTTAATAAAATAATGATTCTTTTTATTTCAATTATGTTTACCTTAGCCATGCGAGGCTAAGAACCTTTTAATCAACCTAAGGGTAACGGATTCCATGGATTAGTCTTGAGGGTCTGCGTTTATTTTAAATCAGTTTCGTTTCCCTTCCAAACTCAGATTGATATCGTGCGATCGTGGATATTCAATTTGAGGTTCGCGATTGCGATTATGGAAAGGGATTAATCATCAGATTTGATGATTAGGTTGATTGACCCTATGACCTTAAATCAAGCGGGCTAATACTCTGGGATTGTATGAGTAGAAGCATCGTCTTTGATCAAATGCTAAGCGATCGCTTAGAGAGGGTTGTCAATCGGAAATAAGGATTCTGATTCGATTGACAAATCAATCACGATTCTGATATGTTCTTATCTGAGGAAATACGTCCATGGAACCCAAACCTTAGGTTGGTTATTTTTAATTATGAATTTTAAATCCAATTTCATATTCTGCCTTTTTAATTATTCAACCAAAATTAAAAAAAAAAAACCCTTTTAATTTCTGTTTTGATAAACGATTTTTACCCAACCAATTTCCTTCACGAACCTCAGCTGCGGCTATCCGGTTCGCCTCGCGAACAGCTTCCATCATTGTCGCGTTGGCCAATCTAGTGGCCTCCTGATCGGCTAACCTAGCCGCCTGCATCTCAGCCAATGCAGTCAGGATAGGATCGGGTTGATCCTCAGAAGTCTCTCGTGTTCTCTCGGACCTTACCATGACTCTGCACAAGTTACACAAATTATGAGTTGATCAGGCCCACGCAATGTGATCACATATACATCATCATAATAAAATTCGACGAAGTAAACACAAAGACAGACACAACCAAACAACCTAGCAATTGCAATACATACAGGATTTTCCCTCGAACCATTACTCTGATACCATAAATGTAACACCTCGTATATATCCGGTAATGTTAGCATAATATCGTATTAAGCTGCGCTTAATTAAAATGCGGAATTACTTTTTCTTTTCAATTATGATGCCATTAACATTACCAACTTGCTTAATAATCAATTAATAAAACATCGCCTGTATGTAATTGCAATAAAATAGATAACTGAAATACCTCATAACATAGATAATATAAGTGTGGCTGTAGTCACGGAACTACAACAATGCAGACCGGACCATCTAACAGTTTATACAACTCCAATTTAAAAGTACTAACATAAAGTGTCATGGACAATCCCCATGCTCACTCAAATAAGGCAACATGCACAACATCAGTCTCAACAACAACATATCATAAATAGCGAAAAACATAAACAGCATCCCAAATCCAGTCATGCTAACATAAAGCAGTAAAACATAATCAGCTAAGCTCCGGCCTCCTGCCGCCTGAGGCATCAGTACCCATACTACCTGATCCTGAAATAAGCATTCCCCAAACGTGGGGTAAGATCTCTAATCTAGAAATCTCACTAAGTCAGTGAGTCCTCAAGGATCTTCCACCCCAAGCTCACTTACATGTGCAATATAAGTTCAAAAGCAGTTTATCATTTATCATTTCTAAAACAATGCAATGCAGCAGATAATCATGCCATGTGTGTCAATACTAATCTACTGGCCAGAGACAGTGCAGGTATACGTCTATCACCTACACACCGTGCAAGTACCACTTGCATTCACCCCGGTACACCGTCTTGTATGGCGCTACATACTCAGGCTTCCCGTCAAGATGAAACAACACATGCATATTAAAAGCCATTACATGTAAAGTTCAATCAACATATCAAATATCCAAAAATCATGTACACAGCATGCATAAACCATACCCCCATGGGACATGGTGGAACCACAACATGGCTAAACCGAGGACACGAAAGCTTACCTTGCAAGCTAACTCCAAAAGCCAAGAGTCCACAGCTCAAAGTCCAAACACAACAGATTCACAATCTGTTATGGACCAACAATACATCAACAACATGCACCACAAGCATACAATATTAAGACAACACCTTTTCATTACGCTTTATGTCTTAAGGCTTCTCACCAAGCCATAAGCCCTTAATCACTTGATTCTGACTTAGTTCATTAATTACAGAAGTTCCACTTCGGCAATCTAGGGTCCACAAACCCCCAATAGCCTACTGTACACACAACACAGCTACTGTTCTACGAAATCCCAAAATATCCGGATATTCCTTGGGACCATATCCGGATATGCAATATCCGGATATCTCACTGGACATATCCGGATATGCAATATCTGGATATCCAGAATCCCATATCCGGATATCAATTATCCGGATACTCAAAACCCATATCCGGATATCACATATCCGGATATTCATCGGGCACATATCCGGATATTTCACGACAGAATGCAGAAAATGCATTTCGTGAAGATATCCTCCCAAGGTTGGGTTTTTAACGATTTTAAGCACCTAAACATGCATTTCTAGGTGTGTTCAACATTATCCAACAACAAGTTATCATCTTTAAGCCTTAACATGCATCAAGCTTTCATTTTTAAGTTCAAAGACTCAAGACCAAAGGTGACAAGGCTTACCAAAACTCAATCAGCCAACAAGAGGTGCTCTTGGAGCTCAAAAGGTCACTTCAAGGTTCTGTCTCTCTCTGCACACGAAAATGGTATACCAAGGTGGTCCTTTTACTCAACAAGAAAGCTCCTTTAAGCCTCAAAACCCAATGAGCAAGGAAGCACTCCCCCCAAACCCCAACTCAGAACACAAACAACCCACAAACAGTGGTCAAACCTCAAGCACAACACCCTCACACCCTCTCAAGATGTTTCCCAAGTGAAAGTGTGAAGAAAATCAAGAAAGGAAGTGTCTTGGACCCAAAATGGAGAAGAAACCCCAAGGAGCAGCCAAGCTGATCAGCCACCCTCACTCACTCACGTAGAGAATGTAATATGGCCTAAGGTTTAGTGCCCACTAAGGCTTATATAGTGGTTTAACAATTAAACACACAGTATTAACTTTAATTTCTACGCTTAGCATTTTAATCCCAAACTTTGGATTATGAAACTACATAATTTTCTAAGATTTATCATATTTTTCTTATAATTTTCTGAGCACCTTTCCAGTACGCGCTTTTCCAAGCCAGTAGCGGTTTCCAGCACCAGTTCTCATTATCTGGACTTGAAACTCGTTTTACAAGTCCTACATATCATTCTAGTAATTTTCATACACTTATTATAATTTTTCGAGATACTTTTTCGGTACGCATTTATACCGACTAGCAGAACCGATATCTGCACTTTTCTTCCGAAAAACGACTTTCAGCATTATTACTCACTTACTATAATTATTAAAGCCTCATAATAATTATTAGGGTCAATTATGGAATCATTTCCTATTTTCTCGTAATTTATTAATTAAATTCCTTAATTAACGGTGCGGGTTCTTACAAGTATGATGTCATATAGTATATATACTTATGGATATGGTTTCTTGGTAGTGGGGATGGGACTTCCCCTGGAGCAATACCCTGTGTGGATTGCCAGGTGGAGTTTACTAAAGAGTAGGGCTATATTAAAGGCTACTCTTGGAAGTACCCGTTGAATATTATATCTATGAACAGAATTGGCTTATATGCCATCGTATAGGCTTACATGCCATTGGATAGACTTAATAACAGTGGATATCCGTAAAGGATAAATGGGTTATACATAATGGACTGATTGCCAGTCTACATCTTGAATGAATAAATGGATAATGACCTTGTGATGGCCTAAGTGCCAGTGTATATGTACCTTGAGTTGGCCTGTACGTAGATGTCGTGACTGTGAAATTGTTCTGGGCTTTCCTTTGGGGATTAGATCCTAAGAGGTATGGCTCTTAGAAGTCCCGGGTGGACACTGCTAGGAGTTGGGACTTATCGGATGGTCTTTGTGTGCTGATAGCGTGAACCAGTAAATGATGGCATTCATCATAACACATTGAAGAATTGATAGACCGAGTGAGGATATTTTCAATGTAATGAATATTCTACAACCACCAAGGGTAGGAATGAGCAAGAAAATTGATGGGTTGCTCTACAGTATTGAGCATAGGTTTATGTGTGCCGTAGCAGGCAATGGATTAAAACAGTGACAAGATAGAGGAACTATTAAGAATTGTGAAATATGTACAAAATTCTGAGGAGAATATGAATTCATGTAATAGTAACTATGCTATAAACCATGTCAGAAGACTAATCAAAATGAATGAGTAAATTATCTGTGGGAAGAATAACCGAGGACGTTATAATGAATTATACCTATATGTAATATGTTTATAAAATACCACTACTACTATTGTTACTGGGGGTAGCCCCATGTGAATATATGAAACACATTTTGCCATTATATACAGATATGATATAGACACCAAATAGACTGGGTCCATGTGTGATCTGGAGTGTACTGGGTACACATTTTGCCGTTATATACGGATATGTTATAAATATGAATTCCCCTATGTATTGGGTGTACGTTATACGACTTGATATTATTATCTCTGTGCGGCTTATGTTCCCGGAGAATATGATTATCTCTGTGCGACTTATGTGCTCGGAGAATATGATTATCTCTGTGCGGCTTATGTGCCCGGAGAGTATGGTTATCTCTGTGTGGATTATGTTTTCGGAGACTCTTTTATCTCTGTGCGGATTATGTTCCCGGAGACTATTGTTCTGTTTTATAGGGACTATGATACAAGGAGGTATCCTGTATTGAGGTGACTGCTGTAATAGGTGAGATGTCTTATGTTAATGCACAACTAAGATTGTACCATGTGAAGAATGCAAAATGTGATGTCAAGTATATGTAATGTATAATATAAAATGAAAATGATATACTTAGTGAAAGGATTAAGGTACCATTGAATGACGAAATTGTATTCTCAGTGCAAGGACTGATGTACAATAAAATTATGGATTGTATTATCAGTGCAAGGACTGATGTATAACTATCAGTGCAAGGACTGATGTAAAATTATCAGTGAAAGGACTGATGTATAATTGTTAGTGCAAGGACTGATGTGTAATTATCAGTGCAAGGACTGATGTACAATTGTCAGTGCAAGGGCTGAGGTACAATTATCAGTGCAAGGGCTGATGTACAACTATCAGTGTAAGGACTGATGTGCAACTATCAGTGCAAGGACTGATGCGCAATTATCAGTGCAAGGACTGATGTGTAATTATCAGTGTAAGGACTGATGTACAATGAAAGTGTAGATTGTATTAATGGTCCAATTAGTTCTATGTGATTGGACAATGTGTTGGAAATACCTACATGATGGAATGTAATATATTGAGATGAACACCAAAGATTAAATGTCATGATTGTGAAATAGAGGTCTAAAGAATGAAACGATTGTGGGAATTATAGCACATGTATTCTATAATAAGTAAAAATAGTTAAGTTAGTAGAAAGTGCAACCGGGGCCTATGGAAAATTTAAATATAGTGAATTAAAAAGTCATATTACCGGAATGGACAAGTGTTTGTGAAGGATTGGGGAACGATGGGTACCACAAAAATGAGAATATGCCTGTGACGAAAGTAAAATGGTAAAGATGCACACCTGAGGAGGCTACTTGAGAGCGGAAGGATGAGATTCTCCGACTACATCCTGTGTGGACCGGTACGATGCTAATTTTGCGGACAAAATTTCTAAAAGGAGGGGTGAATATAACACTTCGTATTTCTAAAACGTATAATTATATATGAAAATAAGGATTAAATGGTAGGATTAGTGAAAATTCTGAAATTAAAGCCCAAAATACAAACGAAAGGGTAAAACGGTAATTAACCAAACATGTAACCCTAGGAAAGTAAAATTGAGTAGGAGGTCTCAAATGAGAAAACTAACCCTAGAAATGGATTCAGAACAAAAAATTGAGTGGTTAGGCAAGTGTCTGAAAATTTGGTGAATAGTGTTTTTTGTTTTTTTTTTTATAACAAGGTGAATAGTGTTTTTACCAGGTAAAAATACTGCGGTACAGTTGCACCGTAAAGCGTGCAGATTTAATTTTGAGCTCTAGGTTTGGAAATAAGTTATAAATGGTACATAGGACTAGAAAATATGATTTCTGATGAAAATTGATGGAAATTAGAGTGTTTGGGGAAGCGTGCCCATAGCGCGCATAACAGCGTAAAGCTGTGATTTCACCGAACGATCGAAAAACTCCGGATTCATCTGATCTAGGATAGTTAATGGATTTTGTTGAATATTAAAGTTTTTATTTAATGGATAATTCATGAATTAAGTGGTGATTCATGGGTTAAATGAGTTGTTTCAGTGGTATTTCGTCTTATTAGAGCCTACGTGGCAATCCAAGTCACTTAAGTATTTTTCCCTTGCACTTTCTCTCCTGGCAGCAGCTCCTCCACGTTGAAACAACACCCAAAATGCAGCCCTCCATGGAAAAGAATGGGAAGCTTCTTGTTTCCTTGATTTCACTCACTTCCACTCATCAAATCGAAAATTGTTGAACATCAAAGTTGTTCCCCTCCCTCTTGTGAGCATTTTTCATGTCATGAAGTCCTTTTAAAAGTGAGTGTGTGAGGAGATCATTTTGGGATGAGGGTGGCAGTTTTGGAGAAATTCAAGAGCATTGGAGCTTGTTTTGCTTGGTTGTACACTTGAAACTCATTCCTAGGAGCCTTGTGACTTGATTGATGGTGAGTTTCCTTGATTAATTCCATGAACTTTATGTTAGGTTTTATGGATTTGGGGTTGTTTATGATGATATTTTAATGTTGGTTGAGGATGAATTTAAGTGGTTTTATTGATGTTAAGTTGGTTAATGAGTTGTTGTGATGGATTGACTTTTTCTACTACAAAAAGGAATTGAAATATCAAATGGGATGAGTTTAATGAACACTATATGGTTCAGATTTTGTGTGTAAAAATATGCACACCAAGTGTTTGATGATATGTCTAAATGAAATAAAAGATAATATGCATTGATGAAGGTTCAAGTGATAGAAAAATTGAAAGAGAATTCATTAAACCTTAAGCAAGGCAAATCAGTCATCATGTGATAAAATAGTTAAAGGATGTGTTTAATCAAGTTTGTATGTGGAAATATAAGTATAATATGATTTAGAGTTGATTTGTAAAAAGAATGAAGTATAGGAATTTCAAAAGAACCTTATGGACCTTTTAGGATCAACATAGGTACTGTTATGTTAAAAAATTCATATCTGAAGCTACAGAACTCCAAATGGAGTGTGGTTTGCGCCAAATTAAAGCCTTAAGTGTCTACTATAACATATCAAAAATTCAGGGGAACTAGAGTTAAGATGAATTTTTTCGTGATTAAAATGGCACAGGATGGTGATGCTGTAAAAAGTGTGTGTATTTCGGCCCTTTAGAATTAATTGTGCAAATTAAGTATTTAATTGATTGGTTATGTAAAACAATGATCCTTATGAAATTTAATGATGATTGGCTAGTATTTGAACCAAACATAAAGTGTGAAATCTTAATTAAGTCTAGGATGTAGACTATGTTTATGTTAGAGTTTTGATGAAAAAGTTATGTAATAATTTATATCAGACTACTTAGTGATCAAACAAGGAATTAACTAAGGTATATGAATAGGAAAACAAGTTAAATTCTGGGAGCTTCTAAGTGGTGCAATTCGGCCACTATAGGATTAATTGACCTGAGAATGAAAGTAAATTCACATAAGTGTTTGATTACATTTAGCAAGTAAATTCAAGTATATGCTATATAGATGGTTAGTTTGGAAACTTGTATTAACTTGTGGTTTTGAAATATGTGTTAATATGTATTAAATCTTGAAAACATTGGGGTAATTGTCTTTGACTTGTGTGGTGGCATGAATTGATATAACTTGTAAATTGATGGTACATAGGTTGAAGAACAAGTTTATAGGCATTGGATTAAATACGTGAAATTCAAGCAAGCTTGGAATTGAAATTTTTACAGGTAACCTCTTGGTACTAGGGCTTGTTCCCCTTGTATGTTCCACCATACCCGTCGAGGGTGATGGTAGGAAATGTATATGAGTAGTGTAGAATAACATGATCATGGATGTAGATGTATGTTGGTACATAGGTACCGAGTCTCTGGCCAGTAGACAGTTTTTTCCTTCGAGCGTTTCGGACTTCCACTGGATAGGTCTATGAGATGGAGTTCCAGTTGACCCAGGGTCGTGGTGGGTGATCCGGATAGGAGCACACTAGGAAGTCTCGGGTGTATGCGGATGGGAGGGGTACCTTGGTTGGATGTTCTAAGAACACGCCTTGGATGAGTCCCATAGGCTTATATGCCGAGGACGTTGCGTGGTATTGGTAGCTACCATTCCCGCTTCGTCGTATTTTGTATTCCTATATTCTCCAGTTTCTTTAAATCCCTTGCTTTATCTCGTTTTGAGAAGTGGTTATTTTATATTATTTATATGCATCGAAGTGAGCCATTGGGCGGAGTTTTCTCCAGAACCTCTGTGTTACTGAGATATATTCGTATATCTCACCCCGTCTTGGGGGCTTCATTTCAGGAGGTAACAGTGGTACGGGAGCGGCGGGCAAGAAGCCTCTAGGATGAGTCATTGGAGGACTTGCACTTTTTGCATTTTGAAGGCCATTTGGTCAAGGCTAGACTTAGGGCATCAACATTCCATATGTATGTAGGATGAGTTTCATAGTCATATTTGTTCATGTTATTTTTCCTAAGTCTAGTTAGTTGTATATGTCATTTAAAGTTCATGTTTCAAGTTGTAATTAAAGTTATGAAGTTGTAATATGTAAGTGAAATGTTGTAATTGTACAATAGATACATGATGTAATATGATGTTAGGGCTTTAGGCCTAGTTTAGGATTATAATTATTTGTATGTTGAGAAATTGCATGTAAATGGACATTGGTGATTGAAACAAGTTAAGGATTTATAAAGTGAGCCATATGGTATAAATTATGTAATAACTATAAACTGAGTTGGGTTGTAAGTGCCCCAAGGCACTGTTGGTCCTTGTGTGTGCCACCCATTGGTTATTAAGTACGTTTGAGGTATTAGAAAGCAATTACAAATTTGGGGATTTTAGGAAAAACAAAGAAAACTCTGACGAATTTTCTGTAGAATTGGCAGAATTTAGACGAACTTATTTAATATTATTATGAATAATGCTAATAGGCATTAGCAAAATCTCATTATTAATTTATTATTAGAAAATAATGTCTGATAACAATACTGATATTGAGATGGGCCTATACAAGAGGCTCATGTTCTAGAAGACTCAATAAAAGGGCAATTGAAAGAGGAAACTAAGACAAATAAAGAAAAACCAATTAAGTATGTTAATCCTAATACAACTGCTACGAACCTAGACACAGGCCCTCAAAAGAACCACTCAAGGTCCAGAATTTTACTACCCACAAGGCATAAGTAAACCCCATAAATAATAAGTAAAATTTGCAGGTATCATTCGTTCTTTCTTTTTAACTATTATGCTATCATTATACACATACAATAACCCTTTGGCAAAGCCGTTACTTTTAGTGCATAATGATCTGCTAACCTTAGGGGCATATTTGGTGCATAGTATAGGATAAGGCCTGATAACATAAGACCTGATAGTATAAGACCTGATTGTATAAGACCTTATTAAATTTTAATACTATCCAGCTTTTGGTATAATATTGCATAAGATAATATCCTTCAATATTTTAAAAATTACTATATTAAGAAAATTATTTTAATATATTAATATTGAAATGATATATTAATTCTTGAGAATTATACTTGTAAGCAATATTAATACATCAACTCCTTATCAAGCCTAATCCCACCCCTTTAGGCCTGATTAAGTTATACATCATTTTGATGTATTAAGGGGTTCTCCTGTATAAGCTTATACTAACAAGCCTTGTACATCACACCAAACAGGCCCTAAGGGTATTTCTTTCATATATATATACATGAGAAAGCCTCTATATCCAAGATTGACATATTAGTCTCTCTTAGTAGACATATCTGACTCCAGGACAAACCAAATATATATTAAATTTTAAATACATATAATAGTTCAATAAAATAATAGTTTAATAAAATTTAAAATACTTAGTAAAGTCTACTCGAAAGATAATGCATTTAAAATTTTACCATAGCTAAAAATTAAGTGAGCAAACTGCAATGAGAAAAATATTATGCTTGACTCTTGTTAATCAATATTTGTAAAAAGGATAAAACAAAGTAACGATTAAAAAAGAGATGGTGAGTACTTGATTACTTCTGTCTTGAGTTTGGATAAATAAAAATTTAGTTTTCAAATATTAAAGAAAAAAGACTTATTAAGTATATATGTTCAAGTGTATTTTTTTTTAGTTCAATTAAAATTCTAAAATTTTAACCTTACTAACTAATATTTTAGTTGTTTCATAAATAAGTTTGTTAATCTATTTAATAAAATAATTAATGAATACCATTTTTCACCGTTCTAACAACTTGCACAGTCAAAAATTGAATACTCTCTAACAATTATATAATCTACGTAAATATAAGAATTCATGACATTGTTAATTATAAATTATCTATTTATACTTTATAATAAAATGTTCTTGGGATGTATTTAATAATATTATAAAATTCATAATACATTTTTTTGAAAAAAAATAGAATAGTAAAATTGAAAAGGCAAAGGTCTGAGTTGGGGGAGAAAATAGTATACGTTAATTTCCAAAAGACAAAAATAGAACAGTATCCGATAATAAAATTGTCTCGATATGCATTTCATAATATTATTAAATGCGTATTTTTGTTAAAAATCACAATGGAATATTGAAATTAAAAAAGACAAAATACGAATGTTGATAAGAAATATTTTTATTCATTTATAGAACAATATCGTGAACGTTCTATTTTTTATGGTATATTTTGAATATTCTATTGTAACCGACATTGTTGTTAAAATCTTGATTTATCACTACGATTTTACTAATATTCCAAACGCTTTTACAATTTTATAATTTTTTACGAATTTTTTACATTATGATTTTACGTTATGCAATTTTTTAATCCCCATCCGATTTTACTTAAGATCTCGATTTTAACAACGTTGGTAACCGAGTCTATTTTCACATTTAAAACGATTCGCATTTTCTACCGCCAATGTAGATAAGTTATTTATATTGAACCCAAAACAACGTCGTTTTGGGACAGAAATCAAGGTATTTTTGTAATTATAATTTATTTCAGGGTTATAATAGTTTTTCTAATTATAATTTTTTAATTTTTCGATTTAAAATGACGTCGTTTTGAAAATGAATGTAGATAAATTATCTATATTTACTGTACAAAGATTAAAGTCATTTAAAAAAGTAATTAAAAAAAAGGTTTACAAAGTCGATATCTCCATAACCAAATCTGACTGTTATCAATCAATTTCAGTTTACTCAAAATCCTTCCATGACCCATATTCTTAGTCAACCTAGTTTTCTATTATGTCTATCAAACTGTAATCACAATTTGAAGGGAATGATTGGCAGAAATCTCGTTCTAATCCATCGCGAGATTTTTGCCATTTTTAACAAATATCATGTGAAAATCGTTAATGTAAAACAATCATATATATAAGTTTCCTCTTTTAATTGAATTTGATTGAGAAATCTAACCCTACTAACTAATATTATTAAATGCGTATTTTTGTTAAAAATCACAATGGAATATTGAAATTAAAAAAGACAAAATACGAATGTTGATAAGAAATATTTTTATTCATTTATAGAACAATATCGTGAACGTTCTAAATTTTATAGTATATTTTGAATACTCTATTGTAACCGACATTGTTGTTAAAATCTCGATTTATCACTACGATTTTACATTTTTACGAATATTTTTCGTCAAAACGATTTTACTAATATTCCAAACGCTTTTACAATTTTACGATTTTTTTACATTATGATTTTACGTTTTGCGATTTTTTAATCCCCAACCGATTTTACTTAAGATCTCGATTTTAACAACGTTGGTAACCGAGTCTATTTTCACATATTTAAAAACGATTCGTATTTTCTACCGCCAATGTAGATAAGTTATTTATATTGAACCCAAAACGACGTCGTTTTGGGACAGAAATCAAGGTATTTTTGTAATTATAATTTATTTCAGGGTTATAATAGTTTTTCTAATTATAATTTTTTAATTTTTCGATTCAAAATGACGTCGTTTTGAAAATGAATGTAGATAAATTATCTATATTTATTGTACAAAGATTAAAGTCATTTAAAAAAGTAATTAAAAAAAAAAGGTTTACAAAGTCGATATCTCCATAACCAAATCTGATTGTTATATATCAATCAATTTCAGTTTACTCAAAATCCTTCCATGACCCATATTCTTAGTCAACCTAGTTTTCTATTATGTCTATCAAACCGTAATCACAATTTGAAGGGAGTGATTGGCAGAAATCTCGTTCTAATCCATCGCGAGATTTTTGCCATTTTTAACTAATATCATGTGAAAATCGTTAATGTAAAACAATCATATATATAAGTTTCCTCTTTTAATTGAATTTGATTGAGAAATCTAACCCTATTCTTTCCGGATTTTCTTACAATTAATTCAAAGATATGATTTGATAAAAATATATACAATGGTCTCCCGCTATATAAGAGACACAGTACACCATACCTCTAATGCATCACCACGCTTTTCCACCAACACCATGGATTGCTTCACCTATCACATGAGAGTGGTATCAGATAAAGAAAATGAAAGAATCAGCACAACCATAGACAGAAACAAACGCAGCAAAGGAGAAGGCAACAACAATGATAGAGGAACAAACGTACAAGGTAAGTCCAAGCATTCTTTCTCATTATTTGGGTGTATGAAAGGACACAAAGGGGGTCATCATGTTACACGTAATAAGGAATATAAAGAGGAGCACAAGAAGAAGCACAAGATCCGTGCACCAAAGAAGTATTTACAAAAGGTCCACATGCCAGAGTATTTCAGAGGAAAAAGAGAGAAAATTCAAGTCCATACAATCACTTCTCTTCCTAATTCCGGTTACGATACCAAGGTAGAGTTGCATGCATCCGTTGAAGAAGCAATTGCTTACTGCCGTTATTGTTATGCAAAATAAAAGTAGCTAAAATGCTCAATATTGTTGAAGAATTGGAAGGATTGTTTTTTTGTTTCCTTTTCTTTTTCTAGAATTATTTCTTTTCATTTAGAGGAATTAATGAAATTTTTAATTATAGATTGTCTATTTATATTTTATGTTGAAATTATTTAGAGATGATTTTATATATATATATATATATATATATATATATATATATATATATATATATACTCGATTAGTTTGATTCAAACGAGTAGGAATTAGTTTCACTGTTAGATGATATTATAATCTAACCTTGTTGAAAGGGATAAGCAAAGGTAGGTAAACTAAGAGTAGGCAGAATAATCTATCTCATATTTATATTGGAAAAAAGTATATATCCTTTTAAAGGACACAAACTTAAATTCTTTTAAGTGGGAGATAGACACAAAGCGGTGGTCCCACTGAAAAAATAAAGACAAAAAAAATAAAGGTGAGAGTCTCACCTACTTGCGTTTATCTCTCTCTTAAAAGGACCTAAGTTTGTGTCCTTTAAAGGGACACACACTTTTCCCATTTATATTAATAACATTACTAGCAATTTATTCAGTGGTGGATCCAAAAAAATTTATGACAGGGGACAAAAATAAAATACCAAAATTTCAAGTGTTATCAATAATAATAGTATGAATTAACTGTTACAAATATTTTTTAGGGAGGGTTTAACAATTACCCTAATAATCTATTATTATTTGTTAAATATAATTTTATACATGTAATAATTATGAGATTAAAGTTTAAGGAGGGGTGACCGCCAATGCTCGCCTTTCTCTTCGGATCATCCCTGGATTTATTCAATGCGATGATGACTTTTTATTTTCTTATAATATCTAAGAATATAGTTTAATGAATTAATTCACACACATACATATATATATGTAATATTTAATATTTATTATTATTATGAATAATGCTAATAGGCATTAGCCAAATCTCATTATTAATTTATTATTAGTAAATAATGTCTGATAACAATACTGATATTGTGATGGGCCTATACAAGAGGCTCATGTTCTAGAAGACCCAATAAAAGGGCAATTGAAAGAGGAAACTAAGACAAATAAAGAAAAATCAATTAAGTATGTTAATCCTAATACAACTGCTACGAACCTAGACACAGGCCCTCAAAAGAACCACTCAAGGTCCAGAATTTTACTACCCACAAGGCATAAGTAAACCCCATAAATAATAAGTAAAATCTGCAGGTATCATTCGTTCTTTCTTTTTAACTATTATGCTATCACTGTACACATACAATAACCCTTTGGCAAAGCCGTTACTCTTAGTGCATAATGATCTGCTAACCTTAGTGGCATATTTGGTGCATAGTATAGGATAAGGCCTGATAGAATAAGACCTGATAGTATAAGACCTGATTGTATAAGACCTTATTAAATTTTAATACTATCCAGCTTTTGGTATAATATTGCATAAGATAATATCCTTCAATATTTTAAAAATTACTATATTAAGAAAATTATTTTAATATATTAATATTGAAATGATATATTAATTCTTGAGAATTGTACTTGTAAGCAATATTAATACATCAACCCCTTATCAGGCCTAATCCCACCCCTTTAGGCCTGATTAAGTTATACATAATTTTGATGTATTAAAGGGTTCTCCTGTATAAGCTTATATTATCAAGCCTTGTACATCACACCAAACAGGCCCTAAGGGTATTTCTTTCATAGATACATGAGAAAGCCTCTATATCCAAGATTGACATATTAGTCTCTCTTACTAGACATATATGACTCTAGGACAGACCAAATATATATTAAATTTTAAATACATATAATAGTTCAATAAAATAATAGTTTAATAAAATTTAAAATACTTAGTAAAGTCTACTCGAAAGATAATGCATTTAAAATTTTACCATAGCTAAAAATTAAGTGAGCAAACTGCAATGAGAAAAATATTATGCTTGACTCTTGTTAATCAATATTTGTAAAAAGGATAAAACAAAGTAACGATTAAAAAAGAGATGGTGAGTACTTGATTACTTCTGTCTTGAGTTTGGATAAATAAAAATTTAGTTTTCAAATATTAAAGAAAAAAGACTTATTAAGTATATATGTTCAAGTGTACTTTTTTTTAGTTCAATTAAAATTCTAAAATTTTAACCTTACTAACTAATATTTTAGTAGTTTCATAAATAAGTTTGTTAATCTATTTAATAAAATAATTAATGAATACCATTTTTCACCATTCTAACAACTTGCACAGTCAAAAATTGAAAACTCTCTAACAGTTATATATAAGAATTCATGACATTGTTAATTATAAATTATCTATTTACACTTTATAATAAAATGTTCTTGGGATGTATTTAATAATATTATAAAATTCATCATACATTTTTTTGAAAAAAAATATAGAATAGTAAAATTGAAAAGGCAAAGGTCTGAGTTGGGCGAAAAAATAGTATACGTTAATTTTCAAAAGACAAAAATAGAACAGTATCCGATAATAAAATTGTCTCGATATGCATTTCATAAAATTATTAAATGCATATTTTTGTTAAAAATCACAATGGAATATTGAAATTAAAAAAGACAAAATACGAATGTTGATAATAAATATCTTTATTCATTTATAGAACAATATCGTGAACGTTCTATTTTTTATAGTATATTTTGAATACTCTATTGTAACCGACATTGATGTTAAAATCTCGATTTATCACTACGATTTTACATTTTTATGATTTTTTTCATCAAAAGGATTTTACTAATATTCCAAACGCTTTTACAATTTTACGATTTTTTACGATTTTTTTATATTATGATTTTACGTTTTGCGATTTTTTAATCCCCATCTGATTTTACTTAAGATCTCGATTTTAACAACGTTGGTAACCGAGTCTATTTTTACATATTTAAAAACGATTCGTGTTTTCTACCGCCAATGTAGATAAGTTATCTATATTGAACCCAAAATGATGTCGTTTTGGGACAGAAATCAAGGTATTTTTGTAATTATAACTTATTTCAGGGTTATAATAGTTTTTCTAATTATAATTTTTTAATTTTTCGATTCAAAATGACGTCGTTTTGAAAATGAATGTAGATAAATTATCTATATTTACTGTACAAATATTAAAGTCATTTAAAAAAGTAATTAAAAAAGAAGGTTTACCAAATCTGACTGTTATCAATCAATTTCAGTTTACTCAAAATCCTTCCATGACCCATATTCTTAGTCAACCTAGTTTTCTATTATGTCTATCAAACCGTAATCACAATTTGAAAGGAATGATTGGCAGAAATCTCGTTCTAATCCATCGCGAGATTTTTGCCATTTTTAACAAATATCATGTGAAAATTATTAATGTAAAACAATCATATATATAAGTTTCCTCTTTTAATTGAATTTGATTGAGAAATCTAACCCTATCCTTTCCGGATTTTCTTACAATTAATTCAAAGATATGATTTGATAAAAATATATGCAATGGTCTCCCTCTATATAAGAGACACAGTACACCATACCTCTAATGCATCACCACGCTTTTCCACCAACACCATGGATTGCTTCACCTATCACATGAGAGTGGTATGAGATAAAGAAAATGAAAGAATCAGCACAACCATATGTTGGGAAAACTCGGTTCCCTCAAGCTCGGCTCAGGGGCCTTTGTGCGGAAGTCAATCAACAAGATCCTGATCTCGGATCTCGGCAATACCTCAGCCTGGACTTCACCAGGTCAGGCAGCGCAACGGAAAAATCAAAACGAAAACAGGAGAGAGAGAAGAAGAACACAACCAGATTTAACGTGGGAAAACCTTCTCCAATGAAGAAGTAAAAACTCATGGGACCTAGTCCAGATCAAAAATCCACTATGAAAATAATGGTTACAAATAATCAAATACACCAATGTGGTGGTTAACTCAACCTCTCTAACAATGGTGATAATCAAACTACCCTAGAGATGTTTCACTCAAACTCTCTCTCTAGAGATCTTTCAAATGCAAAGCATAAAACTTTGCTCAAACAATCAAATAATTCTCTCAAATTTGTTCTCTCAAATCTGACCTAGCCTCCACCCACAACTAATGAGTATATATAGAGGAGGTGGAAATTAGGGTTAGGGTTTTTAGGATACCCCTCAAATGGGCTTGGGCTTAGCATTGAAGGAGGAAACCCAACAAATCTCCCCCTCCGACTTCAATGCGTCGGCTTCAGCATCAACCCGGCTCCTTCACAGCAGTCTTCAAATTTTCTTGCTGGAACCGGCTTTGTCATCATGTCGGACCAATTTTGGTCAGTGTGCACCTTGACGAGTTCGAGCTCACCACCTTCCACCACATCTCGGATCCAGTGATACCTCACATCAATATGCTTAGTGCGGGAGTGATAGGTCGAATTCTTCGCAAGATGGATTGCGCTTTGATTGTCACAACCCAGCTCGTACTTGTCTTGATCATGGCCGAGTTCCATGAGGAACTTCTTCATCCACAGCATCTCTTTGCTTGCCTCAGTAGCGGCAATGTACTTAGCCTCAGTTGTCGATAGTGCAACACATTTCTGAAGTCTTGATTGCCAAGAGACAGCTTCTCCGGCAAATCTCATCAAATATCCTGTAGTCGACTTCCTCGAGTCGACGTCTCCCCCTAAATCAGAATCCAAGTAGCCTTGCAACTCGGCTTTGCCTTCTCCAAATCGGAGACATAAGTCGGTCGTACCTCGGAGGTACTTGAAGATCCACTTCACTGCTTCCCAGTGCTCTTTGCCGGGGTTTGACAAATACCGGCTTACTATTCCAACAGCATACGCCAAGTCGGGTCTAGTGCAAACCATTGCATACATCAAGCTTCCGACGGCGGATTGGTACGGGACCTTCATCATTTCATCTTTGTCTTCATCAGATCTCAGACATTGCTTCTGGTTCAGCTTTATGTGTCCGGCTAGGGGGGTGCTCACTGTTTTGGCTTTGTCCATGCTAAATCTCTTCAAAATCTTCTCAATATATTTCTCTTGACTCAGCCACAGTAGCTTCTTCTGTCTATCTCGGATGATCTTGATTCCGAGAATCTGCTTTGCAGGGCCGAGGTCCTTCATTGCGAAGGACGAGCTCAACGCCTTTTTCAGGGCGGCTATCCTTGATTTATCTTTCCCTACAATAAGCATGTCGTCAACATCTAACAACAAAATCAGAAAATCTCCAGCCTCATACCTCTTCACAAATACGCAGTGGTCGGCATCTGTCTTTTCAAACTTATGATCAGTCATGAATGATTCAAACTTCTTGTACCACTGCCGAGGTGCTTTCTTCAAGCCATAGAGGCTCTTCTTCAACCGACATACCAAGTCTTCTTGGTCTGGAGCTTGGAACCCTTCAGGTTGCTCCATATATATCTCTTCTTCTAAATCACCGTGAAGAAATGCCGTCTTCACGTCCATTTGTTCTACCTCGAGGTCCATCGAAGCCGCCATGGCTAACACGGTTCAGACCGAGGTCATTTTCACCACAGGAGAAAAAATCTCCTCAAAATCAACTCATTTCTTCTGATTGCAGCCTTTCACTACAATCCGGGCTTTGTATCTTGGCTTTTGCCCGTTCTCTTCATTCTTAATCTTGTAGACCCATTTATTTTTCAAAACTCGTCTTCCTTTAGGCAACTCAGTCAGCTCATAAGTTTGATTCTCGTGCAGAGACTTCATCTCGTCTTGCATTGCCTTTTTCCATTCTTCTTTCTCTGAGCTCATCACAGCCTCATCATAACTCTGAGGCTCACCGTCTTCAGCAACAACAGTGTATTCATCAGATGGGTATCTCGTAGAGGGTCTTCTTTCTCGAGTTGGATATCTCGGCTGTTCTTCAGCTTGAGGACCCGGTTCATCATTCTCATCCCGGATCTCATCATCAAATCGGACCTCAGTGTCTTGGTCATCGTCAGCTTGTTGCTGATCATCATTTTCTTCATTTTCTTGATTTTCTCCCCCTGCTTCAGCTCGGACAGGAGGGATGGGTTCTTCACGTCTGACAGTAACCCAGACTTTGGGCTTCGAGATGTCATGAATGTTTTCATGCTCATGAAAGATCACATCACGACTTCTCACGATCTTCTTATTGATTGGATCCCAAAGTCGGAACCCGAACTCACATCTCGGCGAACCAAGATAAATGCATTCTTTGGTCTTTGCATCAAGTTTGGCCCTTTCATCTTTAGGGATATGCACGAAAGCTCGGCATCCAAACACTTTCAGTTGATTATAGGCCGCTTTCCGACCTGTCCAGACTTCTTCTGGAATTTCTCCTTCAAGTGGCCGTGATGGTGAGAGGTTGATCAAGTCAACAGCAGTTTTGACGGCTTCTCCCCAGAATGATTTTGGTAACCCGGTATTGGATATCATGCTTCGTACCTTCTCTTCAATTGTTCTGTTCATCCTCTCAGCCAGTCCATTTAACTGTGGAGTCTTGGGGGCGTCTTCTCAAGTCGAATCCCGGCCGCTCTGCAGTATGCATCAAAAGGGCCGCAATACTCACCACCATTATCAGATCAGACCACCTTCAATTTCTTGCCAGTCTCCCTTTCAACCATCGCATGGAATTCTTTAAAGGATTGGAGTACATGGTCTTTAGACTTCAACAAATATACCCACACTTTGCGGGAATGATCATCAATAAATGAAACAAAGTACTGAGCTCCTCCAAGAGATTTCTCCGACATGGAGCAAACATCAGTATGGACGAGGTCAAGAATATTCCTTCGTCTTCTTGGTTGATCCGGTCTCACAAAAGAAATTCGGTGCTGCTTTCCAGCTAGGCAGTGCGTGCAACTCTCCAACGCTTGGCCTTTCAACCCGGTCAATAATCCTTTCTTGTTCAGGATCTGTAGCCCTTTCTCGCTCATGTGGCCGAGGCACTTGTGCCATAGCTCTAAGCTAGATTCATCTCGAACAGAATTGGCTTCTCCGCCATTGATCTTTCCTTGCATCACGTACAAAGAGCCTTCTTTCTTACCTCGGGCCACGACCAAGTTTCCCTTGGCCAGCTTCCATCTAACACTACCAAAGTAGTTCACTAACCCGACATCATCAAGTTTGCCTACCGAGATTAGGCTCAAACGCATGTCAGGAATATGCCTCACATCTTTCAACACAAGTCGGCATCCGACATCTGTGGTCAGAGTTACATCGCTGACACCAACAATCTTGCTGGTCACCTGATTTCCCATCTTCACGACTCCAAAATCACCACCTCGGTAAGAGGATAAAAAACCTTTGTGTGGAGTAACGTGGAAGGAGGCACCGGAGTCAACAATCCAGGTGCAGTCATCATATGCAACATTCAAATAATTATCCTCACCTAGGAGGAATATCTCGGCATCCGGGTTGGCAGCCACCGCAGTGGTGCTCTTGTCTTCCTTCTTCTTGGGAATAATCTGATCCGGCTTCACAGAGTCGTTCTTCTCATCATTCTGCAAGGTCCAGCAGTCTGGCTTCTAATGGCCTGTCTTTCCACAGTAAAAGCACTTCAACTCATATTTCGGCTTTGACCGACCTCTGGACTTGTCTCGTCTGTCACGACCTCTACCTCGGCTTTTGCTTCTACCGCGGGAGTCGGATTTCCCTTTGTTCTCAGCAACTTTGGCCTCAGACGTACTCGAAGTACCTCGTTCTCTTCTCCTGGATTCTTCGCCCAGGAGGCTGTCTGTCACGACATCCATCTTCAATTTTCCATCTGGAGTCGAGTTATTCAGGGTCACCACCAGAGTATCCCAGCTTTTTGGCAGCGAGCTCAACAGCAGCAATGCCTGTAATTCTTCATCAATTTTCATATCAGCCTTTGACAGCTGATTCACAATACCTTTGTAGGTGTTCAGGTGTTCAATCATGCTCATGCCGTCATTGTATTCATGGACTCTAATTTCGTCCACAACTCATACGCGTTCGTGAATTCGGACACGTGCTCAAAGAGGCTTTTATCAATATATTTCCTGATCGTGGCTACCGCCTTCCGACTCAGGATCTCCCACTCCTTATCTGTCTTTCCTGCTGGTCTCTCATCAAGGATAATGGGCTCATGCAAATCTTTGCAGTAGAGATGATCTTCCATCATCGGTCTCTAATATGTGAAATTATCTGCGGTCAACTTGAACATATCTTCATCATGAGTTATGCCACTGGTCTCCATCTCGTCTCCCTCAGAACCCGTCGAACTCGGGCTCTGATACAACTGTTGGGAAAACTCGGTTCCCTCAATCTCGGCTTAGGGGCCTTTGTGCGGAAGTCAATCAACAAGATCCTGATCTCGGATCTCGGCAATACCTCAGCCTGGACTTCACCAGGTCAGGCAGCGCAACGGAAAAATCAAAACGAAAACAGGAGAGAGAGAAGAAGAACACAACCAGATTTAACGTGGGAAAACCTTCTCCAATGAAGAAGTAAATGTTGGGAAAACTCGGTTCCCTCAAGCTCGGCTCAGGGGCCTTTCTGCGGAAGTCAATCAACAAGATCCTGATCTCGGATCTCGGCAATACCTCAGCCTGAACTTCACCAGGTCAGGCAGCGCAGCGGAAAAATCAAAACGAAAACAAGAGAGAGAAGAAGAACACAACCAGATTTAACGTGGGAAAACCTTCTCCAATGAAGAAGTAAAAAAACCCACAGGACCTAGTCCAGATCAAAAATCCACTATGAAAATAATGGTTACAAATAATCAAATACACCAATGTGGTGGTTAACTCAACCTCTCCAACAATGGTGATAATCAAACTACCCTAGAGATGTTTCACTCAAACTCTCTTTCTAGAGATCTTTCAAATGCAAAGCATAAAGCCTTGCTCAAACAATCAAATAATTCTCTCAAATCTGGCCTAGCCTCCACCCACAACTAATGAGTATATATAGAGGAGGTGGAAATTAGGGTTAGGATTTTTAGGAAACCCCTCAAATGGGCTTGGGCTTAGCATTGAAGGAGGAAGCCCAACAAATCTCCCCCTCCGACTTCAATGCGTCGGCTTCATCATCAACCCGGCTCCTTCACAACAGTCTTCAAATTTTCTTGCTGGAACCGGCTTTGTCATCATGTCAGACCAATTTTGGTTAGTGTGCACCTTGACGAGTTTGAGCTCACCACCTTCCACCACATCCTAGATCCAGTGATACCTCACATCAATATGCTTAGTGCGGGAGTGATAGGTTGAATTCTTCGCAAGATGGATTGCGCCTTGATTGTCACAACCCAGCTCGTACTTGTCTTGATCATGGCCGAGTTCCATGAGGAACTTCTTCATCCATAGCATCTCTTTGCTTGCCTCAGTAACGGCAATGTACTCAGCCTCAGTTGTCGATAGTGCAACACATTTCTGAAGTCTTGATTGCCAAGAGACAGCTCCTCCGGCAAATCTCATCATGTATCCCGTCATCGATTTCCTCGAGTCGACGTCTCCCCCTAAATCAGAATCCGAGTAGCCTTGCAACTCGGCTTTGCCCTCTCCAAATCGGAGACATAAGTCTGTCGTACCTCGGAGGTACTTGAAGATCCACTTCACTGCTTCCCAGTGCTCTTTGCCGGGGTTTGACAAATACCAGCTTACCATTCCAACAGCATACGCCAAGTCGGGTCTAGTGCAAACCATTGCATACATCAAGCTTCCGACGGCGGATTGGTACGGGACCTTCATCATCTCATCTTTGTCTTCATCAGATCTCGGACATTGCTTCTGGTTCAGCTTTATGTGTCCGGCTAGGGGGTGCTCACTGTTTTGGCTTTGTCGATGCTGAATCTCTTCAAAATCTTCTCAATATATTTCTCTTGACTCAGCCACAGTATCTTCTTCTGTCTATCTTGGATAATCTTGATTCCGAGTATCTGTTTTGCAGGGCCGAGGTCCTTCATTGCGAAGGACGAGCTCAACGCCTTTTTCAGGGCGGCTATCCTCGATTTATCTTTCCCTACAATAAGCATGTCGTCAACATATAACAACAAAATCAGAAAATCTCCGGCCTCATACCTCTTCACAAATACGCGGTGGTCGGCATCTGTCTTTTCAAACTTATGATCAGTCATGAATGATTCAAACTTCTTGTACCACTGCCGAGGTGCTTGCTTCAAGCCATAGAGGCTCTTTTTCAAATGACATACCAAGTCTTCTTGGTTTGGAGCTTGGAATCCTTCAGGTTGCTCCATATATATTTCTTCTTCTAAGTCACCGTGAAGAAATGCCGTCTTCACGTCCATTTGTTCTACCTCGAGGTCCATTGAAGCCGCCATGGCTAACACGGTTCGGACTGAGGTCATTTTCACCACAGGAGAAAAAATCTCCTCAAAATCAACTCCTTTCTTCTGATTGCAACCTTTCACTACAATCCGAGCTTTGTATCTCGGCTTTTGCCCGTTCTCTTCATTCTTAATCTTGTAAACCCATTTGTTCTTCAAAGCTCGTCTTCCTTTAGGCAACTCAGTCAGCTCATAAGTTTGATTCTCGTGTAGAGACTTCATCTCGTCTTGCATTGCCTTTTCCCATTCTTCTTTCTCTGAGCTCATCACAGCCTCATCATAACTCTGAGGCTCACCGTCTTCAGCAACAACAGTGTATTCATCAGATGGGTATCTCGTAGAGGGTCTTCTCTCTCGAGTTGGATATCTCGGCTGTTCTACAGCTTGAGAACCCGGTTCATCATTTTCATCCCGGATCTCATCATCAACTCGGACATCAGTGTCTTGGTCATCCTCAGCTTGTTGTTGATTATCATTTTCTTCATTCTCTTGATTTTCTCCCCCTGCTTCAGCTCGGACAAGAGGGATGGGTTCTTCACGTCTGACAGTAACTCGGACTTTGGGCTTCGAGATGTCATGAATGTTCTCAACCTCATGAAAGATCACATCTCGGCTTCTCACGATCTTCTTATTGATTGGATCCCAAATTCGGAACCCAAACTCACATCTTGGCGAACCAAGATAGATGCATTCTTTTGTCTTCGCATCAAGTTTGGCCCTTTCATCTTTAGGGATATGCACGAAAGCGCGGCATCCAAACACTTTCAGTTGATTATAGGCCGCTTTCCGACCTGTCCAGACTTCTTCTAGAATTTCTCCTTCAAGTGGCCGTGATGGTGAGAGGTTGATCAAGTCAACAGCTGCTTTGACGGCTTCTCCCCAGAATGATTTCGGTAACCCGACATTGGATATCATGCTTCGTACCTTCTCTTCAATTGTTCTGTTCATCCTCTCAGCCAGCCCATTCAGCTGAGGTGTCTTGGGGGGGCGTCTTCTCAAGTCGAATCCCGGCCGTTCTGCAGTATGCATCAAATGGGCCGCAATACTCACCACCATTGTCAGATCGGACCACCTTCAATTTCTTGCCAGTCTCCCTTTCAACCATAGCATGGAATTCTTTAAAGGATTGTAGTACCTGGTCTTTAGTCTTCAACAAATATACCCACACTTTGCGGGAATGGTCATCAATAAATGAAACAAAGTACTGAGCTCCTCCAAGAGATTTCTCCGACATGGAGCAAACATTAGTATGGACGAGGTCAAGAATATTCCTTCGTCTTCTTGGTTGATCCGGTCTCACAAAAGAAACCCGGTGCTGCTTTCCAGCTAGGCAGTGCGTGCAACTCTCCAACGTTTGGCCTTTCAACCCGGTCAATAATCCTTTCTTGTTCAGGATCTGTAGCCCTCTCTCGCTCATGTGGCCGAGGCGCTTGTGCCATAGCTCCAAGCTAGGTTCATCTCAAACAGAATTGGCTTCTCCGCCATTAATCTTTCCTTGCATCACGTACAAGGAGCCTTCTTTCTTACCTCGGGCCACGATCAAGTTTCCCTTGGCCAGCTTCCATCTGACACTACCGAAGTAGTTCACTAACCCGGCATCGTCAAGCTTGCCTACCGAGATTAGGTTCAAACGCATGTCAGGAACATGCCTTACGTCTTTCAACACAAATCGGCATCCGACATCTGTGGTCAGAGTTACATCACCGACACCAACAATCTTGCTGGTCACTTGATTTTCCATCTTCACGACTCCAAAATCACCACCTCGATAAGAGGAGAAAAAACCTTTGTGTAGAGTAACATGGAAGGAGGCACCGGAGTCAACAATCCAGGTGCAGTCATCATATGCAACATTCAAATAATTATCCTCACCAAGGAGGAATATCTCGGCATCCGGGTTGGCAGCCACCGCAGTGGTGCTCTTGTCTTCCCTCTTCTTGGGAATAATCTGATCCGGCTTCACAGAGTCGTTCTTCTCGTCATTTTGCAGGGTCCAGCAGTCTGGCTTCTTATGGCCTGTCTTTCCACAGTAAAAGTACTTCAACTCATATTTCGGCTTTGACCGACCTCTGGACTTGTCTCGTCTATCACGACCTCTACCCCGGCATTTGCTTCTACCCCGGGAGTCAGATTTCCCTTTGTTCTCAGCAACGTTGGCCTCAGACGTACTCGAAGTACCTCGTTCTCTTCTCCTGGATTCTTCGCCCAGGAGGCTGTCTGTCACGACATCCATCTTCAATTTTCCATCTGGAGTCGAGTTATTCAGGGTCACCACCAGAGTATCCCAGCTTTCTGGCAGCGAGCTCAACAGCAGCAATGCCTGCAATTCTTCATCAATTTTCATATCAGCCTTTGACAGCTGATTCACAATACCTTTGTAGGTGTTCAGGTGTTCAATCATGCTCATGCCTTTCTTGTATTCAAGCTTAACAAGTCGGCGAACCAGGTGTGCTTTGTTCCTGGGAGTCTTCTTCTGAATCATGGACTCTAATTTCGTCCACAACTCATACGCGTTCGTGAATTCGGACACGTGCTCAAAGAGGCTTTTATCAATATATTTCCTGATCGTGGCTACCGTCTTCCGACTCAGGATCTCCCACTCCTTATCTGTCTTGCCTGCTGGTCTCTCATCAAGGATAATGGGCTTATGCAAATCTTTGCAGTAGAGATGATCTTCCATCATCGGTCTCCAATATGTGAAATTATCTGCGGTCAACTTGAACATATCTCCATCATGAGTTATGCAGGTCTCCATCTCGTCTCCCTCAGAACCCGTCGAACTCGGGCTCTGATACCACTGTTGGGAAAACTCGGTTCCCTCAAGCTCGGCTCAGGGGCCTTTGTGCGGAAGTCAATCAACAAGATCCTGAACTCGGATCTCGGCAATACCTCAGCCTGAACTTCACCAGGTCAGGCAGCGCAGCGAAAAAATCAAAACGAAAACAAGAGAGAGAGAAGAAGAACACAACTAGATTTAACGTGGGAAAACCTTCTCCAATGAAGAAGTAAAAAAACCCACGGGACCTAGTACAGATCAAAAATCCACTATGAAAATAATGGTTACAAATAATCAAATACACCAATGTGGTGGTTAACTCAACCTCTCCAACAATGGTGATAATCAAACTACCCTAGAGATGTTTCACTCAAACTCTCTCTCTAGAGATCTTTCAAATGCAAAGCATAAAGCCTTGCTCAAACAATCAAATAATTCTCTCAAATTTGTTCTCTCAAATCTGACCTAGCCTCCACCCACAACTAATGAGTATATATAGAGGAGGTGGAAATTAGGGTTAGGATTTTTCAGAAACCCCTCAAATGGGCTTGGGCTTAGCATTGAAGGAGGAAGCCCAACAGTAAAAACCCACGGGACCTAGTCCAGATCAAAAATCCACTATGAAAATAATGGTTACAAATAATCAAATACACCAATGTGGTGGTTAACTCAACCTCTCCAATAATGGTGATAATCAAACTACCCTAGAGATGTTTCACTTAAACTCTCTCTCTAGAGATCTTTCAAATGCAAAGCATAAAGCTTTGCTCAAAAAATCAAATAATTCTCTCAAATTTGTTCTCTCAAATCTGACCTAGCCTCCACCCACAACTAATGAGTGTATATAGAGGAGGTGGAAATTAGGGTTAGGGTTTTTAGGAAATCCCTCAAATGGGCTTGGGCTTAGCATTGAAGGAGGAAGCTCAACACCATAGACAGAAACAAACGCAGCAAAGGAGAAGGCAACAACAATGATAGAGGAACAAACATACAAGGTAAGTCCAAGCATTCTTTCTCATTATTTGGGTGTATGAAAGGACACAAAGGGGGTCATCATGTTACACGTAATAAGGCATATAAAGAGGAGCACAAGAAGAAGCACAAGATCCGTGCACCAAAGAGGTATTTACAAACGGTCCACATGCCAGAGTATTTCAGAGGAAAAAGAGAGAAAATTCAAGTCCATACAATCACTTCTCTTCCTAATTCCGGTTACGATACCAAGGTAGAGTTGCATGCATCCGTTGAAGAAGCAATTGCTTACTGCCGTTATTGTTATGCAAAATAAAAGTAGCTAAAATGCTCAATATTGTTGAAGAATTGGAAGGATTGTTTTTTTGTTTCCTTTTCTTTTTCTAGAATTATTTCTTTTCATTTAGAGGAATTAATGAAATTTTTAATTATAGATTGTCTATTTATATTTTATGTTGAAATTATTTAGAGATGATTTTTATATATATATAAATATACATTATACTCGATTAGTTTGATTCAAACGAGTAGGAATTAGTTTCACTGTTAGATGATATTATAATCTAACCTTGTTGAAATGGATAAGCAAAAGTAGGTAAACTAAGAGTAGGCAGAATAATCTATCTCATATTTATATTGGAAAAGTATATATCCTTTTAAAGGACACAAACTTAAATTCTTTTAAGAGGGAGATAGACACAAAGCAGTGGTCCCACTGAAAAAATAAAGACAAAAAAAAATAAAGGTGAGAGTCTCACCTCCTTGCGTTTATCTTTCTCTTAAAAGGACCTAAGTTTGTGTCCTTTAAAGGGACACACACTTTTCCCATTTATATTAATACTATTACTAGCAATTTATTCAGTGGTGGATCCAAATTTTTTTATGACAGGGGACAAAAATAAAATACCAAAATTACAAGTGTTATCAATAATAATAGTATGAATTAACTGTTACAAATATTTTTTAGGGAGGGTTTAAAAATTACCCTAATAATCTATTATTATTTGTTAAATATAATTTTATACATGTAATAATTTTGAGATTAAAGTTTAAGGAGGGGTGACCGCCAGTGCTCGCCTTTCTCTTCGGATCATCCCTGGATTTATTCAATGCGAAGATGACTTTTTATTTTTTTATAATATCTAAGAATATAGTTTAATGAATTAATTCATATATATATATATATATAATATTTAATATTTATTTTTATTATGAATAATGCTAATGGGCATTAGCCAAATCTCATTATTAATTTATTATTAGTAAATAATGTCTGATAACAATACTGATATTGTGATGGGCCTATACAAGAGGCTCATGTTCTAGAAGACCCAATAAAAGGGCAATTGAAAGAGGAAACTAAGACAAATAAAGAAAAATCAATTAAGAATGTTAATCCTAATACAACTGCTACGAACCTAGACACATACAATAACCCTTTGGCAAAGCCGTTACTCTTAGTGCATAATGATCTGCTAACCCTAGGGGCATATTTGGTGCATAGTATAGGATAAGGCCTGATAGAATAAGACCTGATAGTATAAGACATGATTGTACAAGACCTTATTAAATTTTAATACTATCCATCTTTTGGTATAATATTGCATAAGATAATATCCATCAATATTTTAAAAATTACTATATTAAGAAAATTATTTTAATATATTAATATTGAAATGATATATTAATTCTTGAGAGTTCTACTTGTAAGCAATATTAATACATCAACCCCTTATCAGGCCTAATCCCACCCCTTTAGGCCTGATTAAGTTATACATCATTTTGATGTATTAAGGGGTTCTGTTGTATAAGCTTATACTATCAAGCCTTGTACATCACACTAAACAGGCCCTAAGAGTATTTCTTTCATAGATACATGAGAAAGCCTCTATATCCAAGATTGACATATCAGTCTCTCTTACTAGACATATCTGACTCTAGGACCGACCAAATATATATTAAATTTTAAATACATATAATAGTTCAATAAAATAATAGTTTAATAAAATTTAAAATACTTAGTAAAGTCTACTCGAAAGATAATGCATTTAAAATTTTACCATAGCTAAAAATTAAGTGAGCAAACTGCAATGAGAAAAATATTATGCTTGACTCTTGTTAATCAATATTTGTAAAAAGGATAAAACAAAGTGACGATTAAAAAATAGATGGTGAGTACTTGATTACTTCTGTCTTGAGTTTGGATAAATAAAAATTTAGTTTTCAAATATTAAAGAAAAAAGACTTATTAAGTATATATGTTCAAGTGTATTTTTTTTAGTTCAATTAAGATTCTAAGATTTTAACCTTACTAGCTAATATTTTAGTTGTTTCATAAATAAGTTTGTTAATCTATTTAATAAAATAATTAATGAACACCATTTTTCACCGTTCTAACAACTTGCACAGTCAAAAATTGAATACTGTCTAACAATTATATAATCTACGTAAATATAAGAATTCATGACATTGTTAATTATAAATTATCTATTTATACTTTATAATAAAATGTTCTTGGGATGTATTTAATAATATTTTAAAATTCATAATACATTTTTTTGAAAAAAAAATAGAATAGTAAAATTGAAAAGGCAAAGGTCTGAGTTGGGGGAGAAAATAGTATACGTCAATTTCCAAAAGACAAAAATAGAACAGTATCCGATAATAAAATTGTCTCGATATGCAGTTCATAATATTATTAAATGCGTATTTTTGTTAAAAATCACAATGGAATATTGAAATTAAAAAAGACAAAATACGAATGTTGATAAGAAATATTTTTATTCATTTATAGAACAATATCGTGAACGTTCTATTTTTTATAGTATATTTTGAATACTCTATTGTAACCGACATTGTTGTTAAAATCTCGATTTATCACTACGATTTTACTAATATTCCAAACGCTTTTACAATTTTACGATTTTTTACGATTTTTTTACATTATGATTTTACGTTTTGCGATTTTTTAATCCCCATCCGATTTTACTTAAGATCTCGATTTTAACAACGTTGGTAACCGAGTCTATTTTCACATATTTAAAAACGATTCGTATTTTCTACCGCCAATGTAGATAAGTTATTTATACTGAACCCAAGACGACGTCGTTTTGGGACAAAAATCAAGGTATTTTTGTAATTATAATTTATTTCAGGGTTATAATAATTTTTCTAATTATAAATTTTAATTTTTCGATTCAAAATGACGTCGTTTTGAAAATGAATGTAGATAAATTATCTATATTTACTGTACAAAGATTAAAGTCATTTAAAAAAGTAATTAAAAAAAATGTTTACAAAGTCGATATCTCCATAACCAAATCTGACTGTTATCAATCAATTTCAGTTTACTCAAAATCCTTCCATGACCCATATTCTTAGTCAACCTAGTTTTCTATTATGTCTATCAAACTGTAATCACAATTTGAAGGGAAAGATTGGCAGAAATATCGGTTTTGCTGGCTCTGGTTTATATGCCTACTATAAGCTCGTTGGTAAATAACTTTCTCAAGTCCTCTATATGAAGTGTTTTGCAATTAGGGAAAGCCATTTGCTTCAATCAACTGGTCATCACTGCATCCCTTAAAAAGGAAGAAGAATCTGAATCAAACTCGGATCTATGGAACTTGTGACTGATCTATATATTTAGGAAGTTTTGCTGAGTGACAAGTTGACATACAAACATTTTCTGGATAATCAGACTAGACCTGTTGTCATGGCTCTAGTGTATTCAAACCTTTGTTGATTTAGTAGTTTGTTCATCCATTGCATTTGATGAATCTTGTGCAGCCCTCTCGTTGTAACTATTAACAAGCATGTAATTTTATAGCAAATCCATAGTGGAGAGAGAAATTTTTGGAGATTAAATTTGCTTATGGTTCTTTAATAACTTTTGTATCATATGATTATTAAAGAATACTGAAACGTAAGATACATATGGTTTTATCTTACGAAATTTTTAATATACAAAATTTTTAATCTTTAAATTTTGTATATTAAAATTTAATAAAACCATATGTATCTTACGTAAGATACATATGGTTTTATTAAATTTTTAAAAATTTAATCTTTAAATTTTTAATAACCACATACAAAACATTAAGATAACAATACTGCATGAATAGTTATCAATTTTTAATAACTTTTAATTTTTAATTTCATTTATACATCTCTTTGATTTTTTTTTATCTTTGAAAACCAAGTTCTATTTAGATATGTATTCAAATATTTGGAATGAATTTTTTTTATCCATTTGAATCTACCTGGTTTTTTAAAAGAAATGTAAAATTTTAAATGATTTTTTTTTTTAAATTTTCAACAAATTTGTAGGAGTCTTAAACCTCCAGAAACTGAAACATTTGTGGGGGGTCTGAAGCCTCCAAAAAATATTTTAACAAATTGTGGCATTGCACATAAAACTTCCACAAAATATGTTGTGGCGTAGGTAAAACTGGGGGTCATTGAGGATGCCACAAATGTACTTTGTGAAGATCAAAGACCCTCACAATATGAAAATATAACCTCCACAAAATGCCTGAATTTTTGTAGTGGTAGTTTAGAATAATAGTTTAATACTACAAGAAAAAATATTATTAGTGTCGTAAATTTCGTCACTACATATGAAATTTCGTCACAAATTCCTGAGTCGCAAATTTATTTGTGACGAAATTTGATTATTTGTGTCAAAAATTGTCATTTGTGACAAAATTTGTGACGAAATTTTTTGTCACAAATAAACTTTTTTCTTGTAGTTAGTCTGACATCATGTATATCTCTTTGTACTTTCTTTCTTTTCAGTTATATAATAGACTCCCCGCTGTGTAGTCAAAACACACGGATTACTCACAAACCTCTTGGGTCCTGAAATTTAACAAAACCCAAAGACTCTTGTGTTAGAGATATAACATATAAAACCCAATTTCGCTATCGAGTTTCTTAAAATTTGAAACTCTATTGTAATGATATCATCTCCGTAACTCTGGACTCCTCGTCTCTCTCGACAAACCCTATACTCATTATTATGCATACTGTCCCGTGGCAATTTTCAAACCAATCGTAACTCAATATTGTATTTTTTATTTGTTTCGGCCACCTCTACTTCTGTTAACCTACTTCATATATTCTTATAACCAATCTTCATTGTTATATTTCAAGTTTGCTACTCTTCGGCAATGGACTTTTCAAGTTGCTTTCATTGAGCTGCTGCTTTCAATTATAGTCATTGTTGTCTTTAGTTGCAGCGGCACCCTCCATCTTCACTTTTGGTGCGCTTGAAGACACATTAGTCATTGTCTTTAAAGAATTCTTGTTGTTGCCTATCGCCATTGTTACTCTCTTAAGATCATGTTTATTTATTTTATACCTCTTTTTTAAGTTAAAAGTTAAGTTAAAGTTAAAAAAAAGTACCTAATATAACTTAACAAAAAGCTCTTCCTAAATTTTTTTAACTTATACCTTTTTTCTTCGTTATAAAAAAAAGCCACCTCACTCCGATGGATATTATGGATAACATTAGTCACAAATATTATTTATAAATAAATATTATATACTAATTTAAATTTTATTTAATTTACTTCTTATAATTTTATATTAATTTATTACAAAATATATAGTTAACATTATATATAGAGTAAATATATTTTTTTGGTTCTCAGCAAATTTTACGATACTCGCTTTAGTCCCTAGCAAATAAAAAAGCTCATCGTGGTTCCTAAGAAATTCAAAATAGATCCATTTTAGTTCTTTTAGGGACTAATATGGATCTTTTTTGAATTTACGAGAGACCATAATTTCAATTAAATGAATCTATTTTAAATTTTTTAAGAAGGACTACAAAGAACTTTTTTATTTATTAGGAACTAAAACGGGTATAGTAATATTTGTTGATGAACAAAATGAGTATTCACTCTTATATATATTTCTAGTTCTGTCATGTTTCAACCATGTCACTCCAGTGGATATTATGGCAATGCCTTCGCCGGTTTCTTATTCTTTAAACATTACTTGAACCCCTGAAATCTGAATTGCGAATTACGAATTCTCAATCTATTTTTATTTGGATTCCGCAATGGAAGACTGTTACGGTGATACCAGAAAAAACCGCAATTTGTATATATTTGTCTGGAAATAGCAACATCGTTTTCGCCTTAGCGTCGTTACGTACGCAATCTCAGACGCTGGGTCCCATCCAGTGCGATGCAGTGGGCCTTCTCCGGGATTTCCATGTCACTGAAATAGTGCTTTCAAATTTTTAAATCACAATCTATACAAATGAAGCTTCAATTATTATTATTTTTTATTTATTATATTATATCAGAGGGTGGTGACTCGAGAATATTCTCAATGAGATCGTTGGCATAGCACATTCGAATCATTCGAACGGAATATGCCGAGATTGGCGGTTCCTTATTTTTAATTTCTTTTACTGTCGTTGTGTGATTGTGTCCGAGGAGGTTTTTCTTCCCGTTTGTTTGTGTCCAGATCTTCAATTAATAATGTCTCTGATTCATCCGTTTTGGGAAATCCATTGATGTCGTTTCTCTTTTTATTTTATTTTTTTCGAATTAAGAAAACAAGGGTTCTGATTTAGGTGTTTGTTCGAAATTCGAAATTCGAAATTCCAATTTGGTTGGAATGATTGTGCCAAGATTAGAATTAGCGTAAGAATAATAAAAGTAATAATAATATGCAAGCGGTGGGGAGGCTCGGCAGCTACATCACCCGTGGCATGTGCACGGTTTCAGGGCCATTCCTCCCTTTCGGTGGTGCCGTTGACATTGTTGTTGTTCAGCAGAAAGATGGAAGCTTCAAGTCTTCTCCTTGGTACATTAGATTTGGGAAATTGCACAAGGTTTTGAAGCAAAAGGAAAAGGAAAAGGTGGAGGTCAATATTAGTGTCGATGGAGTGGAACCTGATTTTCATATGTATTTGAATCATAAAGGGGAAGCTTTCTTTCTCCACTCACAAGCACAAGGTGAAGAAAGAGAAGAAGAAGAACAACAACAAGGGGAATCTATATTGTATTATCCATCATCTGGTGATGACACGGTTGATATCCAACCACGGGTTAGTAAGAGGCAATTCAAGTCCAAAAGTTGTAATTTTGATTCAAATTCAGATGCTCAGGTTGATAAGGTTGTGGCCAGGACTAGTTCTCGCCGCTCCCGAATTCTCGGGCTTGTAAGGTCCTTCAAAGGGGATAGTGAAGATGGTGATAATATCAACAGGGTTGATTCATTTGAGCGTGCTGAGATTGCAGCTAACTTGTTGGAGCTAAAGTGGTCTACCAATCTCACTTTTGATCAATTACCTCGTAGAGACAGAAGAAAAACTCGGGGTGGTACCTTGGACAATGGTTTACACCCTCGTACAATAAAGGAGGAAGCATGTTCTTGCAGTAAGCAAGATGGCATCAGTCCCAAGTCTGACTCTGATGAGGTTCTGTGCCTTTCAAGTGCACGATGTGGGGTCTTGCATGCTGCAACTGTATTGCTGCCTGAGGTAAATGATGCTAAATTCTTCCTGGTAAACATATTAGATCTTTTACATATCAAATGGAGTAAGTGAAGCAAGCGAAAGTGTGAAGAGTGTGTTCTGTTTTGCTTGACATTGATACATTATTGTTGTTGTTTAGGTTTCACAGACTGATGTGTATGATGTTTCGGGTGTTGGAAACCTAGCAAAGTTTCGAAAATCTCAAACTATCAATATTGGTCGAAGAGATTGTTCAGTTAAGAAGGTTAGGGCAAATACTCCAACGTCTGAACAGCTAGCATCCTTGAATCTGAAGGAAGGGAGAAACACAGTAACCTTCAGTTTCTCTACACCTATGCTAGGGAAGCAGCAGGTTAGTAATTAATAAAGTTTCTTTAGTTTTATTTTAAGTACATGAGACGTACTTCTCCTTTCCTTTTATTGAAATCTATCTTTTATTATTATTCAGGTTGATGCTCGAATATATTTGTGGAAATGGAACACTCGTATTGTGATATCAGATGTGGATGGGACAATTACAAGGTGAGGATATATCTTTGTCAAAAGTAAACTGTTTTCCAAATAGATAGTATACTCTGACGGATTCTTTTAATAGTTACTTACTTTTCCATTTTTATTTTGATCTTATCTTGCAAATAAAGATCAAGTAAGTTGGTACATACCAAAAAATGCTCCTTACTCATTCACACTGAATAAATCAATGGTTCAATCAAATATATTCTGCTTATATCAACAACCATAAGTCCGCACTATGATGTATTTCCCAAAAGCTTCTTAGCTCATGCTTTTTTCTTTCTATCAAAGAGAAAGCATATCGCATCTGAGACTTTCTTTAAGATATATGGCAGGGTTGGTTCTATTATTGTATGTAAACTTCTATTCTATTTTATGGTGCTGAACTAGTTTATGCTCCATGAATCCTGTTTCTTTTGAGCCTAGCATGGTACTTTTTTTTTTCATCTCCTATGTTCACTTGAAGAAAACGGGACATGGTTCTCCAAAGTGTGAGTTTAGTTTATAGTGCTAATGGATACCAAGATCAGGTAATATGCTTGTTCGGCTGTTTGCTGATCTGCTCAAAAAGAATAGGAATCTTATTCCATTTTTTTTCCCTTTTCATTTGGTTGCCTTTTTGTTTAGCTTCCTGTCATATGATTTTTCAGAATCGTTATGTTCTTATCATGAGGAAATATGTAAAAAAAACATGGTACAAGCATGAATACATTAAGTTGGGAGTATACCTCCAATTATTGCCATCACATTGTGCTTGTGGAAAAATGCACTTGCCTGCATATTTTTCACTATAAATAAGGTCATCAAACTTTGGCTGGAGTTGTCCTTCATGTTTGCTTATATCTATTTTTTTATCTAGTGCATAGCCTCATTCACTTATATGCCGAGTTCTTTGTTAAATAAACTTATTTTTATAAGCAAGTTAGACACGCAAAAGTTACTATCAGTTTCTCGTGAAGATAAACTTTATGAGGCCACACTCTGATGTCCTTTAAGATTTTTGATGTGGCCATGTTTGTGTATAGCAGGAAAAAAGAAAAAAAAGGGGGCCAAGAGCCCAACCCATTGCTGAAATAGTAGGAAGTGGCCAAGAGAAAGAAGTGGAAGCAGGAGGCCAATCCAATGCTGAAATAGAAGAAAAAGGCAAAGAGCAAAATGTTGGAGACTAGCTCCTACAACTCACAGACTTTGGGTTCTATAGTCATTCTTTGGTGTCTTGTAATTGTGCTGTTTCTGGTTTAAGGTCGATTAGTGACTCTGCATTATCTTTTGGAGTCTCTGAGTTATAGGAGCTAGATTCCAACATTTTGCTCTTTGCCTTTTTCTCCTATTTCAGCGTTGGATTGGGCTCCTGCTCCCACCTCTTTCTCTTGCACTTCCTCTTATTTCAGCAATGGGTTGGGCTCTTGGCACCTTTTTTCTTTTTTCTTTTTTTCTTCTATACGCAAACTTGACCAAATCAATTCTGTATGAATTTAACCTATAAATATACATTTACTGTCATTGATTTGTTTGTTAAACTGTTAATTGAGCTAGACAACCTAGATTAGGCCATTGCAGTCTAACGGCGCTCATTGGATGTGAAATTTTTACAAGCAGATAAAGAATAATCCTTGTCTTAATCCATTTTAGTGGTGATTAATGGAAAGTTGGCCAATATAATTCACCTTATACTTTCACTATTATTATCATACCTTTAAGATTAAATTCATTGTCAATTGATAATATGCTAATATGAAAAATTCATGGTTGTAGTTATATCTTGGTCAATTTTCACCTGAGAAGGTAGAGTTTTGCTGTTATAACCCTGGTCTCTTATCTTTGAGAAAAGATAGAATAAAGTTAGAGTAAAAGCAATATACTAATTACACTGAATATTTATTACTAGAAGTCAACAATACAAGAGGTTTCCCCTCTTACAAGGAGCACTCTTCTTCCCCTGGGAAAGTATTCTCAGATCTTATTCCTTACATAATTTTTCTGACTGCTTCCTAATTGAGGATATGCCCTCTTATAACAACAAATAACTGACCATAACTTCCTATAACTAACCACCCTTAGAGAAACTATTTTAATAATAAATAAATAAGGAAGGTTATAGTTACTACCTTTTTTTCTTACTACCTCTTACTACTAAATCTTAACCGTTGATTTTCGTCAATCTAACGGTTGTAATTTATTGGGTCATACTTATTAATTAATTATTAATTTTCAATAAATTACAACCGTTAGATTGGCGAAAATTAACAGTTGAGATTTGGTAGTAAGAGATAGTAAGTATAACCTCTCCCTAAATAAACTGTCTAACCATAACTTCCAATAACCAGCCACCCTTACAGAAACTATTTTAATAATTAATAATAAATAAACTGCCCAACTGTCTGATAAAATACTAGACAATTGTCAATCTGACATTTATTTAGATCTTAGTGTAGACTTTAAAAGGTTGAGGACCCTTTATTCCCATGTCCATATCATTTGCAGATTTAAGTTAGACTGGTTTTATTAGAATTCAAACTGCATGATGATAGTAAGCAAGGAAGTAAGACAAAATGATGGACTACAGATAGTAGTAAACTTGTAAAAGTTTGAATTTCCTTTCTTCCTTCATGCAATCATTTTTAACATCTAGATATATGCCATAACCAATTGGTCTCCATGTCTTTTTTTTTTTTTTTTTTTGATTCTAGAGTTTAATTATACTTTATGGTGTGATGATGCTAATTTCTTTCTTACAGATCTGATGTTCTAGGCCAGTTCATGCCTTTGGTTGGAATTGACTGGTCACAGACAGGTGTTGCTCATTTATTCTCAGATATCAAGGTTTGTTTGTCTTTTGTGTGTGGTTAGAAGATGTCTTGAGATTACACAATGCGAAAATGTTTTGTTCTGTAGTTAAATCTTGAATACAGTGATCATGCATCACTTGTCTGGGCAATGTTCTCGGACAAGTGAGCTCAAAACAAATAATTGGTTGCTTTGTCCATTAAGGCCACAAAGTTGATGACTTCTATTTTACATGTCTAGTCATTCTAACGATTAATTAATCATCTAGGGAGTTTTGGGTTGGAAACTGCCTTTTAGCCTGCTTATAATAACTGTTAGTGTAACCTCATCCACCAGCTTAAGCTTTTGGGTTGAATTGGTTCTTTACATGGTATCAGAGTCTCGGTGTCACGGGTTCGATCCTTACCGCCTCCCACTTTCTCTTGTGGAATTTTTTAGCTAGACTTTATATTGTCCACCCTTCAAGTCCAATTGGCTCTCTTACGAGGGGACATATTAGAGTATAATATAAACCATTAAAAAGGCCCTCACCCAACAGCTTAAGCTTCTGGGTTGAATTGGTTCTTTATATGGTTTCAGAGCCTCGGTATCACGGGTTCGATCATCACCGCCCCCATTTTCGCTTGTGGAATTTCTTAGCACGGGTAGGTGGGCTTGTGTATTGTCCGCCCTTCAAGCCCAATGGGCTCTTGTGTGAGAGGGCGTGTTAGAGATATATAAAACTATTAATGTAGCCTTACCCATCAGCTTAAACTTTTGAGTTGAATTGGTTCTTTATAATAACTATCTTGATTTTCTTATTTTTTATTTGTATTTTTTGTTTTGGATGTCGTTTATGGAATTTTAACTTGTCTAATTCACACTATACAGGAAAATGGCTACCAGCTACTTTTTCTCAGTGCTCGTGCTATTTCTCAGGCCTCTCACACCAGAAATTTCCTATTCAACCTTAAGCAGGTGATTCATAAATTTGGAATCAATTTTAAATCTCAAGAATGGACAATACAAGAAGACCAGAGAAAGTAGTTTACATTCTCCTATTTGTTTTGTTATAATGCAGGATGGGAAGGTTTTACCGGATGGTCCTGTTGTTATTTCCCCTGACGGACTTTTTCCTTCTCTATACCGAGAAGGTAACTAGTCGGCTTGTCTTTCATTTCTTTTTCTTCCTACTGTTCCCCTTCTTCCAATTTAAATGTAGGTTCCTGCCATATGCTGTGCATCATAATTCCCCCTACTCACATGTAGGATTAATTTTCTTATAATATTTTGGTACAAAAAGGTTAAATTAGCCCCATTCGAAGGTCACGGCATACCACAAGCCTTAACAAGGGTTTATCATAGTCTACATTAATTACATTCATTAGATTTGTTGTAGAATTGCTTGTGCTGATATTTGAACCTATATTATAGTGAGGGAGAAAGAATAGGAAACTAGAAATTAAATTTCTTTTAATATTTATGTTTTGTGTGTATGAGGGCGACCTAGTGCAATGATAAAGTAGTGTTTTTATGATGGAGCAAGGTTGCATACAAGGATTTTCTCTGCCCTAACCTCACAAGTCAGGATTTCATGGGGAGTTGTTTTTAGTTATGTTTTGGCCCTGAACAACATTAACACTTAGTTGTCTTCCTTTATTCTTTTCCTGGAAGTACTGATTAAGCCTAAATGGGCGAAAACTTGCACCGATTAGGGATTAGCCGTGTATATTTTCTTATTAGAAATCTAATTTCCCTAATATTCCACGTTGCATCTTGCCATGCGAATGAGTTCAGTGATGAAAGTTCAAGTAGTTTGACTAAAGTCGTCTGTGAAGCTTAAAATAAAAATCTGGAGTGCCATTGTTTCCAGCTTTACCTGAAATGACAGATAGCTTTTGTACTATAACCTAAGGAAGGCTATACTAGGAGTATTTAAGAATAGAAAAATGGAGAATTGAACAAGGTGAAGCCTTCCACTTTAACCTTTTATTCCCTGCTTTCTCATGTGATACTGTTGGGTTCCATTTGCAAGGTATGGGACTTGGAGTCCCACATTGGTTGTATGGACAACTAATGTGGGGTTTATAAGGCCTTGGGCACTCCCACCCTTTGAGCTAGCTTTTGGGGTGGTGCATCCCAAGGTCTCATCAAATGGTATCAGAGCATCCATCTCGTGGAGTTGTCCGTGAGGGCACGCACTAGGGAAGCGTGGTGGAATGTTGGGTTCCATTTGCAAGGTATGGGACTTGGAGTCCCACATTGGTTGTATGGGCAACTAATGTGGGGTTTATAAGGCCTTGGGCACTCCCACCCTTTGAGCTAGCTTTTGGGGTGGTGCATCCCAAGGTCTCATCAGATACACATAATGTTTTACATGAAGATACATGCAGTGCAGGCCTTCTTTGTAAAAATGATTTGTAAATAATAAATGACCAAGGAAATTTTAATTATTGGATTGGATGTTTTTATGGGACTTTTTATTAATAATATTTAAGACTTGACATTTCTTTTCTATTTCCAGTTATCCGGAGGGCTCCTCATGAATTCAAAATTGCATGTTTAGAGGTTAGGTTCCCATCGTCACATATTACATTTGACATGATTTTAATATTTTCAGCATGGTAATCATGTTATTAAAGATTAGTTGAGTTTTGATGCATCCAGGACATCAGGGCACTTTTTCCTCCTGATTGCAATCCATTCTATGCTGGTTTTGGAAATAGGGATACGGATGAAATCAGCTACCTCAAGGTTGGAATCCCGAAAGGAAAAATATTCATTATTAATCCCAGGGTAATAAGTCTTTCATATGATTTTAATGAAATGTTTTAAGTTTTCCAAACTTCCATTCTCATGTCTTAAGTTTTCAGGGAGAGATTGTTGTAAACCGCCGTTGTTTTGACACAAAAACATATACTTCTCTTCATGCTCTCGTGAATGGGATGTTCCCCCCTACATACTCCTCTGAACAGGTTTAATTCTGAAGGAACTCTCTCTCTCTCTCCTTTTTCCTAATATCAACTACTCCCCTCTCCCTCTCTCTCCTTCCAAAAATAAGTCTGATGTTAAAAGGATTTGTTTGTGATGTAACTTATTTTTTTGGCCTTGTTATTGCTGAATATTGGTTACAGGAGGATTTTAATTCATGGAATTACTGGAAGTTGCCTTCTGCTATGAATATTTGAAAGGGTCCTTTAGCATTTACTGTTCAATTATCTTGGTCTGGTGCGGATAGGTGCTGGTTGTGCTGCTCCTAGAATTATATAGGTAAAATTGATTTTCTGCTATACATAATGTGTTAAGACTCCATTATAGGATTTTAAGTTTTAGTTATTATATACTTGATATCTTTTTAGGGTTATGTTTATCTCATTTTACATGAGATAAACAACTTTTCTATACACACAAAAAGAGGTTAGGTCCCACCACTCTTTTTTCTCTCTCCTCTTACCTGTGAGTCTCACTTATACTTTTATTTGTACAACATGAGATAATTGTTTTCCTACAACATAAGAAAAATATATCCCATCTTTTTAATGGTAACTTAGTTTCTTTCTTTGATTAATCAAAATTCCGAAGTTTATTAGGGAAATCTCTTCAAACTTTTCTAAATAATCTGTTTGATATTTCTGTATGGTGTGTAGGGTGACAAATCTTGAAGATGCGATGTAAAAAAGTTAGAATTAGACCATTAGAGATGATTTTCAAGTCCTGGTGGATTGATTTGTTGGCACTTTGAATTCGATGGATGGGGGATTTATGAAAGCGTAGGATACATTTTGCCTGCAACCTGCTTCAAATTTAACTTCTTCCAGCTTGAGGCTGTGAGATCAGATATACCTTTATTATTTCCATTGTACGGTTTGTTGTAGTGATCCCATGAACATTTAAACGAGTTAGTTTACTCTATTTTCACGAGCATGACCACCAAAATCATAGAACGAGAATCCCACCAATTTAACATCATTTCTAATCATTATTAATGAGTTGCATCACTTTGTATGTAACTATTTATGTATGTAATATTGAAAGCTTCCTCTTCAGTTTCTTGATTACAACAAGTAGAAAAGCTTCTGTTCCTATAATTCATTTACTTATTCATTATATCTTTATGTTTCAATCCCTTGTGCATTCTTTAAAATTCGATCCGGTACGTGAAAACGGTTAGATAATTAGATTAACGGTAGAATATCATGGAACATAATTTTTCTTTTTTAACAGCCCGTTATGTTAGGAGTTAATGTTGTACTGATGATGAATAAATTGAAGGGTACGGGTTTAATTATGCAATTAAGGAGTGTCCTAATGTAATTAGCGCTAACTTTGGGGAAGGTCAACGTAATTTCCTCTGGAAGTTATATAATTTACAAACCAAATCGATTGCAAGACGGAAGCAAACAAGCTAATATTGTGATGAGCTGATTTTGGTGGGTACAAACACCAAATAAATAAAATATTTTTAGTGTTACGGGTATATTTTTTTTACTAAATATGATAAAAATAATAATCGATAAACCTATCTACACTTCACTTCCTTTATGTTTATTTTCTCCCATATCTTTTTGTTTTTTGGTTTTTTTTTTGGTAAGGAAGTAGGTACTTCCCTGAGACTAAAAATGTGCTCCAACCATAGAACTTACATTGGATGAGTTGGAAAAGATACGTGTCATCCAAAATCCAAAATGGGGTTTTGGTTTTAGTGATCTAAAATATTTTTATTTTTATATAAAAAAAGATATTTTAAATTGGCTAGATTCTCTATGTTCTTGTATCTTAAATTAAAAGCTTAATATATGTTTTCTAAATTTCTCCTTCTTGGATGCTAATTAAGGGAATAATCCATCTTATATTACGGATGTACAAAATAATCAAAAAACTGAATCGAACTATGAACCAAATCGAACCGCCCTTAAAATAATCAGTTCAAGAACCGAACCGATTTTTAAAGAACCAGTTCATGAACCGAACCGGTTTTTAGAACCAGTTTAAGAACCGAACCATTTTGAATTGAATTGAACCGAACCGTTTTCAAACTGAACCAAATTGATTTTTATAATTTTATTTTTTAAATTTTTAATATTTTTTCTTTTTAAAAGAGAGTCGACCAAACCGGTTCCGAACCGAATCCAACCGTTTTCAACCGAACCGAACAACTTTCGAACCGAACCAGGTTTGAACCAAATCGAACCACTTTCGAACCGAACCATTTAAACCAATTCGGTTCAATTTTTCAAAAATCCAGTTCGGTTCGACCCATGTACATCCCTGCGGAAAAGGGTATTAGAGGGAGGACACTTCTAAAAAGGCTTGAGATGGCGTGTTAGATCTCGGGCCACAATATTCAGGTCTGGGAAGAACCGGGGTTGCTAATCCTAGGAACTTTCAAGCCCAGGTCTTCAACTACTAGAATATAGCCAGAATTGAAGGTTCGAAACCTTATTGGTCCAATTAATGGAGGGTGAAGTTAAGAGTTACTTGAACCATATCATTGTCCTTTAGATGATCGAGTTTTTTTTTTTTTCCTTCTTCTTTCAGTCAAGGGTGCTATTATATATTGACATGGAATTTAGCGGGTCATACCAAGAAAAGTACATCTATTATGCCATCAACTCCAAATGATGCCTCGAATTTCAGTTGAAAAAAATTATTGAAGATTGCAAAACCAAAGAAGATTAAGATATTCTTGAGTCGTGTCTCTGACAAGACCTTCCTTACGACCCAACGTAGTTCAAAGGCGGGTTCTTCATGATTATTCTCTTCCTAGATCTGAGTTAGGAGCAAAGGTTTTCCTTTATATATATCTTGGTGGAATGCCTTCCTCTAGGCAATAGGTATATGAGTTTGTGCAGGATTATGGAAGAAGGTACAACCTATCCCATGATAAAATATGTTGGGCTGGATAATATGATTTATAGTTTCTTGTAACTTAGCAGAGACATAGGTGGTGTTTGGTTGAGAGCTTTTCAGCGGATATCTATCTTTCTCAAGTATGGCTTTTAGAAACACCATGTTTGTTTCAACGTTTTTCACCAAAAACCCATCTATCCAATTTGTCTGGATTTATGAGAAACATAGATATCTGCACTGTTTAGAAACCCAATTTGAAGGTGGGATTTTTCGAAAAACCGGTTATCTGGCTTTTAATGCACTGTTGATTTCATAAAATTACCTAATTTTCCAGTAAAGTTTTTCCCCACCAAACAACTTTTTTTTACATTTTTCTACATATCTCACTTTATCTATCTTTCCAATCATTTCTCTATCTATCTCATTTCCCTACTATTCCAAAAAAATTTCCTGAACCAAACGCCCCCTTAGTGGAATGATATGCATTCTTGTTAAGATTTGGGGCAAATCACACATTATTCTCCTTATACTTTCACACTTTTTAATTAATCTTCTCAAGTCTTATTTTCATAACTTAACACATTTTAACTTTGAATAACATTAATTTTCTTTATATTATCTATCAGTTCGTCAGTTACTTTACCACCAAGCATATAAATATAAGTTACTTTACCACCAAGCATATAAATATATTAGTACAAGATTATTTCATAGTTGTGTTAAAATTTGATAAGGAGAATTTTGCTGCCGTTCATGTGGCACTGGGAAGTTAAAAAATTTAACTTCGTAAAACTTTTACAAATATTTAAAACTTTCTAAATATACCCAGAAGTTTATCCTTTGTAGGAAATTTGGTGATAAAGAAATAAATTTTAAGGGATAGGTTAAGAAAGTGTAAAAATATAAACGTAATGTGTAAAATAAATAGTAATTCTCCTTAAAACAAAATTAAAAGTTAATGTGTTAGATCCGATAAGACAACTATACTTTGGAACGGGCCCATTGCAGGTGATCTCCTCCCTAGCAGAGGAATACGACAAAGGGAATCGTTTATTCCCTTATTTATTTGTTCTTGCAATAGAGAATCTCTTTCATATTCTTCTTGCTGTTGTCGACAGTAAGCATTGGAAACCAATTTCTGCAGGCCAAAAAGGACCTAAGATTGCTTACTTGATGTTTGCCGACGGCCTCTTGTTATTTGTTGAGGCCTCTGTTGATCAAATTAAAGTTATTGTTAAAGATATATAAAATTATTAATATAAACTCACCTATAAGCTTAACTTTTGGATTGAATTGGTTCTTTACATGGTATCAGAGCCTCGGTGTCACGGGTTCGATCCTCACCACCTCTCACTTTCTCTTGTGAAATTTCTTAGCACAAATAGGTGGACTTGTTCATTGTCCACCCTTCAAACCCAGTGGGCTCTTGTGTGATGGGGCGTGTTAAAGATATATAAAATCATTAATATAACCTCACCCATCAGCTTAAGTTTTTATTCTCTAGCCAGTAGGATGCATACACACATGACATAGACATGTGCTACATTGCATGGATATTTGCCATTATACTGTTGTTATCATTTTTGAACTTATATTGCACATGTAAGTGAGCTCGTGGTGGAGAGATCCTTGAGGACCCATTGTCTTACTGAGATTTCTTGTTAGAGATCTCACCCCGTGTGAGGTACATTTTCAGGTACAGGTACTTCTGAGGTTGAGACCTCTAGTGGCAGGAGGCTAGAGTTGAGTTGAGATGATGCATGCACCTTGTATGTTATTATAATTTCTGCTTTGCTGTTATACATTTATGGCTTTTGTACTTGAGTCATGACTTGAAGAATATGTTGCTTTATCTGGTGAGCATGGGGGTTGTCCATATCATATTGGTATAAGCTGTGTCATTTCTGATTGAGTTGTATTATTGTATCAAGACATGTCTGGTCTACGTGTTATAGTTCCATGACTTGATATATTATTTATATTATGAGGTTATTCAATTTAGTTATTTATTGCAATTTACATACTGGAGACTTTTGAAAAAGAATAAGTAAATCAACTTGGTTAATATGATAAGGTTCATAATTGAAAAAATTTAGCTTCTGTATTTCTTGAGCTGCGCTTATTACTATTTATATGTTTAATACATCGGGTACACACGGGGTGTTACATTTTATGGTATCAGAGAACTTTCTATGGAAAAATCCTGTATGTATTGCAATAACTGAAGATGTTTTGTTGTGTGATTTTGTCTTGTGAGTTTCCTTTAGGTTTTGTTGTGATAATGCATGCGTGACCACATTGTGTGGCATGATCAACTCATCCTTTGTGTAACATGTGCAAAGTTATGGCACCTCCTAGAAGAACTTGAGAGACGAGCGAGGGTCAGCCTGATCCTATCCTGACTGCATTAGTTGAGATGCAAGCGGCTAGACAAGCCGATCAGAAGGTCATTAGAGCGGCCAACCAGGCTATGTTAGATGTCGTGAGAGAGGCGAATAAAAAAGCCACTTAGGATGTGCTTGAGGCAAATCGACTGGCGAACATGACCATGATGATGGTCATGTTGGAGGAGATGAAGACTGTTCGTAATGAGGGCCACCACCTCCACCGCCACCGCCTCCACCTAATCACCAACATGGAAATGGAGAAGGAGGGGTGCCTATTCTTGATGATGACGGTCAGAGACGTATAGAGGGTATGAGTAACTTTACGGGCATGATACAATCATATGTTGAGCCCAAGGAAGACCAGGAGACAAGAGACCGTCGGCTGAATGCTTTTTGTAAGCACAAGCCACCTTCTTTTGATGGATCTTATGATTCCAATGTTGCTGCTAGATGGCTCCAGGCCCTGGACAAGATATTTAGGATGATGCAGTGTGATGATCCACAAAAGCTGATATTTGCAACCTACATGTTGGAGGGAGATGCACATGAGTGGTGGATGAACACCTCTTAGGCGTACGTGATGCAGGGTCATGTTATTACTTGGCCATTCTTTGAGGAGCTGTTCCTTGGGAGGTACTTTTCTTACAATGCTCAGGAGAGGAAGCAAGGAGAGTTTGAGCGCCTAGTGCAGGGCTCGATGACAATTGACAAATACTTGACTAAGTTCAATGAACTGGCCAAATTTGCTCATTTTCGAATTGCTATGCCTACACCGGCATTTTTTGGCTGCTAAGTTCCGTAGGGGACTTAATGGGGAGATGATCGGATAGCTAGAGCTGCATCCAAAGATTTTGGTACTTTGATCTAGCAGTGCCAAGATATAGAGGATGTTTGCATGGCAAACAAGAAGAGAAAAACTGGAGAGCCAGAGACGAAGGGAGCTAGTGGCACCACTACTTGGAGAGATAAGAGATTTAGGGGAAAAGGTAAAAGGAAGCAGTTATCTGCCAGGCAGACGCCTAACTGTCCAAGAGGATATCTATCCAGCAGGGGAGTACGGCTAGACCTTCCACTACTCCCAGATGTACCGGTTGCGGGAGATCACATTTTGGACCTTGTTTCACCGGCCAAATTATTTATTTTCAGTGTGGCAAGGAAGGCCATTATGCCAGAGATTGTTTCTCATCAGTTGCTAGGACTGCAGCAGTTTAGGCGGCCCCTCTTCAGATGGTTCCCGTTCCACCTACAGCGACACCTATGGTACCACCAGTCATGGGACGTGTGTACACTTTTGATCGCTAGCAGCGGATAGAGCTCCAAACCTTGTGAGAGGTACTGTTTCTATTGGTGGTTGTGACGTAGATGTGTTATTTGATTTTGGGGCTACGCACTCTTTCATTGCCGACCCGATTGTTGTGGGGCTTAAGTTGCCCATTTATGTGCTTTCTCCACCTTTGCAGGTTATTGCCGCCATTGGGGAGAAGTGTGATACTTCATCTGTGCACCGTGATGTTGTGTTTTAGTTGGATGGCCGAGAATACTTGGTGAACCTGATTGGTTTACCTATGGCTAAATTGGATATCATCCTTGGCATGGATTGGTTAATGAAAAATTGTGTAATGATTGATATTTATGCAAAGAAAGCGATGATGTCTCTTTGTGATTCCACTACCAGTTCTTCTCCTTATCTATCAGTGCTTCAGGCTAGGAGAGCCTTGAGAGCAGGGGTATTTGGCTATGTCATTGATGCTATCCGGCAAGTATACCGTTTCGCATAAGTAGTAAAGTAGTAAGAAAGATCGTCTCATCAGGGATTGAAAACCAAGTACTAAAATAATCAGTCACTTTAAGTTGAAAAACTTGATCTCTTGTTGGGAAAATTAAATTGAATCTTAGTAACCATAAAAGTAAAGACTTATTTTTGAGTTTTTGTATTTTCAAGAATGAAAAGAAGAATAATAATGGAGTTGGATTTGAAAATATGAGAAAGAATTGCAGTTAGGGAACACTCTCCCTATGATCCCCACTTATTACTTTGGATTGATACAAAATACTTATTTATATAATTTCTCAGATAATTATGATCTCAATATATTAATAATTAAATCCCAATCCCTTGGTAACTTAACCCTTTAACCTCACTTAGAATCCTAATCCCTTAGTAACCCCTCATGAGAATTAAGCAATGAACACAATAATTCCAACATCTGCAATTAAATATACATCTATCCCTAGTATGCATACCAATAGTTATCTTATCTCCTTTCAAGATCAGAAACCCCAATATCCCTATTTAAGGTTCTAACCCTCAAACTATTTTCAACTATCAAATTGATCAGGTTTAATAAAGAAAATATCAAATACGAACAAGGTAAGATAAAGAAATTTATATAAACGAGTAAAATAATTTAAATCAATCTGTCATAACAAGGGTTCACATAGGGTTTGTGACCCTAACTACAATAAAAGAACTTAGCCAGACATAGTCATATCTGACATAAACAAATATTCAAAAGAAAGCATAAAAACTATAATTACTGGAAAGAATGGAGAAGAAATCTTGATCTTCAGTCACCCTCTGCTTGCTCCGAGTTGTTAATTGGTTACTTGGTTGTGCTCCCAAGCTCCTTATTTATAGCCACAGGAATTGGGCCCATCATCTAATCTTCCTTGGAGTCCATCCAAGATTTGTATTTGATTTAAACTTTGTTTCCTTTTTCATGTAAAAATCTTGGAGATTTGATTGATAAATTAGAATTTCAAATCTTTATTGTATCTTGATTCAATCTTCTCATAAATCATCTAGATTTGTTTCCGCTTTAATTCCATATCTTTTCTGAATAAATCTTCATCAAATCTTTATGGAATCTGTCGCGATCTTGATCATATCTTTTTCGCATCTCTTTGTAATCTTATCTCTAATTTGGAAAGAGATCTAATTGCTGAATATCCACACTTTATTTTTAAATCTTTTCCTTTTCCAAAATTGCCCTGTTTGTTTGCTTTTTCCTACAAAATTAGCATAAAATCAGTATTCAATCCTTGATTAAGATTTTGACAAATTAACAGTGATTCTTGCTCTTTTTCTCAAGATTTCATCAACATTCTTTCTCTTTTTTGGCTCAGATTTCCTTATATGCTAAGCGCATATCAGTCATGTTAGGGGGTTTAATGAGTGGGACACAAGAGGATATTACTAGCATTCTTGTGGTGAGGGAATTCCTTGAGGTGTTTCCTGAGAAGATTCATGAGTTTCCACCACAGCAGGAGATAGAGTTCTCCATTGATCTTTTTCCTGGTGTGGGGCCTATTTCATTTTCTCCATACCCGATGTCTCCACCGGAGTTAGCAGAGTTAAAAAAATCATATTGAGAATCTTTCTGCGAAGAACTTGATTCGACCTAGTGTGTCTCCACGGGGAGCACTGATCATCTTTGTCAAAACAAAAAATGGGAGCATGTGATTATGCACTGATTACAGACAGTTGAACAAGGCGACAATCAAGAATAAGTATCCTCTCCCACGTATTGATGATCTTTTGGATCAGCTTAGGAAGATCCGAGTTAAGCCGAAGGATATTCCTAAGACCGCGTTTCATTCGAGATACGGTCATTATAAGTATTTGGTGATCCTGTTTGGACTCACCAATACACCAGCAGTGTTCATGGATTACATGAACTGTATTTTCCAGCCATACTTGGATCGGTTTGTGATTTTCTTCACTGAAGACATATTGATTTATTACAAGAGCACAGAGGAACATGAGGAGCACTTGAGGATTGTACTGCAAGTACTGAAGAAGAAGAAACTTTATGCAAAGCCTTCGATGTGTGAGTTTTGGCTCAATTCAGTAAAATTTCTTGGGCATGTGATTACTGCAAGAGGGGTGGCAGTAGACCCAAACAAAATAGAGACAATGTTGGATTGGGATAGACCCAAAAGAGTTACAGAAGTGAGGAGTTTCTTGGGTTTGGTAGGCTACTATAGGAGGTTCATTGAGGGATTCTCCAAGATGGTGTTGCCACTTACTCGTCTTACTCGGAAGGAGACTCCATTTGTGTGGACTCACGAGTGTGAGGAATGCTTTTAGGAGTTGAAGGAAAGATTGACAACTGCACCAATGTTAATCCTTCCTGATCCTGCGGAGCAATTTAAACTATATTGTGACGCTTCGAAGAAGGGGATAGGTTGTGTGTTTATGTAGACTTGTAGAGTTGTTGCTTATGCTTCGAGGCAGTTAAAGCTTCATGAGGAGAACTACCCGACTCATGATTTGGAGTTGGCTGCTATTGTTTTTTCCTTTAAAATTTGAAGACATTACCTATATGGAATGAAGTTTGCGGTGTTCAACGATCATAAGAGTTTGAAGTATCTTTTTGACCAGTGGGAGCTGAATATGAGACAAAGAAGGTGGATGGAATTTCTTAAGGACTACGACTTTGAGTTGAAGTACCACCCAGGCAAGGGCAACGTGGTAGCTGATGCTTTGAGTCAGAAATTCGTGAGTCTATCCAGCTTAATGATTAATGATTTCGATGTAATTGAGAATTTCCGAGACTTGACAGTGACCTCTTTGTTTGGGGGTGCACCTTTGGAGACGAAAACCGTGAGAGGTTAAAATGAGTTGATGAATAAGATCAAAGAAGCGCAAGTGAAAAGAGAATGTCTTGATTATGTGAAAAACCAAGATGGACGGTCTTGGAACGATCAGGGATTGTTAATGTTTTAGAACAGGATTATGGTACCTAGGGGTCCGTTGACGGAGGAGGTGATGTTAGAGGCTCATAAGGGCCAATTCACTATCTACCCTGGGGCTACAAAGATGTATCAAAACTTAAGAAGAAACTTCTGGTGGCCGGGGATGAAGAAAGATATAGCAGTTCATGTATCCAAGTACTTAATATGCCAAAAAGTGAAGATTGAACACCAGAAACCAACTGATAAGCTTCAACCTCTTGAGATTATGCAATGTAAGTGGGAGAGCATTTCCATGGACTTCATTGTGGACAGATTGACTAAGTCTGCCCATTTTCTTCTAGTAAAGGTGAGCTTCTCTATAGAGTAGTTGGCCAAGATATATGTTTGCGAGATTGTGAGGCTTCATGGGGTGCCCGAGAGTATAATTAGTGATATGGACCCAAAGTTCACGTCTCAGTTCTGGGAGGCGCTGCAGGGAGCTTTTGGTACTCAGTTGAGATTGAGTACAACCTATCACCCTCAAACTGATGGATAGACTGAATGGACCATCTAGACATTGGAGGACATGTTGAGGCCTTGCACCTTAGAGCAAGGCTCCGCATGGGATCGGTATCTACCGTTGGTTGAGTTTTCATACAATAACAGTTTTCATACTAGCCTTGGCATGGCACCCTACAAGGCGTTATATGTGGTAGGAGTTGTATGACTCCTACCTGTGGTCTGAGGTTGAAGATCGAGAGTTATTTGGTTTGGACTTTTTCCAAGAGACTACCCAGCAAATCTAGATGATCAGAGAGAAGCTGAATGATAAACCCTTGGTTTACCATGTTTTTATGCTAAATTCTACAAGAATTATATGGTAGATTGCATGGAATTCAAGGTGCTATATGATAAAATCATAAAGATTTGAAAATTGAGCTAATGTTTTGATATCTTGCTCATTTTGAAGGTAAATCCACAAGATTTAGTGCTAAGAAGTGATAAAGAAATCATAACAAAGATTTGAATCCCAATCTGCAGGATCTTAAATAAAAACAGAAACAAATCAATATTTGATTGAGAATTGATAGAGATTCATGGGGAGATTTGATAAAGAACTAAAAGATATGACTTCAAAGGTTATAAATAGGGAGCTTAGGGTCAATGAAATTCACTAATTCACAGACACACCACAGGAAATACACAGAGACCCAAAGGAGGAATCCTGTTGCGGAGCGTTGGAGCACTGGGCACACCAATGGAGGCTTGGAAAACTATTTTCTTTCTTATTGCTTTTAAATTCAGTATGCTAGGCTAAGTTTTTCTGTAGTTAGGGGTAGATGGAACCCAATTGAATCTTTATGTTTATGAATTAAATTATCTCTGAATTCTTCTCTTTTTATATTTGAATAAATTTATCTGTCTTTAATGTTTTCTATGAGTTTGCTCCTTATAGATTGATTTAGGGGAATTGTATGACAATAGGAATGTTGGTGCATGAACCCTGATTTGATAAATTTATCACAATCCTTGTGATCTAAGGATAGACATAGGGCAATTGTGCAATCTTTAAATTCTTGAACTTAATGCATGTTTTCTTGGGGAATAATCGAGGAACTAGAGTTCTTTCAAGATCACATAGATTTTGGGTAACAAGGAATTGAGCCCTAATTAACTTAGAAAAAATTGATTGGCATTATATTAAGAGCCGATTCTTGACAGTTTAATTCATAGCATATAGAGAAGATTGAGGGAAATTGAAACCCTAACTACGCTTGTTTTTAATCTTTAAATCAATCATCTTTCGAATTGCTTTTTAATTCTGAATTTTAAATTTCATGTTATTAATTGTTGTCTTTTTAATTTCAATTTTCTTAATCTAAATATTGATTGTCCAACTAAATCGCGATTAGCGAACTAGTGTTTGAAACCCGATCCTCGTGGGAACAATCTCGTACTCAGTATACTTTTATTACTTTTACAACCGATACACTTGCCGAAGTCGCAATACCGAAACAAGCACAAAATCGTCATAAGAGTTACTATGACAACAAGCATAAGCCACTAAAGTTCAGTGAGGGTGAACACGTGTTTGTAAGACTTTTACCTGTCACCGGTATTGGTCGTGCCCTCGGAGTAAGGAAGCTTAGCCCGAGATTCATTGGGCCATACCAGATACTTGGCAGGGTAGGGTCTATTGCCTACTGGATTGCATTGCCTCCGAACTTGGCCAACATCCATGATGTGTTTCACGTGTCACAGCTGCGAAGATACATAACAGATCCTTCACACGTTGAGCCACCTGATGATGTGGAAATTCGGGAGAACTTAAAGACTCCCAAAGGACCACTACAGATACTTGATCGTGGTGAGAAAAAGCCAAAGAGCAAGATCATTCTCATGGTCAATGTGCAATGGGAAGGAAGAACTCCTGAGGAGTATACTTGAGAGCGGGAGGACGAGCTTCTCCAGCTATACCCCTAGTTTAGGGACAAGTATGTCTCTAATTTTACGGACAAAATTCTTAAAAGGTGGGGTGAGTGTAAGAACCCGCATCGCTAAATAATTAATTAAATAACATTATCGATGCCAGAGCATGGATTTGATAAAGATTACGCATAATTATGGTAAAATAATTATTTAGAAAGTTGAAAAATGCTTAAAGTCTCTTTTATGAAGAAAAGTGCAGATACTGATTTTGCTTTGCGGCATAAATGCGTACTGATGAAGTGTTCCAAAAAATTATAATAAAAATATGATAATTCCTATAAAAATGTCTAGGTTAAGAATATGAAGTTTGGAAGAAAATTAATTAGCAGAGCTATTAGAACTAATACTGATGGATTAAGTGAGTACACCTATAAATAAGAACTTGCACACAAACCTAGGTTTATTTTCTGACCTTCTACGTATAGCTCTCCATTTGCTTCATGGCTACCACCTTCCCTACGCAACTTCCATAGCCTTCTATGCAAAGAAAACTCCAAAGACACTATTTTTACTCTTGATTCTTCTTCTTCCACCGTGTAAAAATTGAGAGAAACCTTGGTGAGGGAGAAAAACCACTTCTTGAGTGGTGTGGGTTTTGTTTGGGGTGTGTTGTAGGGCTGTCTACTGAGTTTGTTGGTGTGGAAGCCACTTTCACTCTCTTTGATGTTCAAGAAGACATTTTGTAAAGGAAAGTACCAAGCTTGTGAGACAAATTTGTGGCTTTGTGGTGACAGAACTGTAGAGTGGTGTAGAGAGCTCCAAGATCATTTATTTTCTCTGTTTTGTGAGCTTGGGTATATGCTTCAACCTTTCCTCTTGAGTTTCTATGTAAAAGATTGAGTCTTAGCATGTTAAATGAGGAAAATAAATAACCAAGATGATCACTAGCTTAAATGTGTTTAAAAATGCATGCTTGAACGTCGGTAAGTGTTAAAAATGGATCCTTGGAAGGATATCTTCGCGAAAATGCAAAACTGTATTCTGTTACGAAATATCCGGATATCATATCCAGATATGATATCAAAATGAAAAACAAAAATCCCTCAAACTAGCAACAAAATATGAGTAGTGAATACCATGTTATGTTTTTCATTTCATTTGTGTTATATGAGTTTTAAGGACAAAAGTTATATAAGAAAGGTGCAGTTTATACTATGCAGAATATCATTTCAGCACCAGCTTCCAAAAAGAAAGCTTTCCTACCAAACTTGTCAACAAAAACCATTGAGATAAGTGTGGCAAGAACAAGTGCTATACTGGTGATAATAGATGAATATATAGTTGCCCTAAATCCAAAGCCAAAATTTTGCAAATTAAATATAAACCATGCTACAACATATGCACAAGCAAACCATGATAGAAAGTATTGAAGAACCATAAATTTAATCTACATGCCTAGAATCAAGCCCATTAGAAAGCACAACTCATTTCAAATTAACAACCCAAAAACCAGGACAGTCATATCAGCATGGGGTTCAATGCAAAATTGTTAACTACATGGACTAGAAACAACTAAAGATTTTTTTTTTCAAAAAAAGGGATAGATGGCATAATTTAGAATTAGCCCCTGAACATTATCTTAAGTTTCCATATTATAACCAGAACCAAAACAATAATATAAACAATGAAACTTTCATTCATACCTTTCCAAATATGCGAGGATGAAAGATATATGCATCTTCGCCAGGGACATTAATGCTAACACTTAGCTAAAACCCAAAAAAGCAAACCCAACACAGTAATAATTAGGAGGAAAAAATGGGTATTATAATTTGCAAATAGGCACAATGGTTCTGTTAGTGACTTAGTGCTGAGGTGTATCTCAACATATGTTAGTTTAGTTCCTATTCTTTAAACCATACTAGGCAATATAAATTTAATTCTATAAAATAATTAAAAAGATGAACATCACCAAACAAATGAAGAAACTCATCCATATACAATTTTTTTGAAAGGGTGCGTATTGAAATTAATCAGTAAAATTAGAGTCACAAATTGAGGAATCCACTACATGAATTATTAAAATAACAAGAGAAAATAAGGAATCTAAGGTAAAAAGATACTTACAGTGAAATGAATTATTTTACCAAATCACACCCACCACTACGATCGATTTGCAAACCCTATCTACCCTAAACTGGATCAGCAAAGTGACTCCCACAGTATAGGCAATAACCAATAGAAAGGTGAAGCAGCCATGGAATCCAAGTGAAGCTCCATCACCATGGCTATGGTTCGATTGAAATCGTTGGTGTCTCTGTGTGTGGCGTGAGTTCAATCGAGGTTTGTTGTCTTCAACATTGAACACAAACTTGGAAAGTGGGAAGGAGAAGAAGAAACAGAGGTTACAATGGGGAAGGAAGGAAAAAAGGGTGGGTGGGGGAGGGGGTATGGTTACAATCGGCAAGAGAAAAGGGGAAGGGATTAGTCTAATACATCAATCTCTTATACTAATCCCACCTCCTTAGACTTGATTAAATTATAGATCATTTCGATGTATTAAGGCATTATGATGTATAAGGTTATACTATACTATGGTCACACCAAATTATTGAAAATATCTTAATGTATAGTATAAGCTTATACTATCAGGGCTTATACATCACACTAAACAGGTCCTTAGTTCTTTAATGGTTGATGCAGATTCCTCTCACATTAAACTAATTCCTAAGCACCCAACATATGGATTCCTCTCATACACTAGAAACTTGGAATTAACATATGGATCCAAAACCTTTGTGTGAAAATATGTTGTTCTCTATTCCTAGAGCAACCCATAAACAAAAGCTAAAGATTAGTGACTGTAATGACATATAATCTATTTTTGTTTTCCAGAAATCAATCCTTTATGGGAGTTGATTCTTCAAATCATGCAAGAAATTATTTAACCAAGTAAAATCAAACCCATAAATAAATCCATTATTAGATACTTTGAAACATTCAGTTTGAAACAATGGAAAACAAAATTTGCACTTGTTCATTCCTATCATAAATGTTTAGCTCATGCTACTGAGCATGACTACACTCAAAATAGAATAAAAATGAAATACAAAAACATTGCTCCTAATTACATATTCAAGTCTTAATAACAGAAACAGTAAAAACAACAAAATGCTCCAAGTGTTGCAGAGCTCAAAATGCTTGACAATGGAGGTGAGAATGATGAGGTTTTTTGGATAAAGATGAAGAGGATTGAGGATAAGGAATAAGAGATGATGATGAGTGTGTTTTCCTATTGTGATTCCTATCCTTTTTATGCTTTTCCCCTCACGTACAATGTTTGTCAGTGACGGACTCAGAAAATTTTATTTATATCCACATATTTAGTGGCTACCCCCAATTTTTTTAAAAGATAGTTTTAAATGCATTTAAAAATAAAAGGATATAAACAAGAAAAGAAAAGAAAACTTCAACTTAGCAAAAAATATATAAAATAGTAGGTTTTGTTATTTTTATATTGAAATATTTAAAAATTACTCATGGAAAACCAATTAACTGCACATGACGTTGCGTGGAGTTTATCTGATGAAGCAGCAAGAGTTGTTACTTGGTTAAGAATATATGTAATTAATAGGTATCGATTTTACAACTGTAGAAGCGAATGAAAATACATCATGTTGCAATAACGGTGTATGTTGTCGAGGGCGACTACTACGGGAAGTTAATTGACATAATTTGTTGAACCATAGGTCATTAAGACTATAATATTGAAGTATCGATAATTACAAAGAACTAACATAACCTATCATGGAAACACACATTGAAAGACATGGCAAAAGGTCACAATGCTATAAGAAGTCTAAATCAAAGTGCAAATATAAAAGGTATACTCAAATGTGAAAAGTCAACCTTGGTGTCAAAGTTTTTGAAGTCAAGATGCAACTACAAGGCTTAAACTATAAAGATCAATGAAGATAAAGGAAGAAAGAAGTTATTACTACGTGTAATGTCAGCTCAAAGTCTTAGAACTTATAGGAATGATTTTATTGAGCTTTAACTCATGCATTAGTGACATATACACTTTGATCATACATACAAGATCACACACATATGGAAAGTTTTTATATAAGTGTGAATCATGATCATACATATATTAGAAGTCACCATAAATCATTTAGAAGTCACTGAAATCAACTGGAAGCATTTAAGATCGAATTTTAGCACTAAAAATTGTCATATCTGTTGAAGTAATCGATTACCTAAGTGAAGTAATCGATTACCTCGGTTCTTTGAAGAAGTATTTGATTACTCAATGAACAATAATTTATTAGTTGAAATATTTGAAGAAGTAATCGATTACCCCACGAAAAGTAATTGATTAATCCCAATCTTAAGTGACTTAAAGCTTAAGTAATTCGAATATTTAGATGTCCAACGGCTATAACTGACTAGTAACTCGATAGAACACATATATAAACATATTTTTAGGATTTCTGAACAACAATTATAAGAGAAAAATAATAGAACACTAGGAATTCTGATTGAACCCTCATTTGCCCCAGTTTTGCAAATCTTTGATAAGAAGCTCAATTACTCTCTCATTTCTTAATCTTTTCTGATCTTTTTGATAATTTTGAAAATGGAGAGGCTGCCCTATATCTGTTAGAACGAATTTGATTGTTGTAATCATTTGTGAGATAAATATAGTAATCCTAAGTGTCTTAGGTCGAGTGTGATCAAGGTGTGATCATAGACTTGTGAAATTCATCTTGTAAATCGATTTTTCTGTCATCGGTTGGAAGCTAGAACATAGTGAAACTGATCGACCTTAGTCTGGATGTAGCTTTCAAGTGGTTAGAGAGTGAATCGGGATATATCCCAGTGTGATTCTTTATTTACCTTATCTTTTTGATTTCAATGCATATAACTCATTTTGTTGATTATACATGTTATATTGAATCTGTTTAAGGTTTGGGAATTAATAGTTTTTAGATGAATTCGTTATTGGATATATTCTTGAAAGCGATATTCAATTACATTGTTTTTCTTATCTTTTCCCTTCTCTTTTTGATTCCGCTGCAATAACTCGAATTTAACATGTTATATATTATGTTTTAATTCTGTTTATAAGTAGGGCATTGTTATTATTCTGTTTGAATTCGTTTGTGTTGATTTTCTTGTAAAGGGATATTGATTTACATTGTTTCTTGGAAAAAGAAGTAACACATAATTTACCCCCCCTATGTGTGATTGTTTAGCCTTTTTTTCTTCTTCATAATTTAGCTAGATTACAAGTGGGACAAGTTGGTGACTCTCTTTAAATGTGATTGGTTTGATGACACCTCGCGTGGGACAAAAGTGGACAAATATGGAAATGTTGAGGTCCATTGCTCAAGGAGATATACACTCGGTTATGACACATTTATACTTGCTCAACAGGGTGGAGAGGAGTTATCAAAACCAAAGCCCAAAATATTATCTCTAAGTCCAGAGTCAGAAACAAATGACATGACTGAACCATTCCTACATGACGTGGAACGTGTACTACCCGTAAATATTGTAGAGGATGATGTACCAAGCAATCTCTTTGATTGCGCTGCGGAGTTAGAGTTGATTGCTATCCAAATGGACCATGATGAATCAGACGATGAGGAACAAGATATTTCTTCAGGTAGCAAGCCTGTAATCAATGATTAAAAGACTCCAGAGGAAGGTGCATAAGAAGAAGTCAAAGAACAGGAATTGTCCGGCTGATTTGTGTTATTCTTTGCTTACATAGATTTGTTGTACTATATACATTTTAATTCGCTTTCACATGTTATATATATTGTCTGTTATGTTTCATAAAGTTCATTACACTTGGATTCTATATGATATTGCATATTAGTGACATAGGATGTGATATTGCATATTTCTTATAGTTATACATATTTTTACATTATGTATATAAGTGTTCACAGATGGATCATTCAGCTAGGCATACTGATAGTGGTGGTAATATTGGTAGAGCCCGTGGTACTAGAGGAGGTAGGACGACATCATCTACTCCCTCTGGTAGAGGGCCTACCCTTTCCCCATCACTGCCTCCACTATAGATTGGATCCTTTTCACTACCTACTTCCGACTCCATATGGGCGGTATGGGTATGCCTGCCACTCCCACTTATCCGCTGCAAGCGGCAGTGCAGGTTAAGTTCGGATTCCTGATTGATTTAGATATATATATATATATATATATATATATATATATTAATATTTTCTATAAGCATCTCTATACTAAATTTTTCAATGCTTAACATTTCTTCCTTCAGCAGGCTGCATCCCTTGGGAGCCAAGTCAAGGACTCTAGTTCGTCTGATACACCAGTGTAGGGATCGGTTGATCCAGCAACAGGCCTGACGTGGATCCGTCTTGAAGGCACTAATTGTTCATTTTTTATTTTTAGGGCAAGTTTAGGTGGTTGCCTGCCATCAGATAGATTTGGGGAAAACTTATAACTTCAAAGAAGGCAGGTGGTTGTCTAATCGACTCCAAAAATTGAGAGAAAGTAAGGGCAAGAAAAATTTGATTAATCTTGAGACCGAAAGTTATTGGAAAAATGGGCTGCCGATGAGAAATGGCAGCAGAAGTCTTTGCAAAATAAGCAAAATAAGTCCTGAATTGATTGACCCTCATATACTAGAGGCTCCATTCCAATAAGTCAGTATTGGAGAAATGTTGTAAGTATACATTGCTTTCTATTTCAGAATTTAATATTTTGTACTTCTAACTAATTCATTTATAGTCCTCATTTGTATTTGCAGGCAGCTTCAAAGGAGGTGCCTCTAGAAATGGTTGATTGGGCTATCTTTGAGCGGACCTATTCCCAGGAGTTGGTAGCTGGTGAGAAGCGCAGGATTAACGCCAAGTCGTTGCAATAACCGGTGAGACATTTATTATTTATTATTTGTTTCAACAAACAATATGTTTATTTCATTTTACATACCTAATCGGTGGTGTATTTTTTTCCTTGTAAGAAAGTTGGCAGAAGCTTTTATAGGAGAGGGCCACGCAGGCCGTGACATACCCCACATTTGGCTTATCTCAGTCCGATAACGAGAACCTCTTTATTCAAACTGTAGGAGGATTTGACAGGAAAGGAAGAATGATCGGGTTAGGAGCCTCTGCCAGCAGTAACACCCCATATTAATCAGGAGTTGTTAACATGCAAAATGGTATATAAAGTGCTTCTTACTTGAACAAAATAATGGAATACTTAATCAGAAACATCACTGTCAGTCTGTCACACTACGTAACATCGTGACTTAACTTTTTCCTTTTATTTATCCTTATGTATTGCCATCCTTAACATCTTTCTTGTATTCTCTTAAACTGTACAATCTAATACCTATACAGAATCCTTACTTGAATCCATGTGACCATTCTTAATAGTCAATGACTATCCAAATATCTTTTACCATTCTGGATAGAGTCTATGAGACAACATAAAGTTGAAAATTGGACTAACCAGGGATAAAATCCCACTGTCATATCTTGTACCTGAAACTCAGATAGTCCAATCCAAATGTATATACTAGAATATGGCTCCATGCCATTACTGATTTCATCTAACATATCATGTACATGTCCACATTTATATCAACATCAAAAGTTTATCATGACATAAGGCTACACATGCCTTAAATATAGTCTGTATAAATCAAATACACATGTATGTCTCTCAAAATATAAATCCAACTGTACTTGTGCATGAACATATATGTCAAGCTCTACAAAACACACACACACACACACATATGACTTTGTGCCATGTATAGGCTGAATAACTAAAGTCCACTACAGTTGAGTCCTCTAGCCTTGTACTGGCCTCTTGCCTCGGGAAGGCTCTCCTACTACTACTAGGATACTCGAAATATATATCCCCAATTAAGGTGATATTAACCATCTCAGTAAACTCTGGGTTTATAGAGCAGTCTTTATAACACCTAACAATTCTAAATTAAGTATTAAAATATTAAGTGATTAATTAAGTGCAGGATTAGTGAAAAATCCTGAAGATTAGGCCAAAATACAAAGAAATGGCAAAACGGTAATTAGCAAACACGCAACCCTAGGAAGATAAAAAATTGAGTATAAGGTCTCAAATGGTAAAAATAACCCTGGAAATGGATTCAGAACGAAAAATTGAGTGAATAGGGAAGTTTCAGAAAAATCAGTGAATAACGTTTTTATCGGGTCAAAATACCGCGGTACGATTGCACCGTAAAACGTGCCAGTTGAGTTTTGAGCTCTAGGTTTCAAATATGAGTTATAAATGGTCTATAGAACTAGAAAATATTATTTCTGATAATATTTGATGGAATTAAGTCAGTTTGGGGAAGCGTGCCAACGGCACGCGCAATAGCTTAAAACAGTGTTTTCTCTGAACGACCGGAAAACTCAGGATTCATCTGATCAAGTATAATTAAAGGGCAATGGTTAATGTTAAAAATTTGAGTTTCTAAATAGGTTATGAATTTACAGACGTTTAGTGGCATCGGATGGAAAATTTAAGTTAGTTGAAATCGCGTGAGGTGGCGGTGGGACCCACCCCACTTGAAAGTCACTTAAGCCACCTCACCATATGACTATTCATCATCTTCTCTCTCCCCTCATTCTTCCAAAAACTCAGCAGCCCCCTCCCTTGGACCATTTGAATTCAAATTTTCTTCCTTTCATAACTTCATCAATCCTAAACCGAATCGAACGATTTTTGTCCTGAAATTTGATGGAAACGATCATCCAAACCCGTTCCACCAATTAGTTTCCCTTGAAACCCTCTCTTTGGTGAGTTATTGCCCTTTTACAGCTGCGAATTTTTGGAGGAATTTGAGGTTCATGGAGTCATTTGAGCTTCCATTGCTTGGATAAGTCTTGGGGTAGCATCAAGCCTTGGTTGTGAGTATATTTCCACCCCATTTACATGGTTTGATTGTAGTTTATTTCATGAACCCTAAACCTTGAAATTTTGATGTGTGATGTTAGAGAGCTCAATTGGGAAAAGTTTGTACATGAAAGTGTCTTAGAATAATGTGTATTAGTTATAAATGTAATGAAAATTTTAGGTGAAAAATATGATTTTGTAGCTTGGAATATTTTTGAGGTGTTATGACTTGGATTTTGGAAATTGTGTTAAGATGTTATTGGTGAGTTGTTGGATGATTATATGTTGATGTAATGGTGTTGTGTGAAGTGTAGAAGGGTTGAAAATTGAATGAAATCTCTTGGAATTCTATAAGTACCAATTCGATCATATTAGGGAAAAATGAGGAATTGTGTTGGAAAAATCAATTGGATGAGATGTTGTGTAATTAAATGGTGGTTAGATGGGTTGTGTGGTGGTTGGATGGTTGAAAAACCAAAGGAAAAATATTGATGGTGTTAAATGGTTAAAAGGAACCTAGAGTGAATTATTAAGCAAAACGATGGTTAAAAGACGTAAAACGAAAAAATGGCACTTGAATTAGCCTTGTGACAACCTAAGAGTGTATAATAAAATGAGAAAGAAAATTTAGAAAAATAAATTTTAAAAAATGCCTTAGAAGGCCAAACCTACCTAGTGTAGGAGTGAAAATTTGACGTTTTCGCGTTTTGATGGATTTGCCGTGTACTGACGATACGTTAATGGATATTGTAGGTTGCCGTACGTCGACTTGAACCCCGAACCGTGAGTCGGTGGATTGCCCTTGGTCCTGGACCAAGTGGATTGAGGTAAGTGGTTAGATCAATGCATGTATAATGGTAAATTGGCATGTGTTGTATGAGTTTTGAGTAATTGGGAATGTCCTCCGTGTAGGCGTCCTGTTGAATAACAAGTTTGGAAAACAAGCTGCTGTGGAGCTAAGTGAAAGAACATATTGAGGTAATCTCTTGGTACTGGGGCTTGTTCCCCTTGTGTGTTCCACCATGCCAGTTGATGGTATTGGTAGGAAATGTATATGAGTAGTGTAGAACAGCATGAGCATGCATGTAGCATTTATGAGGGTACTTATGTACCGAGTCTCTGGCCAATAGACAGTGTAGCCTTCGGGCAGTGCAGACTTCCACTGGATAGGTCTCCGAGAGGGAGTTCCAGTTGACCTAGGGTCGTGGTGTGTCATCCGGATAGGAGCACACTAGGAAGTCTCGGGTGTATATGGATGGAAGGGGTACCTTGGTTGTGGTTCTTGGAACACACCTTGGATGAGACCCATAGGCTTATATGCCGAGGACGTTGCTTGGTATTGGTAGCTACCATTCCAGCTTCGTCGTATTTTATATCCTGATATTCCCCAGTTTCTCTAAATCCATTGCTTTATCCCGTTTTGAAAGTGGTTGTTTTATATTATTTATATGCATCGAAGTGAACCATTGGGCGGAGTTTTCTCCAGAACCTCTGGGTTACTGGGATATATCCGTATATCTCACCCCGTCTTGGGGGCATTTATTTCAGGATGTAGCAGTGGCGTTGGAGTGGCGGGCAAGAAGCCCGCAGGGTGATTAGTGGAGCTCTGTTGTTATTGCATTTTGTTGGCCATGTGGCCTAGGCTAGACTTAGGGCATGAAAATCTCATATGTATGTAGGATGAGTCTCATAGCCATATTGTTCATGTCATTTTGCCTAAGTTTAGTTGTTTATGTCATTTGAGTTTTATGTTTCAAGTTGTAAATTAAAGCATGGAATTGTAAGTTGTAAGTTGTAATTTGTAAATGTACCAGAGATGCATGATATACTATGATGGAAGGGCTTTAGGCCTGTTTTAGGTTTATGATTAATTGTATGTGGAAATTGCATGAAAATGGACTTGATGATTGAAACAAGTTAAGAATTACAAAGTGAGTTATATTGTGTAATAAATGTAAACTGAGTTGGGTTGTAAGTGCCCCAAGACATTGTTGGTCCTTGTGTGTGCCACCCATTGGATTATTAGGTACATTGAGGTACTAGAGAGCTTATGCAAATTTGGGGATTTTAAAAAAAAAACAAAGGAAACTCTGGCGAATTTTCGATAGAATTGGCAGATTTTAGACGAACTTTGGGAGATCATATCTCCCTCCACAGAGGTCCGATAGGGACGTCCCATACGCCATTTTAAATCTTGAGATGTCCCCTACATGGTGTTAAAATATAAGAAAATTATGGTATTCACGAAGTCCTGTAGTAGTCATTGAACACAGACTGTTCAGAACCCCCTTATGCAGGGGCTGTTTCTGGCAGTTTTTGAGAAATTAATTTCCGCTTCGTTTCTCAGTCAAATTAAGAGTATGATATATCAAATTGAAGTTTGAGGTATCTAGTTTGTATCATAAAAATATGAGAACAATTTGATGAGTGGATTTTCTGAAGAAATTCGTGGAGTGAGAGAGGTTTTGAGCTTTTTTGGGGTTGGTTGGCTGCTTTGCTTATCCAACTTCAAACGGCGATAACCAGAGCAAACGAGCTCCGATTAAAGCTTGTGATAGCTTTTTAGAAAGTGAATTAAGTAAGAAAAATATATAACCCGAGAGGAAAGTCTGGTTTTAAGCGGTGTGTTTGCAGAAAATTAATTAGTGAACCATGTTCGGAAAGGTAAAAACGTAAAGTTGAGAAATTGGCTAAGTGGATTTATGGGAACCCCTTAGTAACTTATAATAAGTAAATTAAGACATAAAAATAGTTTAAATAAGTATTCCGCAAGATTTTACAGTTATGGTCACAGCTTTTTATTATTACGCTTTTTATAGTTTTAAATGCTCGCGTAATAATCGGAAAAAGTTTATTCGCATTTTTACGAATGAATTGCTGTGATTGTAACTGCGCTTAATATCATAATTAATGTTAACATTACCGGTGTACAACGGGCTGTTACAGTCTTCATCCAAGAGTTCACTTCCTGCATGAAAGTTCAAATGCAGAGTATATAATACATAATGTTATCTTCAAATCAAATGCCTTACGAATTACATAATAATCTGACAAAGTGATCCAAAGGCTTGGTCCCTAAGGATCATATACTCCCGATTCTTGTGTCCCTCATATAGAAAGTATCAAACTTGCAATTCATCAAACAATATAGAATCTTGTAATTCATCAAAAAATATGAAATCTTGTAATTCAGATACTTCCAAGGCTTGTGTCCCTCATATGGAAAATACCTTATACTTCCGAGGTTCATGTCCCTCAATGGAAGCACATACTTGTAATTTGGATATTTTTGAGGCTTGAGTCCCTCATATGGAAAGTATCATGCACTTTCGATGCTTTTGTCCCTCAATGAAAGTACATACTTGTAATTTTCAATGGTCATGAAACTTGAATCAGACGAATCATGCATCAAATGAATCACATCACAATATCTTGTATACCTGTCTACTTGAATCAAACAAATCACATTATAACATCTTGTATACTTGGATACTTGAATCAAACAAACATATCAGAACATCTTGTATCCTTGAGTACTTGAATCAAACATCATATCATCTTACAGACTTGTCTACATGAAATGCAATATACTAAGTATCTAACATGGCCAATCATACAAACATCCAAACCATCATCCCAATGGACTATGGTGGAACAAACAAACTAGTAGAAAACTGCTAAACCAAAAGCTTACTTGTCAAAAGCTTTCCTTGCAAAATAACTTGAAATCCAAGAAGTTATCCAAAATAGCCTTTACTTGACTTGTGCTCCAAAACACCTATTTCACATAGGATATTGAAATCATAAATCAAATCACGAATCATATAAAGACCCAATGGTCAAAATACTAAATAAATCATAATTTCATATACTTATCCTATTCTTTGATGAACAAGAACTAGGTTTTCCAATACTTGCTTACTTGTAACTTGATCTTACAAGACTAAATCACTCGATTCCTAATAATGCCATGAACAAAAGTATCATTAACCACCAAATACATGTTACTAGAAATTGAAGAAATCAGCATGTTTACATGTAAATTTCGAAATTAGCTTCATGGTGGTTCATGTAACAGCCCGTTACGTACCGGTATTGTTAACATTAATTATGATATTAAGCGCAGTTACAATCACAACAATTTATTTATAAAAATACGAATAAACTTTTTCCGATTATTACACGAGCATTTAAAACAATAAAACGCGTAATAATTAAAAGCTGTGACTATAACTGTTAACTCTTGCGGAATATTTATTTTATCTATTTTTACATCACAATATACTTATTATAAGTTACTAAGGGGTTCCCATAAACCCACTTAGCCAATTACCAAACTTTACGTTTTTACCTATTCGAACATGGTTCACTCCTAAATTTTCTGCGAACACACCGCTCACAACCAGACTTCCTTCTCAAGTTATATCTTTGTCTTACTTAATTCCCTTTTCAACAAGCTATCATATGCTCAATTCAGAGCTCATTTGCTCCGGTTATCGCTGTTTGAAGTTGGATAAGCGAAATAGCCAACCAACCCCAAAACAGCTCTAAACCTCTCTCACTCCACGAATTACTGCACTAAATCCACTCATCCAATTGCTCTCAAATTTTTACACCATAAACTAGACCCCTCAATCTTCGATTTGATATATCATACGTTTAATTTGACTGAGGAACGAAGCAGGAATTAATTTCCCAAAAACTGGCCAGAACAGCCCCTGCATCAGAGGTCCCTGGACAGTCCGAACTCAATAAATTCCACAGGGCTTCGTACAACCCAGAACTGGCTCATATTTTAACACCATATAGGGGACATCTCAAGCTTCAAAATGGCGTATGGCATGTCCCTATTGGACCTTTATAGAGGGAGATATGCTCTCCCGAAGTTCGCCTAAAATCTGCCAATTCTACAGAAAATTCGCCAGAGTTTCCTTTGTTTTTCCAATAATCCCCAAATTTGTACAAGCTCACTAACACCTCAAAGTACCTAATAATCCAACAATAATACAGTAATAATCCAATGGGTGGCACACACAAGGACCAACAACGCCTTGGGGCACTTACAACCCAATCCAGTTTATATTTATTACACAGTTTATACTATATAACTCACATTATAATCCTTGCTTGTTTCAATCACAAAGGTCCCATTTACATGTAGTTTCACAATATAAGCATATAATCATAACTCTAACATAGGCCTAAAATCCTTCCATCTTAGTACATCATGCATCTCTTTTACATTTACAACATATACTTAAATATTACAACTTACGACTTCAACTTCAAATTACCTTTTACAATATTACAACTCCAATTACAAATTTAAACATAAATTCAAATGATACAAACTACTAGACTTAGGCATGCCAACATGAACAATATGTCAAATACTGAAAATGCTCCTCTATCACTCTGCGGGCCTCTTGCCCACTGCTCCAACGCCACAGGTACATCCTGAAATAAATGCCCCGAGACGGGGTGAGATATACGAATATATCTCAGTAACCCAGAGGTTCTGGAGAAAACTCTGCCCAATGGTTCACTTCGATGCATATGAATAGAATACAACAACCAATTTTTAAAAACGGGATATAGCAAGAGTTTTAGAGAAATGGGGAATATAGAGATACAAACTACGACGATACGGGATGGTAGCTACCAATACCACGTACGCCCTGGGCATATATAAGCCTATGGGTATCATCCAAGGTGCGTTCCAAAAACCACAACCATGATGCCCCAACCATCCAAAATGCCAGAGACATTCCTAGTGTGCTCCTATCCGGATCACACACCATGACCCACGGTCAACTGGAACTCCCTCTCGGAGACCTATCCAGTGGAAGTCTGAAACTGCCCGAAGGCTAAGAAAAACTGTCTACTGGCCAGAGACTCGGTACATAAGTACCCACTGTAATAATGCATGCATGCTCATGTGTTCTACACTACGCATATACACTTCCTACCGTTGGTCCAGGACCAAGGGCAACTCACTGATTTATGATTCAGGATTCAAGTCGACGTACGGCAACCTATACAATCACGTACAGCCATCAGTACGCGTTAAATAACGTCAAAACGCAAAAATCACAAAATCCCTCCATCCTCCCTTGATGGTTCGGCCAAATGAGTGTTAAATTGAGATTTATTTTTCTAAATTTTCTTTCTCATTTTATTATGCTTCATTAGGTTGCCAAGAGGCCAATTCAAGTGCCGTTTTTACGTTTTACGTCTTTTACTCATCGTTTTGCGTAATAATTCACTCTAGGTTCATTTAGGTCCCTAACACAAGTTATTATTTTTCCATTGATTCTAACACTTTCCAATCACCACACAACCCATCTAAGTACCATATAACTACACAAATCATCATCCAAAGAATTTTTTAACATCAATTCCTCATTTTTCACTTAATGGCCGAATTCATCAAGTCATCATACCAAAGGTATCCAATTCAATTAAATAACTCCATACATCATACAATCTTACTATTAACTCATACAATTACTCCACAACTCAATTATCTCATCACACCAAAATTCCAATTCATAAAGTCTTGCTCATGAACACAAAATTTGCCTAAGTTAAATCATTTTTTCCTCAATAATTTTTATGACATAAATCACTTTAAAACATCATTCTAAGCCACATTTGTCTAATACAAAATTTCAATTTGAGCTCTCTAACTACATCAATCCAAACAACCCACTCTATGCCACAAATTCAATCCAAATAAAAACTCAATGAAAATTGGAGAAACTCACCACAAAACAACTCCTAGGGTCCAAGGGAATGATCTTCAAGCAACCAATGAACCAAAGTGAGCTTCCAATCCACCAAAATCCCCAAAATACTTCAATATTTCGCAATTGAAAATGGGCAGTATCTCCCTCTACACCGCACCAAACTCAAAAATAAGGACAAAAATGGATTCCTTGCAAAATTTTAAGTGAGTTAGGCTTTGGAACCACTCAATTTGGTGGCCTAGAACTCAAGTTACAATTGTTTGAAGTTTTCAAAACCCTAACCATGGAGACCCACGAATTTGCAGCTGAAAAAATGAAGGGGATGAGTTCCAAATTCTGATTTCCACATGTGCTTAAATGGTCATTTAAGTGGGGGTGGGTCCCACAAGTGCCACCTCACTCAAAACTCACTTAAACTCACTTAATCTCACCACTAGTCTTCGATTATTTCACAACCTATTTATAAAATTAAAAATTAAACATTCACTAAAGTCCTTTAATTATACTTGATCAGATGAATCCGGAGTTTTCCGGTCGTTCGGAGAAAATATTGTTTTAAGCTGTTGCGCGCGCCGTTGGCACGCTTCCGCAAACTGACTTAATTCTATCAAATATTATCAGAAATCATATTTCCTAGTTCTATAGACCATTTATAACTCATATTTGAAACCTAGAGCTCAAAACTCAACTGGCACATTTTACGGTGCAATCGTACCGCGATATTTTTACCCGCAAAAAACATTATTCACTGATTTTTCTGAAACTTGCCTGTCCACTCAATTTTTCTTTCTGAATCCATTTCCAGGGTTATTTCTATCATCTGAGACCTTCTACTCAATTTTTATCTTCCTAGGGTTGCGTGTTGGCTAATTACCGTTTTGCCCTTTCTTTGGATTTTGGCCTAATCTTTAGGATTTTCACTGAATCTCCACTTAATTACACACTTAATAGTTTAAACACTTAATTTAAAATTGTGAGGTGTTATAGTTCACATGATTATTCCAAACACCTTATATTGCCAATTCATGCCATATAACAAGTTTTACCAAATTACATCATGTTTCTATAATTTCTCACATAAAATGACCTAAACATGGATATTAAGTCAAACTAGGTTCTCAAACCTTAAACCTACTTGAAACATACTTGATTTTACTTTATAGTTGATTCAAAACATTCACTTGAATTTAACTTATATCATAGGTCATTTTTCTTTGTTATGGACAGAACCAATACATGAAAACTCACCAAGTTTTATTGCTTTCTTGCATAAACCAAATGACTTAATCAACATGAATACTTCATGTGAGTGTTAACGTCATTATCTTGAAATGAAACCAAGTTCATAATCATCAAAACTAAGGCATGGCCTAAATATACATTTCAAAGGATCATGATCTTAACTTGTTTTTCAACCACCAATGCTTGATCCAATCATCTTTAACATATCCTATGAAGTATTAAACAAACTTAGATATCATAGATCAAACATCAAACACCTTATAAGCATGATGACCGAAATTGGTACCTAGGAGTTCTTATAGTTTTTCATGCTTCCAATGGTTCAAACATGGTTAAATCAACTCCATTGACACCAAAGGACATTAATCCATATGAAAACACATCATAAACACATGATATCATAACATTATAATTCAGCCATGTTCGTCAAAATCCTAAATCAAAACTTGAAATCCATCCATTAAAACTAAAGTTTCTTACCTTATTCAAGCTCCCAATGACCTAAAGATCAATCTCCCACCTTTAAAGCATCAAAACAAGCCATTCTTGCTCCAATACAAACATGTAGGTCGAAGATAAATGGGAAGAAAACAAGAGATTGAGAGCTTCTTAGGAGAAACAAAGCTTAGGATTTTGTTCCTTAGGCTTCAAGGGTCATTTTTCATGAAAGATGCCTAAGGTTTTATGACGATGAAGTTCTAAGCTTCCATATGTCTTCAATGGCTGTTCGGTTTTCATGGGCAAAGGAGGCTGAAGTTGGTTCATGAAAAAATGGAGGAAGAAGACATCTTATAGACTCACTAACTAATTAAAACAAACTCAACAATTTTAGACTTATAAAGCTTCTAATTGGTTGATATATTCTCCAACTTTGACCTTATTTATTATATTTTTATAATCATAATTAGAAGAAACCAATATTACATTAAACTCTCCATTTTCTCTAAATAATTTAATTATATCATCAAAATCAAGTTTAGGCCAAGTTTTGCCTATCTGCAAAATGGTCCCCAAACTTTCCTATATTTAAACTTTGACCCATATTCTTTTTAAAAATTTCCTTTGGGTCATATTTGACTTGTTTGGCATGAATTGTATCCTTGTTCATTTTATCATGTCATTTCAATGATTAACTTGTCATTACTTGTCATAATTTTCTTGAATACTTACTTGATTTCTTATAAACTTGGCAATGTGGGTTATTATGGCAGCCAACTAAAGCCTATCAAGCGCTCATCTGGCTAGGTTGGAGGTGCTTCGACGGGTAAATGTAATACCCATACACACTTAATTGTTTTACATTTTCACTTCCTAGTCCATTTAAATTAAGTAAAAAAAATTAACTTGCTTTCTAATGATGTATTTGCAGATGAGCTTAAAAGGATAAAGGCATTGGTCCAGAGTATGGATCATGCACATTAGGAGAAGACTTCCCAGTTGGAGGCACAACTGAATGCTACGAACGAGCTAGTGAATCAGCAAGCGCAGATGATAAAGCAAATGCATGAATAACTCCAGCCCTAATGAAGGTGGAGGAAGGCAACAACAAGAATAAGGGGTCGACTTCAGGTGATGATGATGAGGATGACCAGTCTGCTACTTTATAGACATTATTTATGATTATAGTTCTTTTCAGTCCATTTTGTTTGCAAAATTTTTAATTATATTTCATTTTTTTATGTATAATTTTTTAGGATTGCTATTGTATACATTTCTTGATATATATTTTTTAATACATTATTCAGTATTGTTTATTTTTCAATATTTTTTCTTTATTTGAGTGGTTGTTGTGTACTGGTTGCTGTGTATAGGAAGAACCCTAATAATTATAATATTTTATTTCTAATTCGTCAAATTGCGATGGAATTTTTTCCATTTTTTGTCGCAGATGATGTGGCCATATTGCGAGGGAATCTAATAGACGTCGCAATTTGTGACGATTTTACATTACTGATTCGAAACAAGTTTTGCGGCGATTTAGGCTTTCGTATTCCGACTCAAACTTTGCGACCGACTAATATTATTCTTCTAACGCAGATTTGCAATGACCTTTCATCCACTTACTTCCATTGCAAATTTGCGTGGAAGTTTGAGACAAAAATTCCTTCGCATTTTACAAAAGAACAACGCTATAGACAGACCTGCATATTGCGAGGGAATTATAGCAATTTGCATCGAAAAATATCCACAGCAATTTGCAACAGAATTTGGATCGCTCAAAATCCGTTGTAAATCTCGTTTCCAACGACTTTATTTACCACCAGAATTTTGTCGCAGATCGTATTTGCAACAGATTTTCTCTTTCAAGCCACAAATTTTGTCCGTTGCTAAAAGCTTACTTTTTTTAGTGATATTCAATTAGAGCAATAATTGGTTGGTGAACAGTTAAAAAATAAAAGTCATTAATATGAACAAATTTTTTATTTGGCCAAGTATATATTCCTACACCATCTTGTCACGGGTCATAGTTATATAATATTTCTAACTTCTTGAATCTGTTTCTTGTTTTATCTTTTTTTTTCAATTTCCAATTTGGCAGGAAGGATGTACTCCAAAAAGAGAGGCTATACATTTGGCAATAGAGATTGGTCTTAGAGATGTAATGTTTGAAGGTGATTGGAAAATAATATGAAAACTCTTATTGCAGGTGTCATAGCAAGATTTGTAGGAACTTGATATTTTCTTTAAGGCGTTTTATTATTGAAGTTGTTTTCATGTGATGAAATATGATATAAAATATAAGATTATCAATGTGTCTTTATCTAACAATTTAATTTTTTGATTAAAATGACTTGTTATATGGTATCAGAGTCTCTGCGGCAACCTGATCACAAGTTCAATCGTCACCTCATTATATTAATAAATAATTGAAGATTATGAAAGTTTTTAATTTAAATAGATGAGTTTGTACATTATTTATTTTTTAAGTTCAATAGACTATTGTGTGAAGGCAAAAATCTAGTATATTACAGTCGCACTGAGTGTTCCGTGCAACGGTCATATTTGCACAATGTATTCTCAGGAATACTTAGCGTAAATATTAAAGTTTTTTTTTCTCTCCTCAGAAATTATCAGCTGACGTGGAGATAGAGAGAAAAGTAACTTTAATATTTATACTACGTATTTCCAAGAATACATAATGCAAATATGATTGTCGCACTGAATACTCAATGCGACAGTGATACTAAAAATGCTCTTTGTGTGAAGAGACATATTAAAAGAATCTTCCAAACAAAAAAGACGTATTAAAAGAATATATAATAAAATATAGGATCATTAGTTTCAATCAATGTTATTAAACCCGACCCGGGCATTGACCCAGTCGAGGTACTGGGTCACTGGTCTGACCGGTTAACTCGGATATATAAAAATACATATAAATATGAATATATAAATTTAATTATATTCTTCGTATAATGAGTTAAACAATGTTCGCTAAATAAGCTCAAACATTACCCAATCACACTTTTACAAGTTGATAAAGTACAAATAAATGAAAATGTACGCTATTACTATGTCAATTTAAATTGCAACTCAGAATCCCCATAAGCATACCTCTCAATGACATTTAAAATGTCAGATGTTGTGAACTCATATTTTTCATATTCATCTACATTAAAATGACATGTCATATTCTCTTAATTTATTGTTCCGCAAATTGCTTTAGTATTGAAAGCTAAAATTTGATGTCATTATAGAAGAGTATACTACTAACAAATGAAATTACAAAAAATTTTAAAATGAAGTTTACATTTTTTTTGACAAGATAAAATAATTTTGGTTTCGATTTTTTTATTTATAAAAATACATGACCCAACCGGGTCATCGGGTTTGATCGATTTTGGCCAGATTTGTCCGGGTCCGATGAATGACTAGTCCAATACTTGACTTGAGTCGATTTCATGATCAATTCATCAATTTTCGGATCGACATGGCCGAGTTGGGCCGAGATTCACAACACTAATTTCAATCATGACAGCAATAATTGGCTGGTGAACAGTTAAAAACTCAAAGTCATTAATATGAACCATATGCGAAAAAGTTTATTGGTGCTAGTATTTATTCCTTCACCATCTTGTCACGGGTCAGAGTTAGAATCTTTCTAACTTCTTGAATGTGCTTCTTGTCCCATCTTTTATTTTCCATCTCCACTTTGGCTGGAACGATGGATTCCAAAAAGACACTAGTGGTTGGGAATGATTAACGTTACACACTTATAATCCATATCTAATTGTTTCATAAAAATTTAAAGTTAAATTTTTTTAGCTTTAGGTTTATAGGTCATTCCATGTATATGGTCCTTACTTAATTCATGCCTAATTAATATCAAACTTCACCATTCACGGTTCAATCCCAACACTTTTAAATTATATTATCTATATAAAAAGATATAGCATGTATCTTTTTTCATATATGTATAAGTGCTCTTTGATTTCGTTTGTAAAAATTGTTCTGGAATTGAGCCAAACGATCAATAAATAGTCAGAAAATAACAAGACATGGATACCAAAAAAAAAAAAAGTAAGAACAAGACACAAAATAAATATGCTTGCATAGTTAAACCCAACTCAAAGCCTCATTACACTCAGTCTAGCTTTAAAAATACGTTGTCTAATATGAAAAGTTAAGCTTAGCAAATAACTACTAACTACTACAGTTTGAGCTTTTAAATTATATAATAATAATAATAATAATAATAATAATAATAATAATAATAATAATAATGTGAAAACCATGATACATAAAGTGAAATAGTTCTTGCTACTACAATTGTTACACCTATTTGTTTGAAATTTTTTTTGGAGAATTTTGAAATAAATGTGTTCATGTTAAGTATATAAGAATGGTTTAATGAAAATGACGTCTAATGAAGATTCTTGCTTACGCAAATGATCATTTGTCATCAGTTTTTTTTTTTTTTTTTTCCCTTCTAAATTCTCTGACTTTGTACAAAAACGATGCACAAAATCTAGGGTTGAACTCAGTTGTCATTTCCCGACATTGGATTCGGTTCTTATCGTTATGACGGTGGAACTAGTTCCTTACGAGTATATAATTAGTTTGTGTGGTATACATATAACGCACAATATATATGCACATGTAGGTCACCCCTTTTATTTCATCCATCACTTTATGATTAATACTCTGTGAGTATTATGGAATATGTTATTTTATTTACCATTTTTTTGCCTATCTTTACTTATCACTTTCTAATACCGTTAGATCAGAATCTCAAGAAGAGAGAAAGAAAAATGTTAGTTAAGATTCTGATCTAACAGTGATGAGAGTGATAAACAAAAATAGGCAGCAAAAATGATAGGTAGAATAACTTATCTCGAATATTATTTTTTTCTATTTAATAAAAGAGTACGTCCTAATCATGAAATGATGGGCAATATTTAAAAAAAAATATACTTATTCCTTAATACTAAACACATTCTCTCCACGTGGATGTGTTTTTTAAACAAGAATATTTTATATATTATTTTTTAAAATGATTTTTTTTAAATTGAAAATCAATTTGCATTTAAATGTAGTATTCAAAAAGTCTTTTAAATAAAAAAGACTATTTACAATAAAAAATATTTGTACATATAAATTACTTAAAAAAGATGTTTAAAAGTAAAAACATTTTTGATTGGTCATGATTATTTTATAAGTTATATGCATAATTTGATCGTTCTTTCCACTTATATCTAACAAGTTTAATTATATGTGACATTGAATACAAATGGATTAATGAAACAATTGTGTGTACAATTTTTTATTTTTATATTTTTATAAAAATAACTTAATCCATGTTTGGGTATTATTTTCTGGAAAAAATTAAATTGGGAGAAATTGCACCAACCTTTGTTTTTGCTTTTTTCATAAGCCCATAATCTTTAATTAAAAAAATACTATGTTAACTTTTTTTTCTGACTTTTGTTTTTTGTTCTTTTTAAATTGCGTCTAAATATTCATTTAAAGTGAGTTGGACTCTCATTTAAAAATTATAACTTCTTCCAAACGGAATCTAAAACAACTTTTCCAAAAACAAAGAAAGCTAGAGCGAAGGGTGCAAAGTTCATTATAATAAATTAATAATGAATAACTTTTTTTCTTTTATAAAATAAATAATGATTCAAATGTCCATTGATTATAATAATACTTTCTTTTCATTTATAATATAGATAATTGCATTTTGAGTTTTGTGTATACCCCTGTATATGCAACGTACATTATTCATGCAAAATCAAGATATAGTGAAAGCGAAAGACTTGACTTTTTCAATATAACAGGTGAATCACCTATCCTAACTTTTTCAATATTAGGGGTGTTAACGGGCCGAGCCGAGCTTTGGTTTTAAAAGACTAAGCCTGTGTTTAAATGTGTCAGCCTGACCAAGTCTGTTATCTGTTATGAATATAATTATCAGCCTGTGGCCTGACTTATTTACAAAAAAAAACATAAAAGTATTGTTTAGTCTGTTAGCCTGTTTTAAAAAAATAAGACAACAAAAATTTATCCAAATAAAATATACAATCAACAGCACTAGTAATTCCATAAATATTCATAAATTCAATGTGTATCAAAATAGCATAATATAGAACAAAATCATTCAAAAAGTCTGTTTAACCAATAAAATGAGATGAAATAGATTGAGGAGAGAGAGAGAGTTATTACCAGTAGTACAAAAAATATAAAATAAAAAATAAAAATTAATATACTAGACCAGCCTGAGAAGCATTAAGGCCGAACTTTTAAATTGGAGCTTGGGGCCTTTTTATTAAACGAGCTTTTATACAAGTTCAAGTCTGGTTCTAACAACCAACTTTAGACGTATAAGCTCAGGCCTTCACGAGCCGAGCCAAAGGCCCCTGGTTTGTTTACCACCCCTAGCATATATGATAAAAATTATGTTTTTCTCTTGCTAATAACTATCAAATGAAATTTAAATTAAAGGCAGCATTACAGTGAAAAATTCAGTGATGGAAACAGGCATCAGAATTCAGACAACAGATGATTCAAAGCTTGTTTATTACTTACAGGTTCTAAAAAGTTTTCAGAATAATTAAAGTTTGGATAGCAAGAATCAATTGTAAGTGTTATATCAAGTTTTTAGTTGCAAAAAAATATCAACGTAAATAAAATTAATTTTGGGTTGCAGAGTTGATTTTAAGATAAGTATTTTTTTTTTTTACTTTTATATTAAAATAAATTAATTTTAGGTGTAAAATTCATAAAATTTTAAGTACCGCAACACTCCTTAACACTACTAGAAAAGACTTGATTTTAGACGAAAATTATTCCGTTAAAATTAGAGACGGAATTTTCGACGGAAAACGTATTCCGTCAACGTTTTCAACGGAAATAATATATTTGAAATTTTATAAAAACTATATAAAAAATAAATCAAAAAAATTATATTTGTGAAATTTTCGACGGAAAATCAATTCCGTCGAAAACCTTATAAAAATAAATTAAAATGAAGTTACATTTAGGGGTGTTCATCAACCGATCCAAACCGATTCAAACCGCGGTGACCGAACCGAAAAATTGATAACCGAATAAACCGAAAACCGAAAAACCGAAAATCGATTAAATATCGCAAATTTTAATTGGATTGGATCGGTTTTTGGATGGGTTGATGACAACCGATCCAATCCAAACCGATCCAATATATTAATTTCTCTCTACCTACTTGGGTATTTCCCTAATCATAGCCTAAAAATTTCTAAACCTATGACCCATTAACTCATCAACTAAACTCAAGAAAAAATCTAGTCATATCTCATCAACAAAATTTTATCTTTGTAGAACTTCGTATCTCATTGTCAAAATTAAAAAAAATTATATTATAGTTTACTAATGCTTTTGTATTTCAAATTTTTTTTTACAAAGTCAGTATATACAAAAGATGTTATTTGCACAATAATCATGAAGTAAATTTTAGGATTTTCAAAAAACCGAAAATCGATCCAATCCAAACTGAAAAAAATTGGATTGGATCGGATCGGATTTAAAAAAAATCAAAACCGAATGGATGATTATATGATCAAACCGGAGAGATTGGATCGGATGATTTTTGCTTCCAAAACCGATCCAATCCAGACCGCGAACACCCCTAGTTACATTTATGAATTTTTCGACAGAAAATGAATTCCGTCGAAAATTTTCGACGAAAAAAAAAATTCGTTGAAAACCTTATAAAGAAAGGAATTATATTTGTAAATTTTTCGACGGAAAATGAATTCCGTCGAAAATATTATAAAATAATAAATAAAAAGAAATTATATTTGTGAATTTTTCGAAGGAATATGAATTTCGTCGAAAACCTTATAAAAAATAAATCAAAAAGAAATTATATTTGTAAAATTTTCGACGGAAAATAAATTCCGTCAAAAACCTTACAAAAACTAAATAAAAAATAAATTATATTTGTAATGTTTTCGACGGAAAATGAATTCTGTAAAAAATCTTATAAAAAATAAATTATAAAATAAATTACATTTATGATGATAGTTTAAGAAAGTGTGATTAATTAGAAACCACTTAAAGTCACTTAATCTACTTTTCCCTCTCCCACCGTCGCCCTCTCTCCTTTTCTCTACTGCCAATCGTGAGCTCTATTGGAGATAAAGGGAAGCTAGATTCTTCCATTTTTAGTCATCTTTTGCCAAAAACACAGCTCACAAAACTTGTTCCAAATCACCTCCTTCTTGGGTGACTGTCAATAAATGGTGTGTGTTGTTATGACTTGTGTGTATGGCATAATATTGGCATAATAATTGATAAGAAAAAGATGAAATCAATAAATGGTGTGTGTGGTTAATTCACTTAAGGGGAATCAGAGGTGAACTAGACTTTACCTGCATTTTTATTCTCAATGGTTAAAACTCATTTTTATTTTAAATTACTCTTTTCATTATTTCTTCTACTGTCATCTTTATTTAATGAATTAATTAAATATTGCTTACTTGCAAAAATACTTTTGAATTATCTAACGTAGATAAAAATAGTGACATTATTTCCTTTGATTAGTATATATGGGAACAATACTGTTACTTAATGACTTTATTACTTATACAATCGATATACTTGCCGTTAGAGCAACAATACTGTAAGAACTCGCACCGTTAATTAAGGAAGTTAATTAATTAATTATGTGAAATTAGAAAATAATTCCATAATTGATCCTAATAATTATTTTGAGGCGTAAATAATTATGGTAAGTGAGTAATAATGCTGAAAGTCGCTTTTCTGACGAAAAGTGCATATACCGGTTCTGCTACTCGGTATAAATGCGTACCGACGAAGTATCCCGGAAAATTATAATAAGTGTGGAATATTACTTGAATAATATATAGGACTTGTAAAACAAGTTTCAAGTCAAAATAATGAGAACTGGTGCCAGAACTGATACTGGCTATGGAAAAGCGCGTACCAGAAAGGTGCTGCGAAAAATAAAATAAAAATATGATAAATCTTAGAAAAATGAGTAGGTTCAGAAACCTAAGTTTGAGATTAAAATGCTAAGTGTAACAATTAGCGCTAATACTGTATGTTTAAGACTTAAAACGCTATAAATACGTAAGTTTGGCCCAAAACCCTAGGCCATATCAGACTTCTACGTGACTTGTGGGGTGGCTGACCAGAAAACACGATTTCATTGGTCTTCTTCTACGTAAGTTTTGCATTGATCCTTCTCTCCTTCTCCTTGTAAACACTTGTGAGCAACATTGTGAGGGTGAGAGGTAGCCTTTTCTGAGTTTTGGGTACCGCCTTGTGAGGTGTGAGGGGTTGAGTTGCTAGTTTTGGGGTTATGGTGTCATATTCTTGGTGCTTGGTGCTCCAAGAAGCTACCTTTGTGAAGAAAGGAACCACCTTGTGTGCCATTTTCGTTTCTCTTCGAAGACAGAACTTTGGAGCTATTGTGTGACCTCCAAGAGCACCTTCTTGCTCTGTTTTGAGCTTGTGGTATGATCATCACTCTTGTACTTGAGTTTTCATGGTTAAAAGTGAAACCTTGATGCATGTAGTGAATTAAAGTTAATAACTTGGGGTTGGGTAAGCTTAAACATACCTTAAATCGCATGTTTAAGCTTCTGTATGCATGAAATGAACCACCTTTGAGAGGGATATCTTGCGAAATGCAGAACTGCATTCTGTCGCGAAATATCCGGATATCCAGATATTGATATCCGGATATGGTCTTTGAGATATCCGGATATGCCCCCGACGAATATCCGGATATTCTGGGTTTTCGAAGAACAGTAGCTGCACTGTTCATACAGAATGTTGTTATGGGTTTGTGGACCCTAGTTTGATGAAGTAGGACTTCTGTAATGATTAATCTAAGTCAAAATCAAGTGATTAAGGGCTTGTGGCTTTGTGAGAAGCCTTAAGACGTGAAAAGTAAAGGAAAGACGTTGTCTTTATGTCATATGCTTGTATGCTGTGTATTGATATGATTATTGGTCCAAAGCAGATTGTGATTCTGCTGTGTTTAGGCTTTGAGATTGGTTGGACTCTTGGCATTGGATAGTTAGCTTGCAAGGTAAGCTTTTGTGTCCTCGGTTTATCCATTGTATGGTTCCACCATACCCCATGGGGGAATGTTTTATATGCATGTTGTGTTTACATGCTTTTATACTTGAAATGCTTTTGAGCTGATATGTGCAATGGCTTATAATATGTATGTGTTGTTCCACTTTGACGGTACGCCTAAGTATGTGGCGTCATACAAGATGGTGAGACTGTGGGTGGGTGCAATTGGCGTCTTGCACTAGTGTGGGTAATAGACGTATTCCTGCATTCTCTGGCCAGTAGATTAGTATTGACACAAATGACATGATTATCTGCTGCATTGCACTATTTTGGAACTTATACTGTTGAACTATTTTAGAACTTATATTGCACATGTAAGTGAGCTTGGGGTGGAAGATCCTTGAGGACCCATTGCCTTACTGAGATTTCTGTTTAGAGATCTCATCCCACGTTTGGGGGCGCTTATTTCAGGTTCAGGTAACCCAGGGGCCGAGACCTCTAGCGGCAGGAGGCCGGAGCTTAGTTGATTATCATGTTTGTTGTTTATGCTGATGCACCTGCTTGGTTTTATGCTTTTACAATTACCAGCTGTTTGTATTGAGACTTGATGAGTATGTTGTTTATTTGGTGAGCATGGGGATTGTCCATGCCACATTGATTTGACGATGTTTATGTTTGTTTACGTTGTATAAACTATCAGGGTTGTCCGGTCTACGTGTTGTAGTTCTGTGACTAGAGACATATTGATGCTAATATTGAGGTATTTCAGTTAGCTGTCTTTTGCAATTTACATATAGGCAATGTTTTGAAATGAATTAAGTAATTCAACTTGGTAAGGATAATGACGTCATAATTGAAAAGAAAAATAGTTTCCACAATTTTAATTAAGCATGGCTTAATACGATGACATGTTAACAAATCGGGTATACACGGGGCGTTACAAGTACTATATAAATGAATGTTATATTTACAAACTTTTTGCTTACAAACTTAACTATGTATTAAAGGTAGAACATAAACCAACTCATGTACTATGCTTAGTACATAATTAAGTTTGTAAGAGTTTGTAAACACAAATTTTATAAATATAACTTGTCCCATGTATATATATATTGTTGCGATTTCGACAAGTATACCGATCGTTTCAAGTAATAAAAGTGTAAGTAGAGTATCGTCCCACGAGGATTAATGCACCAAGTATTATTATAACTAGTCCCCTTAATTTGGAAAACTCGAATTGGTTTGGAAAATAGAATTTGAAATAAAATAAAAGTAATTAAAATTAATTGCAGTAGATATCAAGAACATAACAAGAATGCAAGAAGAGATACAATTAAAGAACTGTAATAAGAAACTGTAGCCATGATGCATTTCACCTTTGATCCTCCCTTATAAATCTGAATTAATTTTTATAATTAATTAACCCACTAGTTCAGACAATTCATCTTTCTCAAATCAATTAGTTAAACCCTAATGTCTTAGTGTATTTAACCCTTTAACCCAATTAGAACCCTAGTATCCTAATAATCCCTTTTGAATCAAGCATTAAGTTGATGAATTAAAAAGTCTACAATTCATACAAGCCTATGTCTAGATCATGCACAAATTTTTATTTTACCCCAGTCAGAATTAAAACCCCAATATGTCTATTGTGAACTCTAACCCTCAAAATTCTATAACAGTGATAAGTTCTAATAAGTATATGGAAAATTCATTCAAGGTAAAATAAAACTACTTGAAATAAAATAATTATAAAAACAATTCAAATTCATTAAGGTATCACATCAGATCCATGATCCTAACTACATCGAAAAATTAGCCAGACATGTTCATAGAAATTAAAGCAAAAGATGAAAGGTAAAGAGAGTTCATGATAAAACTTGATTAGAGATGATCCACAGTGAAGCCTTGATGTTTTCCTCCTTCTTCTCCTATTTGAAGGCTCTTACTCTTGCTCTCCCAAGAAGTCTTTAGCCGCAGATAATCAATAGAATAACCCTAGGTTGTCCTTTTTAATAAAAAAATATCCATGGACCTCCATTTACGACGTTGTTTGCTTAGTTTCTCACTCGTTCGAGCAAACTGGCGAGGTAAACTAGATATCTCGCTCGATTGAGAAAACTGGTGAGATAATTTTATCAGCTTGCTTAATTTCTCGCTCGTTCGAGAAAAATGGCGAGCATATAATAAAACTAATTTTCTTTAATTCTTCAATTCTTCTTGAATCTCATATCTTCCAACTTCAATAATTCTTCATATTTTCTTTAAATACCGCAACACTATAATGATTTAAAAAAAGAAAAGTAGTGGTGTGAGTGTATCAAGTTTACAATATCATCACGTAATTGATTGTCTTCTTTTAATTAAATAACTTTGTGAAAAAATATTATGAAAAAATACCAATTAAAAAGTTGTAGTGACTATGAATCAAAATTAATAAAAAAATTAAATAATTGATATAGTAATTTAATTTATCCTAATTTTCACCATGCAATTGAATAAAGTAATATTATTGAAAATCTCAAATGGTGGTGATAAAGTGATGAGTTGTAAAAATAAAAATAAAAGTCCAAAATGAAGCAATTAATGGTGGTGACAAAGTGATTAGTTGTGAAAATAATAATGAAATAATATATTGAAAAATATCAAATGGTGGTGATAAAGTGACTAGTTGTAAAAGCAACAATAAGGAAGAAGGGTCTAAATGTGATGGTTGTATCAATGTTTTCTTGCTTAAAGTAAGAATGATCATAAATAGTCGAAGTTTTAGTTGAAGTTAAAGAGGGAGAGAAAATTAGACAGCTAGAGTGAGAAGCAAAAGTGAGAATATGGGAGAGAAATGAAAAGATAAAGAAAGAAGGGAAAACTAGGAGATTGGAAGAAGGTACTTAGCAAGTTAGGTATCTAATCAAGATTTTCACACTTATTCGTAATATCGATTTCTACTTTGATTCAATACTTAAATGGGTAAATAGAGGGGACTAACAAGTCCAAATTATATTTTGATATTGTAATTCATTTCAATTTTAATTTGTTCCTTTATTAGTTATGCAACATTAATTTCTAACCTTGTTTAAATAAAGTACTTTGAATGACTTATATTTTGAAGAATACATTTGAATCATTTTGCTACATAATGGTTTATTAAATAAAAAAATGCAATGTTATTTAATTGTTTTCAAGAGACGAGGGAATATAAAACGTAGTTAGGTAATTAGCTTTGTATAACTTTTTTAATAACAATTATATTGATTCTAATGGTAGGAAGAAATGTGATGGAGGGATGTTACAGATTTTGAGATTTATTTATAATTTTATGGATGAATATTTGAGAAGTATTGTAATATTTTGAATGCGATTTTCAAATTACACGGTAGCGCATTTAGGATTTTTTCTAGGATGGAGCACAAGGCTTGGTGGAGCCACATATTGTTGGGCTTCCTCCTTAATACTAAGCCCAAAGCCCATGAGAGTTTAAGAAACCCTAAAATCCTAAACCTATTCCTTCCCCTATAAATACATTAGTTGTGGGATGGATGTAGGTTAAGACAGAAAGAAAAGAAAAAAGATTGATTTGTGAGAATTTTTAGGGTTTTGAGTGAAAAGCTCAAAGTTTTGATTTTGAGAGCACCTTTAGGGAGAAGCTTGACTGTTATACCTCTTTAGGAAAGTTTGAGTGAAAAAGACCATTGTAAGTGAGGTTTGAGTGTACCACCATTGTTGGGAAAGTTTGATCTTTTGTAACCCATTATTTTCATAGTGGAAGTTTGATTCTAGACTAGTGTCCCGTGGATTTTTACTTCTTCACATTGGAGAAGGTTTTCCCACGTTAAAATCTGCACGTGTTATTCTCTCCCTCTCCCTCTCCTCTATGTTTTTCATTTTTCTGCTACACTGGCCAACTTGGTGATTCAAGCCGACCTCTCTGATTGAGTCCACTACTAGAAAAAATCTCTATAGCGACGGAATTGCTATGAAAATTCTGTCGCTAATTTCATCCTCTATACTACTTTCCGTCGCAAATTTCCTCGCAAAATCGTTTGCGAGGGAATTTGTGACGGAAAGTAGTAGCGAGGATGAAATTAGCGACGGAATTTCCATAGCAATTCTGTCGCTATACAAGTTTTTTCTAGTAGTGGTCGAGCTCCTAGCTCAACCTTTGACTTCCGCAAAGGCTTCTTAGCCGAATTGAGGGAACCGAGTTTCTGAGCCCGAGTTCGACGAGTTCTGAAGGAGACGAGATGGAGACCAGTGGAATCTCACATGATGGAGATATGTTCAAGTTGATCGCGGATAACTTCACTAACTGGAAATTGATGATGGAAGACCATCTGTACTGTAAAGATCTAAGTGAGCCCATCATCTTTAAAGTGAAGCATGAATGCAAACTGATAAGGAGTAGGAGATCCTAAGTCGGAAGGCGGTAGCCACGATCAGGAAATATATCGACAAAAACCTTTTGGAGCACGTTTCCGAGTTCACGAACGCGTACGAATTATGGACGAAGCTGAAGTCCTTGATTTAGAAGAAGACTCATAGGAACAAAACACACCTGGTTTCTCCGACTTGTGAAACTCGAATACTAGAACAAAATGAGCATGATTGAACACCTTAACACCTACAAAGGTATTGTTAATCAGTTGTTTAAAGCCAAGATGAAAATTGATGACGAGATACAAGCTAATTTGCTGATGTTGAGCTTGCTTCCAGAAAGCTGGGATACTCTAGTGGTGACATTAAGCAACTCGGCTCTGAATGGAAAATTGAAGATAGATACCGTGACAAACAACCTCCTCAATGAGGAATCCAGGAGAAGAGAATGAAGTGTAACCAACACATCTAAGACAAACGTGATCGAGAATAAATGAAGGTCCGATGCTTGGGATCATAGCAAGAGTCGGGGCCGTAACAAGTCCAAAGGCAGGTCTAAGCCAAAATATGAGTTAAAGTGCTTATATTGTGGGAAGCCCACACATAAAAAGTCAGACTGTAGAACTGTGCAAAAAGATGAGAAGAACGACACTGTGAAGTCGGATCAGATCATTCCAAAGAAGAAAGAAGACAAGAGCACCACTGCGGTGGCTACCAACTCGAATGCCTAGATATTTCTCCTCGTTGAAGACAATTATTTGAATGTTGCATATGATGACTGCAACTAGATTCTTGACTCTAGTGCTTCCTTCCATGTTACTCCACACAAATATTTTTTCTCCTCTTACCGAGGTGGTGATTTTGGAGTCGTGAAAATGGAAAATTAGGTGACCAGCATGATTGTTGGTGTCGGTGATGTGACCCTGGCCACAGATGTCGGGTGTCGACTTGGGTTAAAGATGTAAGGCATGTTCCTGACATGCGACTAAACCTAATCTCAATAGGCAAACTTGATGATGTCGGGTTAGTGAACTACTTTGGTAGTGCTAGATGGAAGCTGGCTAAGGAAAACCTATAGTTGTTGCCCGAGGTAAGAACGAATGCTCCTTGTACGTGATGCAAGGAAAGATTAATGGCAGAGAAGCCAATTATGTCCAAGATGGACCAAGCCTGGAGCTGTGGCACAAGCGCCTCGGCCACATGAGTGAGAAAGGACTCCAAATTCTGAACAAAAAATGATTATTGACCGGGTTGGAAAGACAAGAACTGGAGAACTGCACGCACTGCATAGCTGGAAAGCAGCACCGAGTTTCTTTCGTGAAACCGCATCAACCCAGAAGATGCAGGTATATTCTTGACCTCGTCCATATTGATAATTTCTCCATGTCGGAGAGATCCCTTGGAGGAGCTCAGTACTTGGTTTCATTAATTGACGATTATTCCCGCAAAGTGTGGGTATAATTGTTGAAGTCTAAAGATCAAGTACTCTAAGCCTTTAAAGAGTTCCATGTAATGATGGAAAGAGAGACTAGCAAGAAATTGAAGGTGGTTCAATCCGACAATGGTGGTGAGTATTGCGGCCCATTTGATGGTTACTGTAGAGCGGCTGAGATCCGACTTCAGAAGATGCCCCGCAAGACACCTCAGCTGAATGGACTTACTGAGAGGATGAAACTAAACTATTGAAGAGAAGGTCCGAAGTATGCTATCCAATATCGGATTACTGAAGTCATTCTGAGGAAAAGTCGTCAGAACTACTGTTGACTTGATCAACCTCTCACCATCACGGCCACTTGAAGGAGAAATTCTTGAAGAAGTCTGGACAGGTCGTAAAGCGACCTATGATCACCTAAAGGTATTTGGATGCTTAACTTTCATGCATATCCCTAAAGATGAGAGGGAAAAACTCGGTGCGAAGACAAAAGAGTGCATTTATCTCGGTTCACCGAGATGTGAGTTAGGGTTCTGACTTTAGGATCTAATCAACAAGATAGTGAGAAGCCAAGATGTAGTTTTTCATGAGAATGAGACTATTCAAGACATCTCGAAGCCTAAAGTTCGGGTTACAGTCAGACGTGAAGAACCCATCCCTTCTGTCTGAGCTGAAGCAGGAGGAGAAAATCAAGAGAACGAAAAAAATGAAGAGATAGACAAAGGTACTGAAAATCGAGGTCCCGAGGACCGAGATGCTGAGATCCAAGACCTTGCGATCCGAGATGAGAATGAAGAGCCAGATTCTCAACCTGAAGAACAACTCAGACACTCTACTCGAGTGAGATGACCTTTTACAAGGTACCCACTTGATGAATACACTGTTGTTGCTAAAGATGGTGAACCTCAGAGTTATGATGAGGTTGTGACGAAATGAGAAAAGGCAATGCAAGACAAGATGAGGTCTATGCACGAGAACCAGACTTATGGGCTGATCGAGCTGCTTGAAGGAATAAGAGCTTTGAAAAATAAGTGGGTTTACAAAATCAAGAATGAAGAGAATGGCCAAAAGCCGAGATACAAAGTTTGGATTGTGGTGAAAGGTTGTAATCAGAAGAAATGAGTTGATTTTGTGGAGATTTTTTTCTTCTGTTGAGAAAATGACTTCGGTCTGAATCATGTTAGCCATGATGGCTTTTTTGGACCCTAAAGTAGAGCAAATGAATGTGAGGACGACATTTCCTCACGAAGACCTTGAAGAAGAGATATATATGGAGCAACCTGAAGGATTCCGAGTTCTGAAACAAGAAGACTTGGTATGCCGGTTGAAGAAGAGTTTATATGAATTGAAGCAAGCACCTCGGCAGTGGTGCAAGAAGTTTATACGAGGACAATCTATTTTTGATATTAGCCGTAGTGCATCATGACATATTTATATGAGGACAACCTATATATTTTTGATAAATCTCATGGGGATTCTAATATTGCTATGACTTATATTTTCAATTGGGAGCCCGTAATTCTATTTTAATACGCCCCTAGTGGTAATTGCATATATTTTTTGATAAATTATTAATTTCTGTTTTACATATATAAACTATTTAACAGTTTAGTTGTCGGCCTTACCATTTGATTTGATTAATTTTTTATATATGTTGTCAAGTCACGTTTGCTATGATTTTTATTATTTGCTCATTAGATTGCAATTCAATTCACCCAAATCGTGGTTATATGTTTTCATATAAACAGGGAGATAGTTTCTAAATCTACTCTTTCAATTTGATTGATTCTTTTCGTGAGCTGACATATTGTTGATGTGGGTAAAAGTTTATTTTTCGAGTTCTTATTATGGACTGTGAAGCTTTATATGTGTTGAGATATATAGTCCCACATTGTTTATGTGAGCAACTAATGTGGCCTTTATAAGGCCTTGGGCACTCTCATCCTTTGAGCTAGCTTTTGGGGTGGTGAGCTCAAGGTTCTTAACATGGTATTAGAGAGAGTCTCACGACCCCCCACTTTCAAGTGGAATTAAAAATTAAAAACAAAAAGCACAAAAGATAAACCAAAAATTGGGCCTGTGCAATTCCACGCTTCTAGGCTCTTGCGTGAGGGGGCGTGTTTAGATATATAGTCCCACATTGTTTATGTGGGCAACTAATGTGGCCTTTATAAGGCCTTGGGCACTCTCACCCTTTGAGCTAGCTTTTGGGGTGGTGACCTCAAGGTTCTTAACAATATGTTTTTAATTTGGAGTTGTAATATGAAATTGTTCCATAATATATACCTACAAGCAATTTATGTTAGAAACTTGATAAATCTAATAATATATGTTATGTTTTGAGTTATTACAATTAAACGTATCATCGTATTAGTTAAGCTTGCCAGATTATTTGGTATTTGTCTATGTGCTGGAAAAGATTAGAAATTTTGGTTCATCCGATAGTTTTTATTAGGTTTACTTGTTGTTAGCTGTTTTGGTTTGTTATACGTTTGTTACTATTTCTTTGTTTGTTACTATTTCTTTGTAACAGTTTTCTGTAACTACGTCTATTTAAAAGACCTCAAGGAATTAATGGAAAGTAATTCAATTGCCTCAACATTTCATAACTTCCGCATTCTAATATGGTATCAGAAGGTAACAATCCAGACCTTCAAACCTTTCATGCATAAAAGCTGTGTTTTCCTACTCTTAAACCTATTTTTCTTCATCACCATGACTGAACCCACTCCACCTGAAACCATCAAACCTTCAGATATTCGTTCTCCTCTATATCTTTCCCCAGCTGACAGTCCTGGGGTTCTTCTCATTAACATCTTGTTACGTGGTGACTCCAATTACGATACATGGAGAAGAGCCATGAAAAATGCGCTTGATGCCAAAAATAAGTTAGGTCTCATCCTTGGATCCATCCAAGCTCCTACTAACGCCAATTCTGATGAAGGTCATGCTTGGCGTATGTGCAACTCGATGATATCTGGGTGGCTTCATAATACTATCGACCCTCAATTACGTCCTTTCATAAAATATTTTCCTACTGCTAAACAGCTTTGGGATGATCTCAAGGATAGGTATTCTGTGGCTAATATTCCCCGAATCTATCAACTCAAAAGTCTTCTTCCAAATATCAAACAGCAAGGCTCTTCTATTAGTTCCTATTACACACGCCTTCGTGCCATTTGGGACGAACTTGGGGAACATTACACATCTGATCCTTGCTTAAATGGGGATCAATGTCCTGTTACCAAGCTTCTCAATAATATTATTACCAATGATCAGGTGTATCAATTTCTCATGGGCCTTGATGAAGCTACTTTCGGAATAATCCGTTCACAAATTCTCAACACCAATCCGTTACCAACCTTAAATCGTGTGTATTCAATGGCTACTCAGGAAGAAACTCATAAAACCATCGTTCGATCATCACCTGATCAAGCTGATGCTGTTGGTTATGCTCTTCAAACACACGCTCCTGCACCACCTACTGCCAAATCCGCTTCCCAAGTTCGCATATGCTCTCATTGCGGCCGTCCGAATCATGATATTTCTCGGTGCTTCTTTCTCCATGGTTTTCCTCCTAAAACCACCGGACGTGATCGTTTCAAGCCAAAGAGCACTCCTGTTTCAACTCATGCTGCGATTCTGCCTACGCCATCAGCAAATCATGTTGCAGCGTCCAGTCCAGCCTTAACTCCTGACGTGGTGCAACGTCTACTTTCTCTTGTGGACAAGCCAAACAATGAATCTCAACAATTAACTGGTAATGTTGCTATTCCCTCTTGGTTAGTAGATAGTGGCGCCTCTCAACATATGACAGGTAACATTAACCTGCTCAACAATATTGTTCATATTGCTCCAACTCAAGTTGGTTTGCCAAATGGTTCTACCACTATTGCTATCCAAGCTGGAACCGTCTATCTAGCCTCACAGATAACATTGCATAATGTTATGCTTGTTCCTAATCTCACATGCAACTTGATTTCTGTATCTCAGTTGTTACAAGCATCCTCTTCTGTGATTACATTTACCAAAACTGAATGTTTGATGCAGGACCTCACCCAGAAGATGCCGATTGGATTGGGTAACTTGGTTAATGGAGTATATGTGTTTCAGCCGTCCAAGCATCAAGCATTTGCCACTCAAGCTGATTCTACCTTATGGCATCAACGTTTGGGACACCCTTCACATGCTGTTTTGTCATTAATTCCTTGTATTTCGTTGCCTCTTAGCAAAAATAAAGATGTTGTTTGTGATGTCTGTTGTCGAGCAAAAATGACTCGATATCCATTTCCTTTAAGCAATAATAAAACCACTGCTTCTTTTCAACTTGTGCATTGTGATGTATGGGGACCGTATCGTTTGTCTACAATTACTGGAGCTCGTTATTTCCTCACCTTGGTCGATGATTATACTCGAAATACATGGGTATATCTTATGACAGAAAAATCAGAAACTTATAATTTAATCAAACGTTTCCTTACCATGATCCAAACACAATTTGCCACCATGGTTCAAGTATTTCGAACAGATAATGGCACTGAGTTTCTCTCTTCTTCTATGCATAAGTTATATTCCGATCGTGGGATTGTTCACCAAACAGCTTGCATCGATACTCCTCAACAAAATGGACGAGTTGAAAGAAAACATCGAACCATTCTTAACGTTGCTCGAGCTCTCCGTTTTCAGAGTAACTTACCTGTTGAATATTGGGGAGAATGCGTACTTACTGCTGTTCATCTTCTCAACAGCACACCTAGCATAAACCTTGCTGGCAAAACTCCATTTGAACTTCTACATGGGCATTCTCCATCATATTCTCATTTACGTACGTTTGGTTGCTCATGTTACGCCGTGGTTCGTCCCAAACGTACTGACAAGTTTGCTGCTCGTTCTACAAAATGTGTGTTTCTTGGTTATCCGTTTGGAAAGAAGGGTTGGCGTTTAATGGATCTTGACACACGCAAAGTTTTTGCATCCAGAGATGTCATTTTTCAAGAGACTATATTTCCTTTCATTTTGGATTCAGCATGTGCTCCACCTGAGTCTCCTCATGAAGTGCAATTGCCTTCCCATATACTTCCAGTTCATCACCATCCCTTGGGAGTTGTATCTCCTCATGTTCCTCCACCAGATCAGTCTTCTTTGGTTTCAGAACAGACTACCTTGGATGACAGGGGGAGCAATTCTCCTTCGTCCTTTGCTGAAGACACTGGTGCACAGGAAGCATCATCCGAAATTGCTTCTCCTACTCAGCAACAAAACCAAGTGTTCTTGCCTAGAACTCATAGGAGCCGTCGTCCCCCACGATATTTGGATGATTATTCTTGTCATTCTGCACAAACACATATACTCCATCCCCAGTCTCCTACTCCATCCGCTTCTTCAGGTGTCAGGTACCCCATTCAACATTTTCTTTCATACAAACCTTTTACTGTAAAACATAGACATTTTTTGGCAGCATTATCTACAGAAGTCGAGCCTCATTCCTATAAAGAAGCCGCTGCTGATACACGCTGGTGTGTGGCTATGCAAGCAGAAATTAAAGCTTTGCAGGATAATAATACTTGGACCTTAACTACTCTTCCTCCAGGAAAGCATGCCATTCCATGTAAATGGGTTTATCGAATCAAATACAAATCCGATGGTAATGTGGAACGGTTTAAAGCTCGTCTTGTAGTAACTGGAAATCAGCAAGTTGATGGAGAGGATTTCATGGAGACATTTGCTCCGGTTACTAAAATGGTGAGTGTTCGCACTTTTCTATCAGTTGCAGTTGCTAAAAATTGGGACATTCATCAATTAGATGTCCATAATGCCTTCCTCCATGGTGATCTCAATGAAGAAGTATATATGCGACTTCCTCAAGGGTTTCATGCTAATAATCCTTATCAAGTGTGTCGTTTGCGAAAATCCTTATATGGCCTTCGACAATCACCACGCAACTGGTTTGCAAAATTATCTTCATCTCTTCTCAATTACGGGTTTATTCAGTCAAGGGCAGATTATACACTTTTTACTCTAACCCGAGGTGAAACATTTTTAGCTGTACTCATTTACGTGGATGACATTCTTGTAGCAGGCAATAATGTAGATGCTTGTCGCAAGCTTAAATTATATCTCAACTCTTGTTTCCAAATCAAAGATTTGGGTCCATTAAAATACTTTCTTGGGATAGAATTTGCACGCAATTCTTCTGGTCTGTTTATGTCTCAACGAAAATATGCTGTTGATATTCTAAGTGAAGTTGGTTTACTTGGATGCAAACCCACTGAATGTCCGATTGAGCAAAACCACAAGTTTGCTACTGTGGTTGGTCCTGATTTCGATGATCCTACCAGATATCGTTGACTCATTGGCAAATTGGTTTACTTAACTATTACACGACCTGAGCTTTGCTATGGTGTCCATGTTCTCTCCCAGTTCATGCAAAAACCGAAAGAAGAGCACTATAATGCAGTTTTGCGGTTACTACACTATGTCAAAGCTAATCCTGGCCAAGGTCTTTTGCTGTCATCAAATTCTGATCTTCAACTCTATGCTTATTGCGACTCAGATTGGGCTAGTTGCCCTCTCACTCGCAGATCACTCACTGGGTTCTTCATCCAACTTGGTTCATCTCCTATCTCTTGGAAAACCAAGAAACAACCTACAGTGTCTAGGTCCTCAGCTGAAGCGGAATACCGCGCCATGGCATCTGTAACTTCTGAGTTAATATGGCTTAAATCTTTCCTTGCTTCATTAGGCGTTCTTCATTCATCCCCTATGAAGTTGTTTTGTGATAGCCAGGCTGCTTTGCATATTGCCGCAAATCCTGTGTTTCATGAACGTACTAAGCACATCGAATTGGATTGCCATTTTGTTCGTGACCATGTTCTTAGCATGACCATCTCCACCGCTCATATTGCTTCTGCAGATCAGCCGGCCGATATTTTTACAAAAGCATTTGGAAAGAAACAATTCAGTTATTTGTTGTCCAAGTTGGGAACTTCTCATCTACATTCTCCAACTTGAGGGGGAGTGTGAGGATATTTAGCAACAACCAATAAGTTGTTGATAGAATCCGATAGTTTTTATTAGGTTTACTTGTTGTTAGCTGTTTTGGTTTGTTATACGTTTGTTACTATTTCTTTGTAACAGTTTTCTGTAACTACGTCTATTTAAAAGACCTCAAGGAATTAATGGAAAGTAATTCAATTGCCTCAACATTTCATAACTTCCGCATTCTAACAGAGAGATATATATGATTAACATGTAAATTAAATTAATCACAACAAAATTACAGAGATATTTATTTGATAGATAATGATACAAAACTAGTAGCTACTTGATGATTTTCACGTTGAAGTTCTTCTCAACAAACTGTGAAAGGTTATTGAACTCGTTTTCCTCAATGAAACCGTCATGGTCGGTGTCTGCGAACTTCAAGGCCTTGTTGCTCTTCCATGAAGAAAAGAGAACGCCGCTTTGCCTTAAAGCCTTACTCAGTTCGGCTTTGCTGATTTGACCATCTCTGTTTGTGTCAAATGATGTCTTTAACCACTGCTTGAACTGCTGCAGAGTCATCACGCGCTTCCCATCATCACTCGGTACATCACGATCTTTAAAGGCCATGCCCTCACACAACGAAACCACTGGGTTTATTTTGCTGCGTGTGCTTGTATATGTTGTTAAATGTAAGCTTCCAAATATGGGTATCGTATTTATATTGCCTCATTTCATTTCGAGTATAATAAACATGCAGTAACATACTACTATTTACAAAGATGCGTACGTATATATGGAGTAGATAAACATGCCATTTGCTTTCTTTATGGGTCAACAAGATTCTCATTTTACTTTAAAAGATTATGATATCAGATAGATGCTATGCTGTGGTGGCTGTGACCTTCAAGCTAAAATCAATAGAAGCTTCAATAGGCCGAACAACGTAAGAGACTTTAATTTTATTTTGTTTATGTTCCTTTTATTAAAAAATAAAAAAATTATTAATTTTTCATTTAGATTCAATATTTAAGAAGTATTTATATTAAATATCACGCATAGCAAAATTGACTTACCATTTCATTATTTTAGAAGATGAGGATCATAAGTTTCGAAAATAAGTTAAAATGAATTTTGTTTTTCTTCTTTTAAATATTGCATCGAAATACACTTAAAAATCATTTCACAAACCGTTTAAATATATTGATGTGGAACAATGTTAGGTTGGTTGCTAACCAAAACAAAAATAAACTGTTATACCAAATAAATAAATAAATAAACCGTGACATTGATGTAGAACATTATGAGGATGGCTGCCGACCAAAATAAAAATTAAGGAGAAAAGGGAAAAGGAGTTTTCTTCATACGAAAAGTGAAAAAAGCAGCGGAGAAGAACAAAAAAACTTATGATATATATTAGTAGCACTTCTTTTATTTTATTTTTTCGTTCTTTTATAAGTCTTATATTTTTTTGACACGAGAATAATTTTTAAGCATATATTTAATATGATAAAAAAAATTTCAAAAAAAAAATGTTCTTAACAAAATCACAAATGGCTTAACATTTTCTCCGACATGAGTAAGGTAACACGTTTCATTTTAAAGATACTAATCGTTACTTTAGGAAAAGATTTTATCTAATCATAACGTTAAGTTTAATTAGTCTCACAAATATGCACGCAAATACGTAGTCAAAGATCAAAAGATGAATCATCAAGAGTACTCACAAATTAAGTAGAAGAATTTTATTTTATTTTGCTATCACTAAAAAACGTATATTCTAACTATTAAATCAATATCACGTTATATGCTGTACTTTTTCTAGCTACCAATCCAATCTTAAATCTTCCTGGACAAGTAATACAAAAGATTAAATATTCTTACTTGCCCAGGAAGGTTTAATCTTTCAAATTCGAATAGCATGTTGGCTTTTTTTTCTGCATTTACTTTATTCTGTTAGGCTTACTTTGACGTACGAATTAAGTTCTCGGGGGAACTATGGATAAAGGTATTAAGAGAAATATGTAGATAATTTTCTCATGTATATTCTCTTTACGGAAAATTATCTCATGTATACATGTAGGATGGAATCCATTTGTTTTCTTTTGTTTTAATGGATCTGATCCATTTTTTGTGTATTGTATGAGATAAAATTATATCATGCAATATAGAAACGTATTCTTATATAGGGCTTGTCTACTCTCATGTAATAAAAAAGAGCATATTTTATGCTAAGACACAAAATTTGGGGTCCATCATTAAAAAAGAGAGAAAATAGAAGCACAACTATGAAGGATCTATGACATAAGATACAAGTCCCATACGACATGAGACTTGTATTTCTTATATATATATATATATATATATATATATATATATATATATATATATGAGGTAGGAACCTTTGACACCAGTGTCAAATTTCAATTTTGACACATCATCTGAGGGCCGTTAGATCAAAAAAGATCAACGACTCTGATTTGCAAGCATGTGCAGTCGTTGATTTTTTTTTATCTAACGGCTCTCATATGAGGTGTCAAAATTGAAATTTGACACCGGTGTCAAAGGATCCTACCTCTATATATATATATATATATATATATATATATATATATATATATATATATATATATATATATATATATATATAATCCTTCACACCAGTGTCAAATTTGAAATTTGACACCTCATCTGATAGCCGTTAGATCAAAAAAGATCAACGATTCTGATTTGTAAGCATGTGACACCATTGAACCTTTTTTATCTAACGGCTATCAAATGAGATGTCAAATTTCAAATTTGATACTGGAATCAAAGGATCCTATCTCATATATATATATATCATTATTGTTTTGTGTTGCTGAAAAAAATTATCTTATGTCGTCCATTATAACTATGTATTCCAAGGAGTACATAGTTATAATATTAAAACGGTTTTTTTTATCTCTCCTGATCAGAAGTTGTCTGCTGACATAGAGAGAAAAAAATAATTTTAATATTATAACTATATACTCTCCGGAGTACATAGTTATAATGGGTAACATAAGATATATTTTTTTGCAGCAACTTAAGAAAAAAGGGATATATATATATATATATATATATATATATATATATATATATATATATATTTATCTCCTGTGTACACATAAAAATACGCCAGGCTATATTTTTTCTTCTCTCTCTTCTCCTTACACGTGGATCCCATACAATTTTATATGTGTGTAGATAGTTATAATTGGTAACATAAGATATATTTTTTTGCAGCAACTTAAGAAAAAAAAGGATCGATATATACATATATATATATATATATATGATTTATTATTTATCTCTTGCGTAAACATAAAAATATGTGAGGTTATATTTTTTTCTCTCTCTTCTCCATACATGTGGTCCCCATACAATTTTATGTGTGTATAGAAGATAAATTTATTTTCTACAATATGATAAATATTAAACCACACACACACACAGAGATATATATATATATATATATATATATATATATATATATATATATATATATATATGAAAAATCTTATGTTGCAAGATATGTTTTATCTTATGTTGTAGAAACATTCTCATGGGATCCACTATTTTTTTTTAAAAAGAAAATGTTGGCTTGATTGTCGGGAAGTATCTGAAAAAAAGGTGAAAGATATTCTGCAATAGGAGATTAGTTAAGCATATATATATATATATATATATATATATATATATATATATATATATATATATATATAAAGATATTTTGACACCGATGTCAAATTTTGAAATTTGACACTAAATCCTAACCGTTGATTTTCGTCAATCAACGATTATCATTTATTGGGAATCAAACTTATTAATTAACTATTAATTCCAAATAAATGATAACTGTTGATTGACAAAAATTAACGTTAGGATTTGGTGTCAAGTTTCAAAGTTTGACACCGTTGTCCAAAGATCTTGCCCTATATATATATATATATACATATATATATATATACATATATATATATATATATGTATATATATATATATGTATATATATATATATGTATATATATATATACATATATATATATATATATATACATATATATATATATATATATACGTTTATTGTTTCTTATGTTATAGGAGATAAATTTATCTCTTATACACACACAAAAATGGATGGGGCCCGTATTTTCTTTTTCTCTCTCTTCTCTTCATATCTGTCTCACATACTTTTGTGTGTGTGTAAGATAAAATTTATCTTCTACCATATATATATATATATAATGGAAAATATTTTCTCATGTTAGAAGAGAGTTGTTCTCTCCTATCAGTGATCCTTCGATTTTCTTACATTATTTTCTTTTGCTTTTTTATTTTTTTTAATAAATATGAACCTCGCACAATATATGGGCTTTTTGACCCTTTTGCCCCTAATTAAATAATTAATAACCAATTTTCCCCTCCCCCAGAACTATCCACCATCCTGCCCCCATTTAGTCGATTAAGTTGCACTTTTAATCGACTAAATGGGCTAAACTCAAAAATTATGAAACGCGAATTTTAGTCGACTAAAAACTCACCTTAATCGACTAAATTGTTTGCACTTTTAGTCGACTAAGCACATTATTTAGTCGACTAAAGATCGCAGATCAGGTTTTTAAAAAAAAACCCCATTTCGCAAAGGGGGTTATTTTGAACCCTAATCGACTAAATCGCTGCATTCCGTCCCCTCTCTCCAACCAAGTCCGAATCTCAACCCTTGAAGGTGCGATTGAAGCTTCCTTGGTGTCATGAAGGGCATAAACGCCACACTGAAGAAAATAGGAAAAATGGCGCTGAAACACAAAAAATGGAGGAAGAGTCACGTGCAGAAGGGAAATGAAAGATTTAGACATATACAGGGACGGTTCAAGGGTGTTGAAGATAGCTTGCTCGTCTAGAGCTTGGACGAGGACATCAGATTGAGGATGTTGCAGGGCAGGGGGCTGATGTGTCAGATGAGGATGACGAGGAGACGGCGTCCGAGGAGGATGAGGATTAGATTTAGGGTTTATGTTTCTATTTTACGTTTCTAGTGTATGTTGTTATGTAATTGACTTCGGTCTTCCTATTTGACATTTGTAGTTTATGTAATATTATGGTTATGAAATGAACTATTTGATGTTCCCATCATGTTGTGAACCGTTTACATAATTATTGCTGTTTTCTTGTTTACCAAATGAAGGAACAAATATCTTTTACCTTCTTGTTTTCAATTTGTGTCTAGTCACAGTCCAACGGGTCTAAAATGTCCAATGAAATTCAGAACAGGTGACCTTAACAGAGTTAAAAGAAGAACACAAGTTTCGGATACCCTAACTTGGAGCATTTATGCAGTACATGTACATTCGTGGTTTATAACCTGTACAATACTATTTTGTACCTGAAAGTGTGTTCCCCAAGTCATTATATGCGTGTACATTGATATTCGATCGGTTCCGTGCCAAAAAAATGCGTGCAAAACAGAATGGGGTGTCAAAACCAGTTATTTAGTCGAGCAACCTGTACTGGTTTAGTCGACTAAACCAGTACATGTTGCTCGACTAAATAACTGGTTTTGACACCCCATTCTGTTTTGCACGATTTTTTTTGGCATGGAACCGATCGGATACCAATGTACACGCATATAATGACTTGGGGAACACACTTTCAGGTACAAAATAGTATTGTACAGGATTCGTATGCGATTGGGTACGTATTACCCCAAACCGTTTGTTTACGCTCCCCGAAACTTAGTGATTTCATTTTTTGGTAATATTAGTATTAGTTATGAGTTTCAATCTATCAATATGGACCAATGTTAGATAATGGACTTAGAAATGAAATGTCAAATTACATAATGAGTTATACAGTAACACAAAGTAACATCACAATGTCTTACAAAAATTACATGAACTCTTACAAAAGACCTTAAATACATGCACAACATTGGTTCAACTAGGATTAATCCTCATAGGACATGTACGTTTATTGTGACCAATTTGCTTGCAGGTGCTGCATCTAGTTTGACTGCTTGTGGGTTGGGACTCAACCCAATCCATTTCATTCTGTATCCTTGAAGACTTCGGTCTACCTTGTGCACGAACCAACGATGCATTTGGATTAATGTTGGACCATCTATTTCTGGGATCAACAAGTCATTACCCATTGGAAACCAATGTGCAGCATAGACCTTCTCAATTTGTGTAATTGAGAACACAGGATCGACATAGTCATAGTGGTTCAATTTTTCAACCTTGCACACCGCTAGCACATCACTGCAAGGAAATCGTCTAGCTGTGAACCGTCCACATTGACATTTACGATTTAGCAAGTCAACCCTCATAATGTCGCCGGCATCATGCGTAGATTGATTGTAGGCATCCTCAACTTCAAACAACTGCAAGTCTCTATCAAAAACACGGACACGGAGACTGACAGTTAACTGATCATTCTTTTGTAAGAAGTCCTCAACCTTTTTTGCAATTCTCCAGCCTTTGTCCTTTACTTTTTGGATCTTTTCACGCCTCTTCACAAAATACACAACAAGTCTACTTTGCGTCATCTTGACCAATGCCGTTACTGGCAAATTACGTGCACCCCGTAGGACCTTATTGATACACTCAGATAGGTTTGTCGTCATATGACCAAACCTTCGGCCCTCCTCATCATAAGACCTGCACCATTTCTCTTTGGGAATCTGATCTATCCATGAGGCTACTTGTGGGTTACTGTCGACAAATTCTTGAAATCTTAAATCAAAGTGAATCTTCGAACACATGTAACCTGCAAAAAATGAACCCAAATTGCAATGAGTTATACATAAACAACATTACATACAACATGTACACATTCATGTAAATAGGTTACCTAGTTTCATCAGTGCTTTCTTCAGTTCCACGTCCCTAAACTTAGTGTTGAAGTTGCTTCCAATGTGACGAAGACAAAACACGTGATACGCAAATGGAGGCTGCCAACCGGCATGATCCTTCACAGCCCTGATGATGCTGGGGTGACGATCGGATATTAGACAGATACCATGCCTACGTGTGACATGGAAACGCATCTGGCTAAGAAACCACAACCAATCATCCAATCTCTCACCCGGTGGAACAATGGCAAACGCAATAGGCAGAATGAATCCATCACCATCCTGTGACGTAGCAATCAAGAGGGTACCTTTGTATTTCCCGTACAGGTGTGTGCCATCAATTTGGATTATGGGTTTACAATATTTGAAAGCCTCAATGCACTGGTGAAAAGTCCAAAATACCCTGCGAAAGACAGCCTTATCGGTGTAGACTCGTCGTTCGTCACAACACTGATCCGTATCAATCTTGAACACAGAACCAGGATTTATCTGTGTCATGTAGTTCAGCCAACCAGGTAAGATGGCATATGATTTTTCCCAGTCCCCAAACAACTTCACAATGGCCTTCATTTTAGCCTTCCAAGCCTTCCTATAAGATATGTTGTATCCATACAAACTTTGTACCCTCTCCTGAATAAGAACTGGTTTCGTGGATGGATCTTCTTTTAACATACCTATACAAAATTCGAAGTCAACACAATCAATAAATATACCGAAAAATTAAACCATAAACAAAAATGAATGTAATACATACTTATAATGGCTGCACAGATTATATCAGAATCCAGCTGTCTATGGTCCCGAGTAAGGCCTTGGTTTAGGCAGGTGTGTTTTTTACCCCACTTACTAACAACCCAACTATTCCCATTCTGGGGCAACATAGCTCGCACGTACCAGGGACAACCATCATTATGGTGTCGACACTTCATCACAAATCTATGGTCATCACTTTTTGCCACCACAGCAGTACGATGAGACTTCATACAATATAATTTGACAGCATATTGCATTTCAGATTTAGTTCGAAACTCCTGGTACAAATATAATGGATCTTCTAAATGCCAGCCACCGTGGATGTCATCGTCGCCATACAATATCTCCGTCTCATCATTAGGGTGAGCCCAATTAATAAACGAATAGTGTGGGCTGTCGTTCCAAAATGGCTCAATCTCAGACCCTACGTCCAAATTTAAACTTATCCGTTAGTACGAAAGAAAACACAAATATAACAGCATGTTGCAAAAATAAAACTTTAATTTACAATCTTACCACTGCTAACAGGGTCAACACGGAGCGGTGGCATAACCTGGGAACTCAAGTTTCCTGAACTAGTATCAGCGTCAAAATTCCCCTCTACGTCCGTATCTGAGGTGTCACCCAGCGGAATAACACTCTCGGGTTCACCATCGTCTTCACTGTCCATATCCTCGTCATGCCCATCCTCATCCTCGTCTATTTCCCTCAGTGGTATCTGACTTAAGACAGGTGCAGGTGCAGATAAACCGACCACTCTGTCTTCTTGACTTTGACTTCTTCCATGCACAGGTGCAGATGAAGATTGACCACAGTCTATTTCAACATATATCTCAATAAAGTTTTGAAATTTTCGGTCCACAATTGCATCTATGACACAGTCCACATCTTCATCGTCACATATATCATTACCAATGTAGAATATAGCATCCTTACCAACTGTAGACTCTACCCTGGCGATCATCCGTTGAACGCCATGGCTGCCGTGTAGCCCCAATTTTTGGTTAATCCTCCCCTTCAGCTCATTGTACGTAGTGCCCCGTTTGATTTTCAACATTTTCGTTTTTCCTTCAAATTGAACACCGTTGGGGCCTTCATAATGCTTTCCATCATAGTAAATCATGGTAACATACATGTTTGGACTTGAGCTCATCTTTCACACGAATTTTGGGGGTAGAAATCAGATTTTAGGGGTTAGGGTTCGGATTTGGGGGAAACAAGTGAGAAATAAAGGAAAATGACAATGATTTCACAATTACTATGCCTTAGGGGTGGTGGGATGAAATGGAAGGGTGATTGGAAGGTTCCCAGCTGACAAACAAGAGAAAGAGACCAAGAGAGGAGTTTTGATTTCGAATATTTTGAAAATGAGGCCAAGAGAGGTCTGGATATAGGGTTTTTCGCGATCTTTAGTCGACTAAATAATGTGCTTAGTCGACTAAAAGTGCAAACAATTTAGTCGATTAAGGTGAGTTTTTAGTCGACTAAAATTCGCGTTTCATAATTTCTGAGTTTAGCCCATTTAGTCGATTAAAAGTGCAACTTAATCGACTAAATGGGGGGCAGGATGGTGAATAGTTCTGGGGGAGGGGCAAATTGGTTATTAATTATTTAATTAGGGGCAAAAGGGTCAAAAAACCCAATATATGTCTATAAGATAAGATACATATCTCTTCCTGCATGAAAAATTCAAAACCTATATATACGTATAGAGTTTAGTATTTTTCATATTGCATGACTCTCATGCAATCAGAAACATATTCCCTATGTGTATATGGCCGGGGTCGTGCCACACTATAAATACCACCATGGGCAGACCTATCTGGCAACCCACGAGTTGGCCTTAAAAACATACTACAGCCTTTGCTTTCAACTTTTAATTTAGCATTAATCTTTACACGAGAGTGTATATTTTGTGCACACAAACCTCCACTTCGCCTATGGATAGAACAAAGTCATCCGTTGCACAAATTCAGGCCCCTACTTATGGAAACTTAGTAACCGTTCTTAGCATCGATGGGGGTGGTATTAGGGGCATCATTCCTGCAACCATTATTGCTTTCCTTGAATCTCAGCTTCAGGTATATATAATTAAAATGAACCAGTATATAGCTAAGTAGCTAGCTATGTATGTTATTTTTTATTTTTTTTATCATCTAGCTAATTAATCCTCACTAAGTAAGGTATATTTTTCTTTTGTTAACAGAACCATGACTATTAGCTAATACTGCTAATACTAATCCTACTATTAAGTCCTAACTCATGTCAGTCATGTGGAGCCAATCTAGTAAATTAGTACATATTACTTGACGTACTTAGAGCAAATGCAGGTTAAATACAAAGTATTATTTTGAAAGAGTAATCAAATTCATCATCTGGATGTGGGACATGCAGGAGTTGGATGGTGACCATGCAAGGCTTGCAGACTATTTTGATGTGATATCAGGAACAAGCACGGGAGGTCTTGTAACTGCTATGTTAACTGCTCCTGATCAAAATAATCGTCCTCTTTTTGCCGCCAAAGATATCAAGCCCTTTTACATGGACCACTGCCCCAAAATTTTCCCACAACTTACGTATAGAATAATTTATCTCTTTCTTTGTTTCTGTTTAAACTTACTTATAATTTGAGACAAATTATATTTACAAATTTTTTATTTACAAACTTGTTTATGTATTCTGGGAAGTTCATTCCACTATTTTTATACTCCTTGGAGTATATATACAATTTTGTAAACAAAAAATTTGTAAATATAAAATTCTTCTCGTAGTAATAAAGAAACTAAAGTTTTGTGGGTTCAATTCGTGGCAGAGGATTTTGTGCAACAATATTAGCAAAATTAGCAAGATATATGGGAGGACCCAAATATGATGGGAAGTACCTGCGATGGGTCGTCAGAGAGAAACTCCGAGACATTCGCTTGCATGAGACTCTCACCAACGTTGTCATTCCCACCTTCGACATAAAGAGCTTGCAGCCAACTATTTTCTCAACTTATCAGGTTTACTTTACTCTCATTTCACATGAGACATCTTATCTCATTTTCTCTTACTTCGATTTTCGCATCCCACCTTTTTTCTTTTTTTTTCTTTCTTCTTATAATGGTGGGACCCACCCATTTTCTATCTACAACATAAGATAATTATCTTATGTAAAAGGAGATTAATAAAACCCTTACTTCTATCTCTTCTCGCCTCGTCTTTATTTTCTTTTCACTAGTGTGATGAATTTTCTTCTAACAGAATAATTGCTGACTAATTTAGAAGTAATTGTCTTTTATGATACGAATACAATTGTCTAGTTAAAGGTAGCAATGTTCATCTATAAATAATAGAATATCATTTCTTATACCAGCGGAAATAAATTAAAGTAATTTAAGTTTTCTTTTTGGTTTTTTTTTTTTTTTTTTTTTGTAAATAATCTTTTTGGTTTTTTTAGTTACTAAATTAGAACTATGTATATAATCAAATATCAATGTTTTTATACTAATATATTTTATGATGTATAATTTTTAAAAGAAATATATTTATATAAACTTACAAGAGATTAAAGGCAATGATTATGATTTACCGTGAGGAATATGGTATGTGTAAATATTGTTAGAAAATTCTGGTTCTAATTTAATTTAATAAAACCAAATGGATGATCAAAACAAAAGCCTAAAAAGATTTGAAATTCCTGCAGCGGAAGATGAACCCTTGCTTGGATGCTAAACTCTCAGACATATGCATCAGCACATCCGCTGCACCTACTTATCTCCCTGCTCACAACTTCATAAACGAAGACTCAAAAGGGAACGTGCACGAATTCAACCTTATTGATGGTGGTGTTTGTGCAAATAACCCGGTATGTGTAAATATTCACTTATTATTTGTTATTGGAAATTTTATTTAATTACTAATAATTATATACATTGGAAGCATTGCTAATTTTTTCTTTTTCTTGGGGAACTTCATGATACAGACTTTAGTTGCGATCAACCAAGTGACAAAGCAGATTATTAATAAGAATCCTGATTTCTTTCCAATAAAGCCTATGGAATATGGTCGGTTCCTAATAATATCAATAGGGACAGGCACCGCAAAAAATGAGAAAAAATTCAATGCAGAAATGGCAGCCAAATGGGGTCTATTGGACTGGCTAACTCATAGTGGTTCTACTCCCTTAATTGATGTTTTTACTCATTCCAGTGATGATATGGTTGATTTCCATTTATCTACTCTCACTCAAGCACTTCATTCTGAAGATAATTACCTTCGAATTCAGGTATATTCCTAAACATATAAATTCTCTCTTGTAGTTCTTCCTTTAGAAATAACATAACAACATAAGTGAAATTTATATTAAGCATAAATGATCAAATTTCTTTAACAACATGCATGCAGGATGACACATTGCCCAGAACAGATTCTTCAGTTGACATTTCTACAAAGGAGAACTTGGAGAAACTTTGCCAAATTGGTGAAAAGCTATTAAAGAAACCTGTCTCTAGGGTCAATTTAGATAATGGCCTTTTTGAGCCACTTCAAAATGGGGAAACCAATGAAGATGCTCTCAGAAGGTAACATTAAAAAGTGACTTCTTCATTATTAGTAGTATGATGCATATTGCAATCCAATGATACATTTCAATTATATATTTATATTAATAAAATGTTTGGTTTTAGAGATAGGATATTATGCCTACTATTTTTCATTCTTACTTTACCTATTTCTTTCCAACACTATTAGATCAGATTCTTAAGGTTATAGAGAAAGGGTAAATATTAGTTGAGATTCTGATCTAACGATGCTAGAGATGAGTAGATAGAGTAGGCATAGGCCTAATATCCTATCCCTTGGTTTTATTACTTTCAGGTTTGCAAAAACACTTTCAGATGAGAGGAAATTCCGTGAAACGAGATCCCCACACACTAAAAATGCCTTTTAGTCCCATTTCCTCGTCTTATAATATGCAAAATGTTGTTACATGTGGATGACTATTGGAATTTGAGAAGGTTTATGTTATGTCCTTTTTCTTGCCAATGACTTTTGGTATGAAATGTAACCACCCTGCATAATGGTGTATAAATGTATAATCATTCTCCCTAATCATTCTTGAAGTCTTATATAAAGACATGTATTATGTGAAAATAAAAGAATAAGAGTTTGTGATATTCTCCTACTTGTTAAAAGTTCATGCTGTCATTTATTTATATTTTCTCTATTTATTTCATACTTTCTCTATTTTTCTCCTAGTTTTATAATATGTTATTAGCACAATCACGTCTCTAATTGTGTAGCAACATGAGTCTCTGGTATAGCAAATTCCTCCATGTTTCGTTTCAAGCACGAGTCTTTATGTAGCAAAATTGTTGCGAACACGGCAAGTATACCGGTCGTACAAGTAATAAAGTGAATGAGTAGAGTGTCATTCCCACGAGGACTAATTACAAGCAATAGTTTCACCGTTTTTATCTAATTTAGACAAATCCAAAAGTGATCTCAAAGGTAACCAATATTTAATTAAAAATTCAATTAAAGATGCAGTAAAAGAAATTAATTAAAAAGATGAACTTGAAATTATGAATAAAAATTAAGTTCGGTTTGCTTCACCTCCGATCCCCCTTAATTGGTTTAATTACAATTCAATAATATTCTATCTCAATTATTTCAAACAATTCATCATCTAAAAATTAATTGGTTAAATCCTAATGTCTTAGTTCTTTAACCCTTTAACCCAATCGGAATCCTAATGTTGTTAGAAATATTGTAATTAGGTTTTCCTTATTTTGTAATTAGGGTTTCCTTATTTTGTATTAGGTCAGATTACATTAGGTTTGGGCTTAGCCCATTAGTTTGCTTATATAATGTACATCCCTCATTCGTTAAATACACACAGAAATATTTCAAATGTTCCTCTCTTTTCTCTTGTTATTTAACATGGTATCAAGAGCCTAAGGAACTTTGAAAAAATTTTCCGGTGAACCCACTGTTCATCGTCGTTTATTTTTTTTTCCGGAGCTGTCTCATTGTCAGTTTCCGGACGCTTCTCTCTCCGCATACAACTTCTGTCACGTCCAGAACCACCGTCCGGTCACCGTTTCTGGCGATCCACATACCGCCGTGATCGTCTCCGCCACACAGTTCCAACGCCACCGGTCTCATCCAGTTTCAAGGCCACCCACGCCCTCACGCGCGCGTGGAAGCTCGGCCACTCTCAACCACTCTCCTCCACTCCGGCGGCGCGTGGAAGCTCCTCTGCGGCCGCGGCTGGTTGCGATCTTCTCGTCTCGGTGTGTAGGTTCTGGATCTGGTCTTGTTTTGGTGTTTGGATCTCTTTTTGTGTTGACGCACAGATCCCTCTTCTACCGGTTAGTTTTTGACTTGTGCTTTCTGCTTTTTTTATTATGGACACTCCTGTCACTCCTGTCTCCAATGTTTCTGTTTCTGGGACTCCGGCGAGACAAAAGTCGGAGTCTACTATTTTCTCAAATTATATCCTTGCTCCGTTGAGTGTGGATAAATTGGATGGGTCCAATTATGATACTTGGTCTTCCGATCTGCGACTCTGGTTGGATGGGCAGAATTACACATCCCATCTCACCACTAAGGTTGAATCTGTGGCGGAAAATGAGCGCACACGATGGAAGATGATTGATGCTCAGTTGTGTAGTCTCATTAAAGCTACTCTTCATCCGTCTATCAAACAGATTTTTCGACCTGCTGTTACCTGTGAAGCTATTTGGAGTCAAGCAAAGGCACTGTACACCAATGATACCCAGAGACTCTATGCTGTGTGTCAGAAATTGATGACTACCTTTGCTCCTCGGGACTTTAATTGTCCTATGACTGAATATTTGGGGAAAGCTCAGAGTCTACTCCATGATCTTAATGAACTTTTGCCTCTCACTGGTGATGTTGCTAAGGAACAGGAACAGCGTAATACACTATTTATGTTGTTCATTTTATATGGTTTGCCTGATCATTTGTCTGTCAATCGGGATCAAATTTTGGGATCTGCTACAGTTCCTACACTGGATTCCATGATGTCTACCTTGCTTAGAATTCCCTCTAAGCCCTCTACGTCATCAGCACCTCTTATGATGCATATACCCCCAGCGGATTCTGTTGACTCTTCCGCTCTTGCTGCTCAAAGGTATGATCGTGGACGTAGAGAAGACTATGTTGACTCTTCCGCTTTTGCTGTTCAAGGATATGGTCGTGGACGTCGATTCTCTAAAGGCAAGCTCTTATGCACTCATTGTCATCAGACCAATCATACTGTTGACCGCTGTTGGAAGCTTCATGGAAGGTCACCTCCACCTTCTCGGAATGCTCATGTTGCTCGGGCTTTCTCTAGTACCTCTGCTCCAGAGTTACCTTCCAGTGCACAACCTCCAACTACTCTTCTGAATGAATTTGCGACTTGGTGGTCTGAAAAGCAATCATCAGGTCCTACTGCATCCATTGCTCCCTCTGGTAATTCTTTTGCTGGCATTTCTCAGTTGCACTCTATAGGCCCTTGGACTCTTGATTCTGGGGCTTCTGATCATATTTCTGGTAATAAGTCCTTATTCACTTCTCTTTGTACTACTGGTTCTTTTCCCACAATTACTATGACCAATGGGTCTCTGGTCCAATCAAAGGAGATTGGCACAGTTCTTCTTTTACCCAATTTATCTCTGGATCATGTTCTATATGTTCCCGATTCTCCTTTTAACTTACTTTCTGTTAGTCGTTTGACCAAATCCATTGACTGTGTTGTTTCTTTTACTAAAACCTCTGTCATCTTTCAGGATAGGAGTTCGGGGAAGGAGATTACCGAAGGATGTGAGTCTCAAGGCCTCTATCAACTAGTTCCCTCTTCTTCAGCCTGCTCCATTGTGGATTCTCCTCTTACTATCCATGCTCGTTTGGGTCATCCGAGTCTTGCAAAGCTTCAGAAGATGGTTCCCCATTTATCGTCTCTTTCTACTTTAAATTGTGAGTCTTGTCAGTTTGGGAAACATACTCGTAGTGCATTTCCAAGTCGTCTTAGTCGTCAAGCTGTTTCTCCTTTTTCTGTGGTCCACTCTGATGTTTGGGGACCAAGTCGTCATTCTTCTACTTTGGGTTTTAAGTACTTTGTTACTTTTATTGATGATTATTCCCGATGTACTTGGTTATTTTTAATGAAAAAGAGATCTGATTTGTTTTCTATTTTTCAGTTATTTTATAATGAAATAAAAACTCAGTTTGGTATTCCTATTCGTACTTTTCGTAGTGATAATGCATGTGAATACTTATCTCATCAATTTCAACAATTCTTTTTATCTCATGGCATTCTTCATTAAACATCTTGCCCTTATACACCTCAACAAAATGGTGTAGCTGAGCGCAAGAATCGCCATCTGGTTGAAACCACTCGTGCCTTGTTAATTGATGGTAATGTTCCATACACATTCTGGGGTGATGCTATACTTACTGCATGCTATCTCATTAATCGCATGCCATCATCTGTTCTCAATCATAAGGTAGCTCACTATATTTTATTCCCCCATCAGACTTTATATCCTTTAACTCCACATGTGTTTGGTTCTACGTGTTTTGTTCATCATCTTGGTCCAGGTTTGGATAAATTGGCTCCCAAGTCTCATAAATGTGTTTTTATGGGTTATCCTCGGTCTCAGAAGGGTTACCGTTGCTACTCTCCCACTTTACGTCGGTACTTTATCTCGGCGGATGTCTCCTTCTTTGAATCAGTTCCCTTTTTTGGACCATCTACTACTCTTGTGGATACTGATTCTGTGCAGTCGTCCTTCCCGGGTGATCTTCTTTACCTTCCGCCTTTACCCGTTTATGTTCCTGACTCTCCTTCTATCACCTCTTCTGCTGATGAGATCGAGCATAGTTCGTCAGATGTCTCTGTGGACTCACATTCACCTGCATCTCCTCCCACAGCTTCGGTCCCACCTTCGGATAGTGACCTTCCCATATCTCTTCGGAAGGGTACTCGTGATACTCGCCCTCCGGCCAGGTATACAGTCAATATTAGTTATCATCGTCTTTCTCCATCATATTTTGCTTGCCTTTCCTCTTTGTCCTCTGTCTCTGTTCCTAAGACTACAGGTGATGCACTTTCACATTCGGGATGGAGACAAGCTATGATTGATGAGATGAGTACTCTTCATCATAATGGCACATGGGATCTGGTGCCTCTTCCTTCTGGCAAATCTGTTGTTGGTTGCAGATGGATTTATGCTGTTAAGGTTGGACCTGATGGTCAAGTGGATCGTCTTAAAGCTCGCTTGGTAGCGAAGGGTTTTACTCAGGTCTTTGGCTTGGATTTCATTGATACTTTTTCTCCTGTGGCGAAAATGTCTACTGTCCGCCTTTTTATTGCTATGACTGATATTCGCCATTGGCCTCTCTACCAACTGGATATCAAGAATGCTTTTCTTCATGGTGATCTTGAGGAAGAAATTTATATGGAGCAACCTCCTGGATTTGTTGCTCAGGGGGAGTCAGGTCTTGTTTGTCGTCTTCAGAAGTCTCTCTATGGCCTCAAACAATCTCCAAGAGCATGGTTTGGAAAATTTAGCAGTGTTGTTCAACAATTTGGCATGTCTCGGAGTGCAGCTGATCATTCTCTCTTTTATTGGCATTCTGCTTCTGGATCTATTTATCTGGTGGTATATGTGGATGATATTGTCATCACAGGCAGTGATCGGCATGGGATCACTCGATTGAAACAACACTTATGTCATCACTTTCAGACTAAGGATCTTGGGAAACTTCGATACTTCTTAGGAATCGAGGTGACCCAATCTAAAACTGGTGTTGTAATATCTCAGAGGAAATATGCTCTGGATATTCTTGAAGAAACTGTTCTGTTAAATTCAAAATCTGTTGATACTCCTATGGATCCAAGTATCAAGCTTCTACCAAATCAAGGGGAGCCCTTTTCAGATCCTGAGCAGTATAGAAGATTGGTTGAAAAATTGAACTACCTCATAGTCACTCGACCTGATATTTCCTTTGTCAGTCAATTTCTCAATTCTCCATGTCAAGAACATTGGAATGCAGTCATTCGTATTCTTCAGTATATTAAGGCATCTCTAGGAAAAGGCCTTGAATATGAAGATAAAGGTCATGATAAAATGGTTGGGTACTGTGATGCTGATTGGGCTGGTTATCCAGCTGATAGGAGATCTACTTCCGGGTACTGTGTCTTTGTTGGAGGCAACTTGATTTCCTGGAAGAGTAAGAAACAAAGCGTAGTTGCCTGGTCAAGTGCTGAAGCAGAATACCGCTCCATGGCGACTACTACTTGTGAGCTCATCTGGCTTAAACAGCTTCTCAAAGAGCTTAAGTTTGGAGACACTGGACAGGCAACTCTCATTTGTGATAATCAAGCAGCTCTTCACATTTCATCAAATCCAGTGTTTCATGAAAGAACCAAGCATATAGAATTAGATTGTCATTTTATTCGAGAAAAGGTGCTGGTGAAATTAAAACTAGCTTTGTACCCTCTAATAAGCAATTAGCAGATGTGTTTACAAAATCTTTGAGGGGCCCTCGAATAGAGTTTATATGTAACAAGCTTGGTGCATATGACCTATACGCTCCAGCTTGAGGGGGAGTGTTAGAAATATTGTAATTAGGTTTTCCTTATTTTGTAATTAGGGTTTCCTTATTTTGTATTAGGTCAGATTACATTAGGTTTGGGCTTAGCCCATTAGTTTGCTTATATATTGTACATCCCTCATTTGTTAAATACACACAGAAATATTTCAAATGTTCCTCTCTTTTCTCTTGTTATTTAACAAATGTCTTAGAAATCCCTTTTAGATTAAGCCTTAAGCGCGATAAATTATAAAAGTTTGCAATTCCTACAAGCCTATGTCTAGATCATGCAAGAATTGGTGTTCTACCCCTGTCGAGATCAAGATCCCAATATGTCTATTGTGAACCCTAACCTTTTTTATCCCTATATACTTGGCCAGATCAGACAAGAATTTAAACATGCAAATCAAGGTAAACACAAATAATTTTATACAGTTTATTAATGAAAAGAATTAAACCAAAACAAGGATTCACGTTGGATCAATATTCCTAACTACAAAAGAAACTTACCTACACATAACTAGCTTAACCAAAATAAAGAAAGAAAAGAAAATAGAAGAAGAAGAAATCAAAGGTGCTCAAATTCTTCCAGTTCTTCTTTCTGAAATTCTTCAATCTCCAGCAAAAGCTTCTTTGTACTCTGAATGTGCTCGCCTACTTTGTGTTTCCAAGAGTTGCCTTTTTATAGTGATGAAACCATATCATTTAATTTTTTATAAGATCTTCAATGGAATCTTCATTAGAATATCCAATCATATCTTTAATCAAATCCTTAAAATCCTCCCTTTTATATTTAAAGGAAAACTTTCCTTAAAAATATTCAAGAGAATCTTCAATAACATCTTCAATCAATTATATGATTCAAAAATCCAAAGCAAATCCACTTGAGCTCTCCAATTTATCTCTTTATTGAGCTGAAAATTACTACAAAATATAAGAATTTTTATGAGAATCTTAATGAGAATAAAATAATAATTTAATTACAATTCTCATATCTTTTAATTATTTTAAATTAATTTCATGCTCATATTAACCCTTAATACATAATATATTGGATACACATCAAACAATTCTCAGGTTTGGACATTGTTATCCACAGCAATAAACTAGAATAAACAATATGAAGCAATAAAGCAACTTTGTGAGAGGAAACACATGAAATTTGTAAGAACCTGCACCGTTAATTAAGGAAGTTAATTAATTAATCATGTGAAATTAGAAAATAATTCCATAATTGACCCTAATAATTATTATGAGGCTTTAATAATTATAGTAAGTGAGTAATAATACTTAAAGTCGCTTTTCTAACGAAAAGTGCAGATACCGGTTCTGCTACTCGGTATAAATGCGTACCGAAGAAGTATCCCGAAAAATTATGAAAAGTGTGTATATGTCACTAGAATAATATATAGGACTTGTAAAACAAGCTTCAAGTCAAAATGACGAGAACTGGTGTCAGAACTAATATTGTCAGCGTGAAAGCGCCTACCCGAAAAGTACTGCAAAAAAATAAAATAAAAATATAAAAAAAATCTTAGAAAAAAGGATAGGTTCAGAATCTTAATTTTGGGATTAAAATAATAAGCGTAGCTATTAACGCTAATACTGCGCGATTAACTTAAGCGCGCCTATAAATACCCAAGGGCACATGATCTTAGGTCAGCCCTTCATCTTCTACGTAGCATTTTCTGAACCTAGGGAGGCAGCCACCTTCTCCCATCTTCTATCCTCCATTTAAGCTCCAAGAGAGCACATTTCCACTTAGTTCCTTCACCAAAGTTGCTTATAAGAGTGTGCTCTAACCATGGGTGGGAAAAAGTCCAGCCATTTCTGAGTTGTGGGTGTTGTGGTGAGTGAGGGAGCTGCTGACTTTGTGGTTGTGAGGTGTGGGAGCCATCTCCATGCCATTTTGAGCTTCATGGTGCCATTTTGATGGAGAAATGTCCAACCTTGTGGTACATTTTCGTGCTCTTGCAGAGTCAGAACCTTGAGCCTTGTTAGAGAGCTCCAAGAGCCTACTTTTCTGCAGAGTTTGAACCTCCATAGTTATACCTTGAACATTCCCTTTGAAATTTCACGAAAATAGCTTGTTTATGTCATGAAAAGAGATAACCTTGATTAATCAAGTTAAATATTGTTAATCCATGTTTAATTAGTATTGTTGAACCACTGTTTTGTGCCAAAACCGAACCTTGGACCTTGGGGAAGCCTTGGGTCTCGGATTATGCAAAAAAATTCTGCAGAAAATTGTTCTACCCGCGTGGTAATCGATTACTTTTTGTTGGTAATCGATTATCATGTGCAGTAATCGATTACCCTGTTTTTGGTAATCGGTTACCTAGTTCAGTAATCGATTACCATGTCCTTAGTAATCGATTACCACCTGTGAAAATGACCAGAAACCAGTTTTATGCGTGGAAAAGTCCCCTTTTGGGCATGATGGCCTGGGAAGTTGGTGTTACTGTTGGGAAACAGTGATACATTTGATTGAGGGACTTAATGCTTGATAATTATGAACTAGAAAAGATGTAATCGAATAAGGAAATGTTGTCATATTGAAATGAACCTTTAAAGTATGGTTATTGATGATATTTCTGATATAAACAGATTGTGATTGTGTTGTTTGTGGGCATTGAGCTAGTGTGTGCTTGGCTTGGATAGTTTGCTTGCGAGGTAAGCTTTCATGTCCTCGGTTTAGCCATTGTTTGTTCCACCATGTCCCATGGGGGATGGTTATATGCATGATGTGTTTTCATGTATTGTTTTGTTGAAATGCTATTGAACTGTTAGATGGATGCTCACACCCGTGTGGGAGTGGAGTTAGAGGGATGCTAGTAGGGAATGAATCCTCGTTGCTTGAGTGCATCCCGTGTGGAGAGAATTATAAGGGTACTTGCGGGAAAGGACAAAGAGTATGTTTCAGATATGGCCAGCCAGGCCATCTTATAATAGGGTGCGCTTCCAAAACGGAGCGAGCTGCAGGAATACACAGTGTTTCAGTATATCCCTTAGAAAGGACAGCTGGATCGACGTCTAAGGACTTCGAGAAAATTCGTGTGAACCACGAGGCAAAGAAAATTAAAGAAACTGAGGCTATAAGAAACAGTGGTTCCATTTCCTGGAAGGGCAGGAAGTTTGGGGGCAGAGGTAAAGGGAAGCAGCTTCAAGTCAAACAAATGTGCAACAAATTCAAGAGGTCTATTTCTCTGATAAACAACTTTGCTAGACCTTTGATTATCCCGCAGTGTGTAGGTTGCGGAAAGGAGCATTTGAGACGATGTGCTACTAGAGAGTTGCTATGTTACAAATGCGGGAAGAGTGGCCATATTGCTAAGGATTGTTATAATTTAGTTGTTATGGCCGCAGCAGTTCAAACGGCCCCCTTCAGATGTTTCCTGGGAATGCAGCAAGACCTCCTATTCTCAGATGCACGAGATGTGGGAAGTTTCATCTAGGGTCGTGTGCTACTGGCCATACTATCTGTTTCCAGTGTGGCCAGGAGGGCCACTATGCTAGAGAGTGTTTGTCTTCTGTGGCCAGGGCTGCAGCAGTTTTGACGGCTCCTATTCAGATGTTTCCTACACTATCAGAGACTGACCGGGTTTATGCACTGGATCGGCAGCTGTCGGACCGAGCTCCGAACCTTGTCAGAGGTACTGTTTCCATTGGGGAATTGTTGTTGATGTTTTGTTTGATTCCAGGGATACGCATTCTTTATTGCAACCCAGATTGTTGTGGGGCTTGAGTTGCCATGTGCTTTCTCCACCGTTGTGGTTGACCACCGCCACCGGAGAAAAGTGAGATTCTACCACTGTACATCGAGATGTCGTGTTTCAATGGAATGGCCGTGAGTTCTCGGTAGATCGGGTGGGATTACCGATGGCTAATTTTGGAAATCATCCTTGGCGTGGATGGATTGTCCAATAGTTGTGCGATGATTGATTGATTGTTGTGCTTAGCGAGTGGTGATGTCTCCGTGTGATTCCACAGTCAGTTCCTCGCCTTTTATTGCTACGGGCTAGGAGAGCCTTGTGAGCAGGGACATTGGTTATGTCATCTTGGGAGGTTCGGTGAGTGGGACACATGAGGATCTCACTGGCATTCATGTGGTGAAGGAATTCCTCGAGGTGCTTCCTGAGGAGATTCCTGAGTGTCCGCCACAATGGGAGATAGCGTTCTCCATTGAATTGTTGCCTGGTGTGGGGCCTTGTTATTAGCTCCAAACTGGATGTCGCCACCAGAGTTGGCTGAGTTGAAGTAGCATTCTGAGGGTCTTTCGGCGAAAGACTTCATCCGACCGAGCGTGTCTCCATGGGAAGCACCAGTCATGTTGTTATTGAGGCAAGATGCCTTACACCATTACTTAATTGTGATGGTGCTTTGTTGGAGAATGTGAAATTCTCTTCGAGGAAAAGTAAGTGTGTAACACTTGAACTTTGTGGCAAGGCCACGCGCGATCTTGTATACGCGAGTCTGTACGTGTACAAGTAGTTGTGAGTTGAGTGGTCTCCATGACTCTAGGTTAATATGTTATTATTGATTTGCTTCATAAGTAGTTGGCATGTTAACACCATGGATAGTGTTAAGTATGAAATAAGTGTGATAAATGATGGTAATGTAGCAATGTTATTTCACCTTTAATTGACTTTCGATTTTGCAGATGCCATGGAGGTTGAGGTATATTGTTGCATAGAGTTTTGATTCATTATGTTATTGAAATTAAAAATTTTGCAGGTGTACGTGAACTAAGGTACGTTACTATGTGAATGAATATGTTAAATAACATGTATTGGTTGAAATGAACATGATTATGATTTCGTACTGTGAAATGAATATGAATTTATGTTGAGTGTAAGAACCCGCACCGTTAATTAAGGAAGTTAATTAATTAAATGTGTGAAATTAGGAAATAATTCCATAATTGACCCTAATAATTATTATGAGGCTTAAATAATTATGGTAAGTGAGTAATAATGCTGAAAGTCGCTTTTCTGACGAAAAGTGCAGATACCGGTTCTGCTACTCGGTATAAATGCGTACCGATGAAGTATCCCAGAAAATTACGAAAAGTGTTTATACATCACTAGAATAATATATAGGAATTGTAAAACTAGTTTCAAGTTAAAATAATGAGAACTAGTGCCAGAACTGATACTGCCTATGGAAAAGCGCGTACCAGAAAGGTGTTGCGAAAAATAAAATAAAAATATGATAAATCTTGTAAAATTGAGTAGGTTCAGATTCCAAAGTTTGAGATTAAAATACTAAGCGTAGCAATTAGCGCTAATACTGTGCGATTGAGATTAAGTGAACTATAAATGCAACTTTTGCACAGAATCCTAGGCCATATTGGCTTCCTACGTGAGTGCTCCAGCAGCTGAGTGTCTCTCTTCTTGTCACCTTCACCTTCCCTCACTCTCTTGAGCCAAAGGAGCCATTTTTACTCATGGTTTCTTCACCAAAATACCTTGGCCTTGTGTAAGCTAGCATTGGGAGGGGGAAAGGACCACCATTTCTGAGTTTTAGCTTCTGTGTGTGAGGAGTAGTGGGGCTGACTTGGTGGTAAGGGTTGTGTGAGCCTTTGTGGTAGCATTTTGAGGTTCAAGAAGCTTTCTTTGTGAAGAAATGAACCACCTTGTGTGCCATTACGTTTCTTTGCAAGTCAGAACTATGAGGACTTGGTGGGAAGCTCCAAGAATGTTCATTTGATGAGTTTAAGCTTGGGTAAGCTTCATCACCCTTGAACTTGAGTTTTCTTGATTAAAAATGGAACCTTGATGCATGTATGGATTAAAGATCATAACTTAAGGTTGGGTAATGTTAAACACACCATTAAATACATGTTTAAGCTTCTGGAATCATGAAATGAGCAACCTTTGGGAAGGATATCTCGTGAAATGCATAACTGCATTCTGTCACGAAATATCCGGATATGATATCCGGATATTGATATCCGGATATGGGGTCTTCTGATATCAGAATATGGATATCCTGATATGATATCCGGATATGGATATCCGGATATGCCCCCGACAAATATCCGGATATTCTGGGTTTTCGAAGAACAGTAGCTGCACTGTTCATACAGAAGGCTACTGGGGGTTAGTGGATCCTAGATTGATGGAGTTTAACTTCTGTAATAATTAAACTAAGTCAGAATCAAGTGATTAAGGGCTTGAGGCTTTGTGAGGAGCCTAAAGACGTAAAACGTTAAGGAGAGGCATTGTCTTTTATTGTATGCTTGTGGAGTATGAATATTGATGTTATAATTGGTCCATAACAGATTGTGATTCTACTGTGTTTGGCCTTTGAGCTAGTGTGGACTCTTGTCTTGGATTGTTAGCTTGCAAGGTAAGCTTTTGTGTCCTCGGTTTAGCCATTGTTGGTTTCACCATGTCCTATGGGGGGATGGTTTATATGCATGATGTTGTTTTCATGTATTGTTTTGTTGAAATGTTATTGAGCTATTAAGTGCATTTTGCTCATGATATGTATGTGGTGTTACGCCTAAACAGGAGGCCATGGGGTGGTCCTGTGGGCGGGTACAACATGGGCGTGTACTGTGTGGGTAATAGACGTATTCCTGCACTTTTCTGATCAGTAGAATAGTTATAACACACATGACATGAATATTTGTTGCATTGCACTGATTTTGGAACTTATACTGTTGAACTGCTTTTGAACTTATATTGCACATGTAAGTGAGCTTGGGGTGGAAGATCCTTGAGGACCCCTTGTCTTACTGAGATTTCTTTTTAGAGATCTCACCCCACGTTTGGGGCACTATTTTAGGTTCAGGTAATGCGGGAGTTGATGCCTCTAGCGGCAGAAGGTCGGAGCTTAGTTGATTATATATGATGTATGCTGACATGACTGGATATTGGATGTTGTTTATGTTTTCTGCCATTATTATGATATTTGAATTGAGACTATGTTGGGCTTGTTGCCTTATTTGGTGAGCATGGGGTTTGTCCATGATGCTTTGATGTTAGTACCATTTTAGCTTTAGTTGTATAAACTATCAGGGTTGTCCGGTCTACGTGTTGTAGTTCCGTGACTAGAGACATATTTATATTATTTATATATTGAGGTATTTCAGTTAGCTGTCTTTTGCAATTTACATACAGGCAATGTTTTGGAAATGAATTAAGTATTTCAACTTGGTAATGATAATGACGTCATAATTGAAAGTAAAAAGTTATTCTGCATTTTTAAATTAAGTGTGGCTTAATACGATGACATGTTAACAAACTGGGTTAACACAAAGTGTTAAATTTTATGGTATCATAGCACTTTCTAGGGAAAAAGACTGTATGTATTGCAATAACTTAGGATGTTGTGTTGTGAGTTGTGTCTGTGTGTTCTCTCTATTGGGTTTTGCTATGATGATGCATATGTGATCACATTGCATGGGCCTGATCAACTCACTCTTTGTGTAACTTTTGCAAAGTCATGTTACTACCTCGGAGGAACCGAGACACTAGCGAGGATCAACCTGATCCTGTCCTGGCTGCATTGGCTGAGATGTAGGCGGCCCGACTAGCCCACCAGGAGGCCATGAGAATGGCAAACCAGGCTACGTTGGACGCCGTGAGAGAGGCGAACAGGAAAGCCACTGAGGATGTACTGGAGGCGAATCGCCTGGCGAACATGACTTTGATGAGGGCCATGTTGGAGGAGATGAGGGATGGTCCTGCTGTTGGTCAGTTCCCTCCGCCACCACCTCCACCGCCACCACCACCTCTACCTCCACCTAGCCTTCAGGACGAGAGCCTGAGCCATATTGAGGGCACTGGTCAACTCACTGGGGTGATGGAACCCTATGTGGAGCCTGCTGAGGACCGCGATACTATAGACCGCCGGCTTAATGCTTTCCACAAGCATAAGCAACCTTCCTTCGATGAGTCGCTTGATCCCATTGCTGCTGCGAGATGGCTGCAGGCATTGGAGAAGATCTTCCGGGTTATGCAGTGTACCGACCCGCAGAAGCTGATGTTCGCTACTTACATGCTGGAGGGCGATGCCCATGAGTGGTGGATGAACACCTCTCGTGCTTATGATATGCAGGGTCATGTTATGACATGGCCATTCTTCGAGGACTGCTTTTTGGGCAGATACTTCCCTTACGATGCGCAAGAGAGGAAGCAGGGGGAGTTTGATAGATTGGTGCAGGGCTCGATGTCTGTTGACGAGTACCTGGCCAAGTTTAACGAACTTGTGAAGTTCTCCCACTTTTGGATGGCGGTGCCCACTCCTACCTTTTTGGCTGCTAAATTCTGCAGGGGACTTAGTGAGGTGATTGCAGAGCATATTGCTGGAGCTGCATCGAGAGATTTTTGTACACTGGTATAGCAGTGTAAGGACATTGAGGATGTCTGCATTACGAGTAAGGCCAAGAGGCCCAAGATTGCTGAGACGAAGGGAACTGGTAGTTCCACTTCCTGGAAGGACAGGAAGTTTGCTGATAAGGGAAAAGGAAACCAGTTGGCTGCTAGGCAGGCGCCTAATCAGTTTAAGAGGACTTCTGCTCAGGGGAGTACAGCGAGACCTCCTACTCCCAAATGCTCGGGATGTGGGAAGGTTCATCTAGGGCCGTGTGCTACCGGCCAGACTATATGTTTCTAGTGTGGCAAGGAGGGCCACTATGTTAGAAAGTGTCTGTCGTCAATGGCGAGAGCTGCAGCAGTTCGGGCAGTTCCATTGCAGATGGTTCCCATTCCACCTACAGCGACACCTGTTGTGCCACCTACCAGGGGGCGAGTTTATACTCTGGATCGTCAGCAGTCGGACCGAGCTCCGAACCTGGTTAGAGGTACTGTTTCCATTGGTGGATCTTCTGTTGATGTATTGTTTGACTCTGGGGCTACGCATTCCTTCATTGCTACCCCGATTGCTGTGGGGCTAGAGTTGCCCATGTCTGTGCTTTCTCCACCATTGCGGGTGACTACCACCACCGAGAAAGATGTGATTCTACCACTGTTCATCGCAATGTAGCGTTTCAGTGGATGGTCGTGAGTTCTCGGTAGATCTCATAGGGTTACCGATGGCCAACTTGGAGATTATTATGGGCATGGATTGGTTGTCTAAAAATTGTGTGATGATTAACTGTTGTGCCAAGCGAGTGGTGATGTCTCCGTGTGACTCCACCGCCGGTTCCTCGCCTTATATATCATTACTACAGACTAGGAAAGCCTTGAGAGCAGGGGCTTTCGGATATGTCATATTGGGAGGGTTGGTGAGTGGGGCACATGAAGATATCACAGACATTCCTGTGGTGAGGGAAAATTCCTCAAGGTATTTTCTGAGGACATCCCTGAGTTTCCGTCACAAAGAGAGATAGAGTTCTCCATTGACTTATTGCCTGGTGTGGGGCCCGTTTCATTGGCTCCATATCGGATGTCGCCACTAGAGTTGGCGGAGCTGAAGAAGTACATTGAGGACCTTTCAGGGAAGGGTTTCATTCGACCGAGTGTGTCTCCATGGGGAGCACCAGTCATTTTTGTGAAGAAGAAAGACGGGACTATGCGATTGTGCACCGACTATCGGCAGTTGAACAAGGTGACAATCAAGAACAAGTATCCCCTTCCGCGGATTGATGATCTGTTGGATCAACTAAAGGGTGCTTGTGTGTATTCGAAGATCGATCTCCGATCCGGATACCATCAGATTCAGGTGAAGTCAGAGGATGTCTCGTAGACCGCGTTTCGTTCAAGATACGGTCACTATGAGTATCTGGTGATTCCTTTTAGACTCACCAATGCACCCACTGTGTTCATGGATTACATGAACAGGATTTTCCAGCTGTACCTGGATCAGTTTGTGATCGTCTTCATTGATGACATTTTGATTTACTCCAAGACGGAGAAAGAGCATGCTGAGCACTTGAAGATTGTGTTGTAAGTGCTAAAGGAGAAAAGGCTTTATGCTAAGCCTTCCAAGTTTGAGTTTTGGCTCAAGTCCGTAAATTTTTTGGGACATGTGATTTCTGCAGAGGGAGTCGCAGTGGATCCTAACAAGATTGAGGCCATGCTATATTGGGAGAGGCCCAAGACGGTAACCGAAGTGAGGAGTTTTCTGGGTTTAGCAGGGAACTACCAGAGGTTTATCAAGGGATTTTCCATGCTGGTTCTGCCATTAAATCGCCTTACCCGCAAGGAGACTCCATTTGTGTGGACTCACGAGTGTGAGGAATGTCTCTAGGAGTTAAAAGAGATACTAACTACCGCACCTGCGGGGATCCTTCCTGATCCTGCTGAGGAAGTTGAGTTGTACACCGACGGTAAGCTTTCGTGTCCTCGGTTTAGCCATTGTTGGTTCCACCATGTCCCATGGGGGGATGGTTTATATGCATGATGTTGTTTTCATGTAATGTTTTGTTGAAATGTTATTGACATGTTAAGTGCATTTTGCTCATGATATGTATGTGGTGTTACGCCTAAACAGGAGGCCATGGGGTGGTCCTGTGGGCGGGTACAGCATTGGCGTGTACTTTGTGGGTAATAGACGTATTCCTGCACTTCTCTGATCAGTAAAATAGTTATAACACACATGACATGAATATCTGTTGCATTTCACTGATTTTGGAACTTATACTGTTGAACTGCTTTTGAACTTATATTGCACATGTAAGTGAGCTTGGAGTGGAAGATCCTTGAGGAGCCCTTGTCTTACTGAGATTTCTTTTTAGAGATCTCACCCCACGTTTGGGGCACTATTTCAGGTTCAGGTAATGAGGAGGTTGATGCCTCTAGCGGCAGGAGGCCGGAGCTTAGTTAATTATGTATGTTGTATGCTGACATGACTGGATATTGGATGCTGTTTATGTTTTCTTCCATTATTATGATATTTGAATTGAGACTATGTTGGGCTTGTTGCCTTAGTTGGTGAGCATGTGGTTTGTCCATGTCGCTTTGATGTTAGTACCGTTTTAGCTTAAGTTGTATAAACTATCAGGTAATTCCGTGACTAGAGACATATTTATATTATTTATATATTGAGGTATTTCAGTTATCTGTCTTTTGCAATTTACATACAGGAAATGTTTTGGAAATGAATTAAGTAACTCAACTTGGTAATGATAATGACATCATAATTGAAAGTAAAAAGTTATTCTACATTTTTCAATTAAGCGTGGCTTAATACGATGACATGTTAACAAACCGGGTTAACACGGGGTGTTACATTGAGGATGTTGATTAAAAATTGTAAGTCTTGTCGAGGTTAGAGTCATGGAATAGGACCAAACTCACTCAAGTTTTGTGTGGATTAGAGTAACTGGGGTCAGGTCACCCTTTTTGAGAAAGTGAATGGTGATCCCAGAGAATCGAATGACGTTTTGATGTTATTGAGAAGTTTCGAGTTTTGAAGGTGACTTCCTTGTTTGGGGGTGCACGTCTCGAGACGGAGACTGTGAGAGTCAAGTTTGAGCTTATGGAAAGGATCCAAGAGGTGCAAGTGCAGAGAGAGTGCCTAGATTATGTGAAGAACCAGGACAGTGTGTCTTGGAATGAGGATGGACTGTTGACCTTTCAGAAGAGGATTGTGGTTCCTCGAAGTCCGTTGACTGTTGAAGTGATGACAGAGGCTCGTAAGGGCCAGTTTACGGTCCACCTTGGTGCTACAAAGATGTACTAGGATTTGAAGAGGAATTATTGGTGGCTGGGCATAAAGAAGGACATAGCTGTGTTTGTTTCTAAGTGTCTGATTTGCCAGAAGGTGAAGATTGAACACCAAAAGCCGTCTGGTAAACTTCAACCTCTTGAGATTCCGGAATGGAAGTGGGAGAGCATTTCAATGGATTTCGTTGTGGGATTGCCGAAGACTCAGGCTGGCTTCGACTCTATCTGGGACATTGTCGATAGATTGACGAAGTCTCTCCATTTTCTTCCAGTGAAGGTGAGCTTCACTACTGAGCAGTTGGCCAGACTTTATGTTTGCGAGATTGTGAGACTTCACGGGTGCCCGAGAGTATCATCAGTGATAGGGACCCGAAGTTCACATCTCGGTTCTGGGAGGCGCTGTAGGAGGCTTTTGTTACGCAGTTGAGACTGAGTACAGCGTATCACCCTCAGACTGACGGACAGACTAAGCGGACCATCCAGACATTGGAGGACATGTTGAGGGCTTGCACTTTGGAGCAAGGTTCAGCATGGGATAGGTACCTGCCATTGGTTGAATTTTCGTACAACAACAGTTTCCATGCTCGCCTGGGCATGGAACCCTACGAGGCGTTGTATAGAAGGAGGTGTCGAACTTCTACCTGTTGGTCTGAGGTTGGAGATAAAGAGTTGTTTGTCTTGGACCTTGTCCAATTTACCACCATCCGATTCAAATGATCAAGGGAAAGCTGAAGCAGGCGCAGAGTCGCCAGGAGAACTACATTGATGTTAAGCATCGTCCACTGGAGTTCAGTAAGGGTGAGCACGTGTTTGTGAGACTTTCACTGTCACCGGTGTTGTTCGGCCACTCGGAGTGAGGAAATTGAGCCCGCGATTCTTTGGGCCATACCAGTTACGTGGTAGAGTAGGACCTGTTGCCTACCGGTTTGCCTTGTCTCCGAACTTGACTAACACTCACGACGTGTTTTACGTGTCTCAACTTCACAAGTTTGTAGCGGATCCTTCGCACGTTGTACAACCGGATGTTTTGAAGGTTCGGGAGAACTTGAAAACTCTCGTCAGACCACTCAAGTTTCTCGATCGTGGCGAGAAGCAGCTGAGGAGCGAGATCATTTTGATGGTCAGAGTACGATGAACGGGAAGAATTCCTGACGGGTAATTATGGGAGCGAGAGGACGAGCTTCTCCAGAAGTATCTCGCGCTTCGAGACAGGTATGTTTTCTGATTTTGAGGGCAAAATCTTAAAAAGGTGGGGTGAATGTAAGAACCTGCACCGTTAATTAAGGAAGTTAATTAATTAATCATGTGAAATTAGGAAATAAATACATAATTGATCCTAATAATTATTATGAGGATTTAATAATTATAGTAAGTGAGTAATAATGCTGAAAGTCGTTTTTCTGACCAAAAGTGCAGATACCAGTTCTGCTACTCGGTATAAAGGCGTACCGATGAAGTATCCCAAAAAATTACGAAAAGTGTGTATATGTCACTAGAATAATATATAGGACTTGTAAAACAAGTTTCAAGTCAAAATGACGAGAACTGGTGTCAGAACTAATACTGTCAGCGTGAAAGCGCCTACCCGAAAAGTACTGCAAAAAAATAAAATAAAAATATAAAAATCTTAGAAAAATGGCTAGGTTCAGAATCCTAAGTTTGGGATTAAAATGATAAGCATAGCTATTAACGCTAATACTGCGCGATTAACTTAAGCGCGCCTATAAATACCCAAGGGCACATGATCCTAGGTCAGCCCTTCATCTTCTACGTAGCATTTTCAGAACCTAGGGAGGCAGCCACCTTCTCCCATCTTCTCTCCTCCATTGAAGCTCCAAGAGAGCACCTTTCCACTTAATTCCTTCACCAAAGTTGCTTATAAGAGTGTGCTCTAGCCATGGGTGGGAAAAAGTCCAGCCATTTCTGAGTTGTGGGTGTTGTTGTGAGTGAGGGAGCTGCTGACTTTGAGGTTGTGAGGTGTGGGAGCCATCTCCATGCCATTTTGAGCTTCATGGTGCCATTTTGATGGAGAAAGGTCCAACCTTGTGGTACATTTTGGTGCTCTTGCAAAGTCAGAACCTTGAGCCTTGTCAGAGAGCTCCAAGAGCCTACTTTTCTGCTGAGTTTGAACCTCCATAGGTATACCTTGAACATTCCCTTTGAAATTTCACGAAAATAGCTTGTTTATGTCATGAAAAGTGATAACCTTGATTAATCAAGTTAAAGGTTGTTAATCCATGTTTAATTAGTATTGTTGAACCACTGTTTTGTGCCAAAACCGAACCTTGGACCTTGGGGAAGCCTTAGGGTCTCGGATTATGCAGAAAAATTATGCAGAAAACTGTTCTTCCCGCGTGGTAATCGATTACATTTTGTTGGTAATCGGTTACCATGTGCAGTAATCGATTACCCTGTTTTTGGTAATCAGTTGCCTAGTTCAGTAATCGATTACCATGTCCTTGGTAATCGATTACCACCTGTGAAAATGACAAGAAACCAGTTTTATGCGTGGAATGTCCCCTTTTGGGCATGATGGCCTAGGAAGTTGGTGTTACTGTTGGGAAACAGTGATACCTTTAATTGAGGGACTTAATGCTTGATAATTATGAACTAGAAAAGATGTAATCGAATAAGGAAATGTTGTCATATTGAAATGAACCTTTAAAGTATGGTTATTGATGATATTTCTGATATAAATAGATTGTGATTATGCTGTTTGTGGGCATTGAACTAGTGTGAGTTTGGCTTGGATAGTTAGCTTGCGAGGTAAGCTTTCGTGTCCTCGGTTTAGCCATTGTTTGTTCCACCATGTCCCATGGGGGTGGTTATATGCATGATGTGTTTTCATGTATTGTTTTGCTGAAATGCTATTGAACTGTTAAGTGCAAATGCTATATAATATGTATGTGGTGTTCCGTCTAAAAAGGAAGCCATGAGGTATTCCTGTGGGCGGGTATAGCATGGGCTGGTATTTTTGTGGGTAATAGGCGTATTCCTGCATTTCTCTTATCAGTAGAATAGTTATAACACACATGACATGAATATCTGTTGCATTGCACTGATTTTGGAACTGATATTGAATTACTGCTTTTAGAACTGATATTGCATATCCTTGAGGACCCCTTGTCTTACTGAGATTTCTTGTTTAGAGATCTCACCCCACGTTTAGGGACGCTTATTTCAGGTTCAGGTAACTTGGGGGCTGATGCCTCTGGCGGCAGGAGGCCGAAGCTTAGTTGATTATATATGATGTATGCTGACATGACTGGATATTGGATGCTGTTTATGTTTTCTGTCATTATTATGATATTTGAATTGAGACTATGTTGGGCTTGTTGCCTTATTTGGTGAGCATGGGGTTTGTCCATGCCGCTTTGATGTTAGTACCTTTTAGCTTGAGTTGTATAAACTATCAGGGTTATCCGGTCTACGTGTTGTAGTTCTGTGACTAGAGACACATTTATGTTATTTATATATTGAGGTATTTCAGTTAGTTGTCTTTTGCAATTTACATACAGGCGATGTTTTATGAAATGAGTTAAGTAATTCAACTTGGTTAATGCTAATGACGTCATAATTGAAAAGAAAAAGATATTTCGCATTTTTAAATTAAGCGTGACTTAATACGATGATATGATAACAAACTGGATATATACGGGGTGTTACAAAATTCAAGCATAACATTGCATTAAACAAATAATTAGGAACAATTACTCAAGAGAATACTATGCTAAGCATGAATGATTTTCATTTTTAAGAACTTCAAATAATACTTTCTAATTTTTTTATAGGAATAGAATCTAACTTAAGTCTCCCTCACTAAGATAAATAATACTCTCATCACTCAAGTGTTTGGGGCAAAATCACTCAATCCATCAATGTAAGAGCACTACTATAGGCTTGATCATATTCTATAGTTTCTAAAAATAAGGAACATAGACAACATTCACAAACTAATCAAAAGGTCTTTTCAAGGTTGTAACGTTGCCTGGTATATGGGTAGGAATATTTGGAAAGTAGCTAAATTTCAGATATGAGATTGAAGTACAGTAATCCTATGCAAAATCATTCAATTCACATGCTTATTTTCACTACTTCTTTCTACTGCATAATTTTCCTTTTCCCGACACCTTTTATTTTCTTACTAGTTGCCTTTTTCATCCCTTAACAAAAACAACAACAAAAACATTTCTTTTTCTTTTTCTATTTTCTATTTTTTTTATTTTTTTTATTTTATTTTTTTAACAAATATAACTACTGCAGCTTTATTTAATATCCTCACTTTGAGCATTCTTCCCATCTTCTTATCACTTAACACTATTCCTAATAACTTCACTTGAATATTTAATAAGTCTTTCAATCTCATTCAAAGATGGGATATTTAAGGATAGAGGTTAAGTGACAATATAGGTAAATAAAAGAAAAATAAGTCTCAGCCACAAAGGGCTAGCAATGGAAAAATTTTCAGGTGGTCTATTTTGGCCACTGGTTATACAGAATAAAGTGCTTTTATCATCTCAATCTATGCATGCATCAAGAGAGAAATAGAGCAAGTTCTAGAGTAATACTACAGTGAGATCTCTCAACAAGAAAATTAAACTGTTTAAGCTCAAACCTTACGTGTTGTGGAACCAACCTAGGATACTATTCCTTATTTTCTAAATCACAGTATTATCCAAAATTCTCAAAAAGAAACTCATTCAAACGACCAGTCATACTCTCCTATATGAGATTCAATGCAATGTCATGACAGAAATTCATTGTGGGCTCTCACAGTATCACTTGTGTTTCCTAAAGTTATTCATGTTTACTAACTGATGAACCTCATGCAAATTAGAGACAATATTCAGAGACCAAGATAACTGATAAGTAAAATAAAATAAGAAAATAATAAATAAATAAATAAATAAAGGACTGAGATATCTCCCCTGAATTTGAAAATTCTTGTTAGGTGTCTCTCTCTTGGTGTCTACTTCTCAGTCAAAGCATGTCATGCGCCCATAATTCCCAGATTTAGAACATTGTTGTCCCCAGCAATGAACTCTAAACTAAAAATGAGGTGACTCAATTCTGCTGTTGTGCAATTGTGTAACCCTTTAATCAATCACACATTAACGCAAGTGCACGTGTCAACAAGTAATAAAGTGGATGTGTGAGTCGGAATATCGTTCCCACGAAGAAAACTATAAAATTGGGATCAATGTGAAGCAATAAAAGTAACTTTATATATAAAAGTTTTGTGAATTAAGAACTAAGGACTAAACTAATACTAACTACTGACTAATAATTAAAAGCAAAGTAAAAATAAACTAAGAGTGACCTCAAGAACAGAAAAGTCAAGTAACAAAGTAGATTGTGATCAATTTCTCCAATATTACAATTTCATCAGAATGCAGTAGCAATGCTATAGCAATTATCCAATCAGTAATCAGAACACTAATGTATGGAAGGGCTCTCACCAACAATATATGTATATTAGTTCTCATATCTCTATGGCCAACATAGTTATGAATCCATTAAGTGCAAGTTCCATGTGATTTTGTGGTGTCGATGATCTCTCTACCCACGATTAACCAATTAAATTAGTTAAACCACAATACTTAATAACTTTCTGAGTTCCCTTATATCTCTATAGCCCAAACCCTGAGTATCTTGCAGCTCTCTCTCGATAAGTCAACAAGAATAGAGACAAAATAAGCACTTTATTAAACAACTAAAAGGATAATCATATAGCAAAGTTTAGGCAAACTGAATACATCACAATAAGGATACTCTATCACCCAATCCTAACAATTTAGCTCATACTTGAATAGAAAGAAAGAACAAAGAGGGATAAAGATTCCATAAAGCTAAAATAAAATAAATAAGGGCGTTGTTGTAGCTCTGCTCTCGCAGCAATCGTGGGCTCCGCCACCATCCACCGTATCTCAGTCGCCAGAATAGTGTAGGGATCCACCGGATTCAATGATCTCTCTATCAAACCCTAGCCTCACCTTTTGATCTATTAGATCTCTCTCAACAAACCCTCAAAATCTCTCTTAGTGTTTCGCGGCTTGGATCTTCTTCAAAAGCCCGCCTTCTCTCTAAAAGAGAGGCAGACCAGCCTCAAAGAAAGACTCTCCAACCTGTTTGATATGTGTAGGTTTCTACTTTTTATAGAATCTGATGAATTGGGCTCCAATTAGTTCTTCAAATCCGTTACAAATCATGTTCAAATCTGTTCTAATATGACTGAAGATACTGCTATGTTTTGCTGAAGCTACAGCTTGCTTGATTTGCTTGAAGATTCTGTCCACATCTGTCAAAGATATAGCTATGATCGTGATTTGGCTGAAGATTCTTTCCTTATTTGCTGAAGATATGATTGAAGATACAACTCTGTTTTGATGCAGATATGATTAAAGATACAGCTCTATTTTGATGCAGATGTGATTAAAGATACAGCTCTATTTTGCTGCAGATATGATCCTAAGACAGAGCATGATGTTGTTGCATATATTTTTCAAATCTTTCTAAATATATTTCAGATCTGATTTGGATTTGTGGAATCCGATTTGTTGAAGACTTGATTAGGATTTGTTGAAGATCTATAAATGATTATTTTGATCAGATTACTTGCTTGTGCGTTAAGAAGTTTCCCTCCTTGATGTTGGGCATGGGCTCACAGCTTGCTGGTGATGATGTCACCCAAATGCACTGCTTACCTCAGCTTCAATACTATAGCTCTATTTTCCGATGCTACAGCTCTGACCTGCAATAAAATAGTAAATGCAATAAATGGTTCCAACACTCAAATTATCTTAAAATATTCATACTTTACATATTTCTCATTCAAATCATGAAAATATAAAATTCATGCATTAATCATATAAAATCAAAAGAATTATGCACAATTATGGCACCAAATTATCACATATAAGCCTAAAAATAACTCTCCACTAAAGAGTTATCATCTGCGTACTTAGAACACACAGAGATTAAAATAAAATAACATGATAATACCAACAACAAATATAAGAGTGAGTATGTATCTCAATACAGTACCAAAAGAAAAATAAAATAAAATAAATAAAAATAAAATAAAAGATATGAAACAGAAAAATTTATTGGATTGCCTCTCAATTAACGCTTACTTAACGTCACGAGCCTGACGTACCTCTCATGATTATGGTGGTTGGAAGCACGCTATCATTGATGAACCAGTCTTCTTGATCCATAAACATCATTAAAAATAAAATAAAAAGAGAAGAAGAAGATGAAGAGAAAATAGTGCAGAATTTCAAATTCCAAAAAAAAAAAAAACTAAAAACAATTGTCTAATTCGAAATCTGACTGCCGAAGGGTTTCCTAAAGTTTCCCTTAAATAACTCACATTCAGAACGGATTAGGGTTCCACCACTTTAGCCCATACATAAATAAAAAATTAATAAAATAAAATAAAATATTAAAACATGACCTTGGGCCCTAGACACATTGGGTTCTAATTTAATTTACAAGTCCAATTGTCAAAATAAATTTCTAACAAAACACGTCCATCTTGGGCTCAGGTTTAGACCATCTTCCTATTCTAATTGGGCTTCAGTAGCTGAAATAGCGATTGCAGTCCTTTGTGTTAGCTGCAAAACGCAATAAAAACGGAGTCAATCAGACATCTGTAGAGTGAGATATTGCCAAAATACGAAAGTAGTGTAAATCTGGAAAATTCTGACGAAAATCAATTAAACCCAATTAAAATCTAGAATTCTAATTTGACCTAAAAGACCTTTATTTAACTCAAATAAATCCTAAAAATATTAAACAAGAGTAATAAATAAGTGTAACAAAATATGCGTTATCAAATTTCCCCACACTTATCTTTTTGCACTCCTGGGCAAAAACTAAAACAGAAAGCAAAGACTAAGATCAACCAATCATTTCTAACAATTACCAAGCATACAGAAAATAAACAAAGATCACAAGTCGTCAACAGATAAACAATAAGGACAGAAATTCCCATATAGTTGTCTTCTGAATGTTCAGCTAGTGGGCAGTTTGTAGTCAAGTGTCCTTCAGCACATATGTCACACAATGTTGGTTCCTCAACATTGATGGCAGAGATTTAATTCTTAGCAACTATCTTTGTGAGAGATTCCATCTGCTTTTGAAAACTCTGTTGACCAGTCATCAAGATGTCAAGTCTATCCACCTGCAGAATGCCTCTTTTTGAGTTGGATAAATCCTCATTCTCTTCAATAGCTAATTCTTCAATAAGTTGTAGAGATGCAGTTAGAGCTTTGTTAACTAATGATCCATTAGCAGCCACATTCAGAAATTTTCTATCAGCAGCACATATATCATAGTAGAAGAGTCTCACTTTATCTCTTACTTGAAGAGCATATTGTGGGCAAGCTGTCAATAGTCTTTTGAATCTTCTCCAAGTTGTGCCAAAAGACTCACCATCATGCTGAGAAAAGCGATCAATTTCTCGCTTCTTCTGCATGAATTTAGAAAGAGTAAAGAATTTCTTTCTAAATTTAACCACCAAATTGTCCCATGAAGTGATGCTCTCTTCCGGTTCATTTCTCAGCCATTCCTTTGCTCTACCTTTCAGTGTAAAAGGAAATAGTATCATACGAATGGCATAAGTGCTAACTCCATTATGCTTGTGAAGATTGGGACCATAGTCGTCTTGCCCTGAAAATTGATTGTTTTGGAACAGCTGCAAGAAGGCCGGATTAACTTCAAAGTTATTGGCCTGGATTGGTGGAATGACGATCGTAGAGGAAATAGTGCAAATGATGGGTTGAGGAATTGCTCTATTGTATCCTCATGTGTTTGTTCTTCAGCCAAAGTTGATGTTTCTCCATGGAAGAGTGATCGGTTCACTCTTTCTTTTTCTTTTTGCTACTTAGTGAGCCTTCTGTTCTCTCTTGTTATCTTTTAAATTTCGCAAGTCGTTTGGATCAACTATACCTCGCATAAACAAGAATTTAAAAACAAAAATCAGTAAGGGTAAAAAATAAAAAATAAATAAAGGTCTAATCTTAAAACTCCACATATACTACTATTGTTGATTTTTAGTCCCCGACAACGGTGCCAAAAACTTGTTGCCAACACGGCAAATATACCGGTCGTACAAGTAATAAAGTGAATAAGTAGAGTGTCGTTCCCACGAGGACTAATTACAAGAAATAGTTTCACCTTTTTATCTAAGTTAGACAATTCAAAAAGTGATTTCAAAGGTAACCAATATTTAATTAAAAATTCAATTAAAGATGCAGTAAAAGAAATTGATTAAAAAGATGAAGTTGAAATTATGAATAAAAAAGCAGTTAGGTTTACTTCACCTCCGATCCCCCTTAATTGGTTTAAGGGGAAGGTTATATTTACAACCTATTTTCGTTTACAATTTCTTACAACCATATTTTAACCGTTGATTTCTATCAATCAACGGTTAAGATTTTCGCAAATTAAATTTATTAATTAATTATCAATTCACAATAAATAGCAATCGTTGATTGGCGGAAATCAACGGTTAAGATATGGTTGTAAGAGTTTGTAAACTATTTGGGTTGTAAATATAACCCCTCCCTTGGTTTAATTACAATACAATAATATTCTATTTTAATTATTTCAAACAATTCATCATCTAAAAATTAATTGGTTAAATCCTAATGTCTTAGTTCTTTAACCCAATCGGAATCCTAATGTCTTAGAAATCCCTTTTAGATTAAGCTTTAAGCGCGATGAATTATAAAAGTTTGCAATTCCTACAAGCCTATATCTAGATCATGCAAGAATTGATGTTCTATCCATGTCTAGATCAAGATCCCAATATATCTATTGTGAACCCTAACCCTTTTATCCCTATATAATTGACCAGATCGTACAAGAATTTAAACATGCAAATCAAGGTAAACACAAATAATTTGAAACAATTTATTAAAGAAAAGAATTAAACCAAAATAAGGATTCACGTCATATCCATATTCCTAACTACAAAAAAAACTTAGCCAGACATAACTGGCTTAAATAAAATAAAGAAAGAAAAGAAAATTAAAGAAGAAAAAGAAAAAGAAGAAGAAATCAATGGTGCTCAAATTCTTCCAGCTCTTTTCTCTCTGAAATTCTCCAATCTGTAGCAAAAGCTTCCATGTACTCTGAATGTGCTCGCCTCCTTTGTGTTTCCAAGAGTTGCCAAAGATAGCTTGGAGGCAATTTTTGCCAGACGCTATGCTTGAGTCTATCCAGATTCTCTTAGTTGCTATAAGTCTCAATTATGAGATTTCATTTTGGGAGTTGGATGTCAGGATATCTACATACAACAACCAAAAGGGTTTATAGAAAATGGGTAGGAACACATGGTATACAAGTTGTGAAAGTCTATTTCATAGAATTAAGCAAGCATTCGAGTCTTGGAACATCAGTTTTGATCAGTTATCAAAATTTTGATTTTGAGAGAAACTTGATGAATGATGTGTATTTGTATGTAAAGGATCCAACGGAAGACAGTAGCTTTTCTGGTACTTTATGTAGATGAAATACTCCTTATTGAAAACAACGTGGAGGTAATATCAAGCATAAAGAGTTGGCTAAGTTGGTGTTTTGGTATGGAAGTACTGGAGAAGCCAATTATATTCTTGGTATAAAACTCTTATGAGACCGGAAGAATAAGTTGTTGGCATCACCTCAGGCTACTTACATTGAAAAAACTCTTGCCAAAATTCAACATGAGAATTCTAAGAGAAGAATTATAATTCTCAGATGTGGAATTCATCTTCCTAAGGAGTATATGTGGTTGAAAAGAGAACGGAAAGATGAACACAAAGGTGGGTGGATCTCCGCCATCGAAGACTGCACGCGCCTCCACAAGCGGATGCGAGTGGCTGCCACTTTCCGGCAAAGAATGGGAGCGTGAGGGAGCGTCCGGCCACCTTTTTGGGTGGTTCCGGTGGCGGTGCACTCGTCTCTATGTGGTGGTCCTTTCCCTGGAGTTTCGGCGTGAGTTGACGTTGGGTGACGGCGCGGCAGACCTAACAGCTAGGGTTCCTCTTTCGCGTCCTAGGGTTTCTCGCCAAAGGATTGGGTCTTGGGGATTTTGGGCCCATGGAAACCCTAAAGGGGCATGAGACAGATACTATGGGCTAGGCGAAAGTCGAATTCCAAAGTTGTAATATTTTATTATTTTTATTTATTTATTTTTCTTTAAAATAGGAAGGCCATAGATTAAAGTAATTAGAATTTATTATTTAATGCTTTTATTGATTGGCATGAAGTATATGTGCAATTAATATGATATTTGCGATAACATGTCATATAGGATAGGAAGGTGCCATATTGTTGCATGATCACATGTCATACGTGCATATTTACTATTATGTCATTACCGACTAGTATGATAGTATATGCGCGTAGTTTTTGATTTTAAATATTTCGGTAAAATAAAATTATTATTATGATTTTAGAAACAAAATCTAGATTAATGGTTATATTAATTTCAAAAATTAATTAATTATTATGATTTTGATAAAATCTAAAATAATCAAATTGATTATTTTTGGAGTTTTAAAATCAAGACAAATTAGTAAGAAAATTTCCTAAGAGAATTCTTTTATTTTGCGAGTAATTTGTGGGTCTACTAAAATGGTCATGTGTTAAACACACGCTGCATACCACAATCATGTATCATGATTGTGTGAAGCACTCGCTGCCAATCTTGACTGGATTTTAGGACCTTAATGATTTCAAAATTCAGATAAGCTAAGTGATGCACGTTCATCGGTGCTCTTTCTTACGTAGTTTTTAAAATCAAACAAAGGATACTCTCAATTAAATAATTCTTGGAAATTGAAAAATATTGCTTATGTTGAATGGAATGAGATTTAAATTAAGAAATTAATTTAACCTTCAAGCGCAATATAGGACCATTAATAAAATAATCATGTGAAGTCCCATCGAATAAACATGATTAGATTTTATTAGATTGGACCTAAATAATTATAGGAGATTTAAATTAAGAAATTAATTTAACCTCCAAGCGCATTGTGGGTCTATCAATAAAATAATCATGTAAAGTCTCAATGGATAAGTATGATTGGATTTTATTGGCCCTTAATAATTTCAAAATTTTAATAAAGTATTGTACGGCCCATCGTCGATAATACTAAGTTATTAAAGATAATTTTGAAATTAAACAATAAATTCGATAGGGCTTATGAAAATTCTCAAACAAAAATGTTGAATGGGTGAAGGTTTTAAAAATTAAATAATTAATTTTAAAACCTGCGGGCTCCAATTGTGAGTTTATTAGTGAAATAGTTATCGCTGAAGCCTCATCAAATAAGGATAATCAGATTTCATTAGATTAAATCCTAATAATTTCAAAATTTTAGTAAAGTATTGTACGACCCATCGTCGGCAATGCTTAGACACTAAGGATAATTTTGGAATTAAACAATGGTTAATTACATTCAACTTTGGTAAAATTGTTAAACCCCCCCTATCGAGGCTCTGGCAATGGCACTGAAGGCCCAAATAACAATTTTGGTTTTCAAAAGTTATTTGTCCATCGTAAGCCTTGTAAAGATAAACTGAAGGATTGTTAACCATAAACAAGAGTAGTTATGAGAATCTACTTGTACTTCGTTTGTTTATTGCATTATTTGTTTGTAATTGTGTGCTTTATATGTTTTTCCAGAAAATGACTTCCTTCAATCCTATAGCCATGATTTTGAGTCAAAAACCTCTAGATGGTACAAACTATGAAGAATGGAAAAGGAACCTTGATGTTGTTCTTAAACATGAAAAGCTGAAATTTGTCCTTACTGTACCAAAGCTATGGCAACCTGTAGAGAGTGCATCTAAGGAAACTAAGATGCATTTCTCAGATTGGGAAAGGGCAAATATGGTAGTTCACTGCTATATTATTGTCAGTCTTTCCAAATACTTGCAGAAGCAAGTGTACATGATTAAGAGTGGAGTAGAAATGCTTCAGACTCTTAATGACATGTTTGCTGCGTCTAGCAGCTCTGCTAGACAGAATACAGTCGGTGCAGGTTTTGCTAAGAGTCTTGTTAAATCCAAAGGGAAACCCAAGGATGGTAACAAGAACAAAATGACTTGGTTATCAGTTGTCAAACCAGTTGATATGCAGAAGTCGCAAGGCAAGTTCTTCAAGTGCAGACTGAAAGGACAATGAAAGAAAAATTTCCCAGAGGTGAAGAAAAGAACCAGACATGGGTATATTAAGGCCTGATCAGTGAATGAATCATTGATTCAGGAATCACTGATTATGTTTGTTACTTTTTGCAGTAGTTCAAACATAGTATGTCTGTCAGCAGTGGACAAAGATATTTTAAGCTTGAAAATGGGAGTTTGTGTCTGCATTAGCAGTAGAACAAGTTATTTTATCTTTTGATAAATTTATGACTTTAGTTTTAGATGACTGTTTAATTATTCCGGATTTGAAGAGGAATTTTATTTCTGTTAGTTGTTTTGTGAAAACATGGTTTAATAGTACAATTTAATTCCTCAGTTTCAATAAGAAGTTCATCTTCTTTATTCTGGTATATTGAATTGTCTTTATTACTTGAGTTATATATCCCATTTAATTTATTATGTTGAATGGAAAGGATGATGAACAAGGATTTTCACCAAAGAAATAAAAGTTTCAAATGAAACATAACTTTGGCTTTTGTGATTGAGTCACATTACCTCAAGTAGGAAACATGTTTTAGTTAAAAGAGGAACTGAAAGTTCAAGAATCTTTTAACTAAAAGAAACATGTTAGTCCTATTTGGAAGGTAAAATGGCCAAGCAATCCTGCAAGGAGCTAATAAGATTTGCGCAACTATTCAACTGGAACTGGTACATAATAATGTATGTGGACTAATTAGCGTTCAGACCAGAAAAGGTGATGAGTACTTCATTATATGAATGTTTACTCTGGATTTGGACAGATGAACCAAGTGCGCCATAAGTCTAAAGCTTTTGGAAATTTTCAAGAGGTTTAAGTCTGAGGCAGAAAAGCATGTGAGTGTTCAAATCAAAAACACTTCGGTCTACTAAAGTGTTTGACCACCTGTCTGGTAAGTTCAGGTCTTACCTGATTTAAGAGGGGATAGTTTTCGTAACTGTCAACTCTAAGAACGCGTTAGTTGAATGAAGTTGCAGTATGCAAAAATCAAACATTTCTAGACTTGGTGAAGATCATGTTAAGTTATTCATCTTTGCCAATGTTGTTCAAGGGAGATGCCTAAGAGAAGAAAGTGTACCTTCTTAACTTAGTTCTGTCAAAGTTTGTTGTAAAGACACCTAAAGAATTATGGAAAGGGTGCAAGCCCAGATCAAACCATATTCAGATTTAGGGTGCTACGACACACGTCCTACAACAGCAATCAAATAAGATGGAATCTTGTATGGAAGGATGCATATCTTTTGGCTACCCTAAGAACACTAGGGATGATTTCTTATTTAGTCTTAAGGTCAAGATAATCTAAGTGAGCACTCACATGATTTTCTTAAAGAAGGACTAGATGAGAAATTATAATCTCTTAAGTAAGGTTATTATTGATGAGATTTATCTCAGATCAAGAATTTCCAGAATCTCTAGAAGCTTCATCCACTGTTCCCTTGATTGTTCAAGAGGGGATAAATATATCTCTAGGTGAACAAACAAGAGAACCGTAATTGGAAATTCAACATGATAATATATAAGCGAAACTAGTAGAAATATTAGTATCACATATGAGGAACAATATCAAGAATAAGCGGATCCTCAAGAAATTGAAGATCCACCATTTGACCCATTTTTTGTTTTACCTATAAATACACAAGGTCTAGTGCAGTACATTTGATAAACCTTTAGTTTATCTTATTTTATAGACTAAATTAATATAAAATATCAAGTTAAATAAGTCAAAAACTAAGGTTTAATATAATAATCATGAACATTATCTGAATTTTTGTTTAATGGAATCATCTTTGCTATTTTTTAGGGATTTGTTGACAAAAGGAGTCAAAGATGAAGATTGGATAAATAGAGATCACAACTAGAAAAGATAAGATCAAGAGATGATAGAAGAAGATCAAAAACAATAAGATTGAGGATCTTATCAAGTTGTTAGAAGTGGGAGCTTAAGCCCCCATTCAGAAGCTTAAGCTCCCTAAAAACGCAAATAGCTACTGCCTCTAGGCGCTTAAGCCCCCAACTCAGGGCTTAAGCGCGCCACAAGAAGAAAAAGTTGTCGCGAGGAGCGCGCTTAAGCGCCCTTCAGAGCGCTTCAGCGCGCAACGCGAATCAGAATTCACTGTCCTAGGGCGCTTAAGCGCGCTACAACAGGCTTAAGCGCCCAGACAGATCCAACTTAGGCCCATTCGAGTTTTCTACTAGGATACGAACTCTTGGCCAATAAAAGGGCCATTGGGGACCAGAAATATATAACTTTTACATTGCTAAACAACTCTTGGGTGCTCGGAGGCTGAAGGAACGCGGAGAAACATCAGATTCATGTTCGTGAGCGGCGGAGACGGATCAACGTCAAGTGTTCACTGGAGATATTGAAGATCCACCAATCACTTATGGAGTTTGGGGGAGCTTTTCTATTTTCTTTTGTTCTTGATTTTGCCATGTCCGGCTAGTTCTTTAAGTAGTTAGGGTTAGATGGATTTTAGTCGATTTATTATGCTTTGAATAATTCGTACGTTAATTTTCCTTTTTATCATGAATGAAGTTATCTGTTTTTAATGCTTTATATAGGCTTGAATCTTATATAATGATCATCGGTAAATGCATGACAATAGGGATGTTGGTGTGTGATCCATATCTGATAACTTCATCGTAAACGCTATGATTCTAGGGATAGACATAGAATTTGCGTAACCTTAAGATTCTTGAACTTAATGCTTGCATTCTTGGGGAATAACCGGGGAACTAGGGTTCTTTCAAGTTTGTAAAGGTTTTAGGGTAACAAGGGATTGAGCTCTAATAACACGCGAAAGAATTGGTTAGATTGATATTAAGGACGGTTAACGTAAAGAAGGACTTCGAATCATAATAAGGAGATTAAAGGAAATCGAACCCCTAGCTACGTTTTTATTTTATTAGTTAAATCACATCTTTAATTTCTTGTCTTTAATTCTTGCAAGTAATTAGCTTAATATTTAATATTTTAATTTTGCAATTCAAATCCTGTTTCCAAATACACTTTCGATTGTCCAACTAAGTTTGCGATAGTGAATTAGTGCTTGAACCGTAATCCTCGTGGGAACGATCTCTTACTTAATCATATATTACTTGTACGATCGGTGCACTTGCCGTGAGTAGCAACAAGTTTTTGGCGCCGTTGCCGGGGATTACTATTTCAACATTAATAGTAGCTATTAATTCTTTAGATTGGACCTTATTTTCTGTTATTTAATTTTCTGTTATTTAAATTCAGTTTTATTTTCTTATTTTATATAATCTATTTTTCTGGTTTATGCGAGGTACCGTTGACACCGATTCCTTGCAATTCGACCCGGAGATAGAGAAAACAGCAAAAAGAAACAGAAAACTTGCTAAAGAAAGAAGACAGCAAGAGAAAGAAGCTTCAAGCTCAACAGAACCAAGAGAAGAAGCAATGGGAGACAACAATGTACCTCCACCACCTCCGAGAACGTTGGGAGATTACATGACTCCTGCTCGAGTTCCACAGACGGCGAGTATTGTTAGACCAAACGTGGATGCTAACAACTTTGAACTCAAGCCGGCACTTTTACAATTAATTCAGAAAGACCAATTTGCCGGAGGAAGCACTGAAGACCCTTACATCCATCTGGAAAACTTCTTGCTATATTGTGATACCTTGAAAATGAACGGGGTGTCTCGGGATGCTATTTTGCTCAGGTTGTTCCCATGTTCACTTAAAGACGAAGCAAGAGGATGGTTGCAATCGTTACCTCAAGGAAGCATCACTCACTGGGACGACTTGGCAACCAAATTTTTGGATAAATTTTTCTCATCTTCGAAGATGGCAAAGCTCAAGGCGGATATCACTTCTTTTGAACAAAAAGAAAGTGAATCTCTATATGAAGCATGGGAAAGATTCAAAGGACTGCTCAGGAAGTGTCCCCAACATGGCATTGAAGCCTGGGAGCAAGCGAGAACCTTCTTCCAAGGGATGACGCCGAACACAAGAACAGTGGTGAATGCTGCATCAGGAGGGTCCTTGAAGACAAAAACTCCAGAGGAAGCCTTGGAATTACTAGAGTCTCTAGCCTCTCAGGAGTATGATAATGCTCCCGCACCACAGAGAAGAGCGGGGATTATGAAGCTTGATGGCTATGATGCCATCTTGGCCCAGAATGATCAGATCCTACAGTCTAATAAGAAACAGCAACAACAACTAGATGCTCTCACAAAGCAATTTTCTGATTTTCAAGTTTCTTCTAATACTTCAGTAGCTCATGTTAATACTTCTTCTATTGTTTGTGATATTTGCGCAGGTGCTCATACTACTGATGACTGCAAGGCACCCGAAACTGCAGATGTTAATGGAATTTGGCATGATCAGAAAGTTCCATATAATCCAGGGAGGAACCAATACGGCAATAACCAGAATCAAGGGTGGAGAAATAAAAATCAACATCCAGGATTCAGTTATAGCTCGAATCATCAGCTAAATCCTCCTATGCCAGCACCACAGCAACCTCCACAACAATCAGAGTGGGAGAAAGCCTTTGCACAACTATCCAAGACCACATCAGACTACGTTCAAAGTACCAATGCATTCAGGGAAGACACTTCAACCTTTATGCAGGAGACCAGGGCCTCATTCCGGAATCAAGAAGCCTCTATCCGGAATCTTGAAACCCAGATCGGTCAATTGTCAAGGCAGTTCAATGAAAGAACCCAAGGCACTTTCCCGAGTAATACAGACGTTAATCCAAACGCACACTGCAAGGCCATTACCACTAGAAGTGGCATTGTAATTGAACCTGTGATTAAGCCTTCAGTAGAGAAAAAGAAAGTTGAGGGACCTGCCATTGAAGAAGAAAAAGAGAAAGAAGTTGACAAAGAGCCTACTGCAGAGAAAGCTGTTCCAGAAAAGAAAGAGTTCAAATGGGAGAAAAAGAAAGCTCAAGAAAGACAAGAAAAGCCATTGGAGCTCTCACCTTATGCAAAAATTCCATATCCGCAGAGGTTCAGAGAGGAAATCAAAAAGCAGCAGTATTCGAAGTTCCTTGACATCTTCAAAAAGCTACAAATCAATATTCCATTTGCTGAAGCCTTGGAGAACATGCCGAATTACGCAAAGTTCATGAAAGATCTCTTATCGAAGAAACGTAAACTGAAAGAATGTGAAACGGTGACGTTGACGGAAGAGTGTAGTGCTATAATTCAGAAAAAGTTGCCTCCAAAACTTGAAGATCCTGGAAGTTTCAGCATTCCCATAGAAATTGGCAACATTGATGTGGGAAAGGCGTTATGTGACTTGGGAGCTAGTATTAACCTTATGCCATTATCCATCTGCAAGGCTCTGGGGATTCATGAATTAAAGCCGACCAAAGTTTCACTGCAGCTAGCAGACAGATCTACCAGAAGGCCAGATGGAGTTATTGAAGATGTCTTGGTGAAGATTGATAAGTTCATATTCCCTGCAGACTTTGTCATCTTAGACATGCAAGAGGATGCTGAAATTCCCTTACTGTTGGGAAGGCCCTTTTTAGCCACTGCAAGGGCTATGATTGATGTGGAGCAGGGTAAGCTGATGTTGCGGGTTAATGATGAAACCGTAACTATTGATGTTCTTGAATCTATGAAACATCCTTCCGACGGAGGAGATAGCTTCAAGGTTGATGTGATCAATGATGCAGTGCTAGATACAGTTGATGAAATACTCCAACCACTGATGGAATTGGAGTCATTAGAAGAAGATCTACTGCACAATACGACTGAAGCAACAGAAGGAGAACAAGAGGTTGAAAAGCTAGAAGAGAAAGTTGATGATATCATTCCAGGTGCACCAAAGGTTGAATTGAAAGAACTTCCTCCCACTTTGAAATATGCATTTCTTGGAGAAAGCAAGACATACCCGGTGATCATCAACATAAATTTATCAACCGCCGAAGAAGAAAAATTATTGAAAGTGTTGAGAGAGCACAGAACAGCTATAGGATGGTCTATTACAGACTTGAAAGGAATAAACCCATCTTTTTGCACTCATAAAATATTGATGGAGAATGAGGTGAAGCCAGTCAGACAACCACAGAGAAGATTGAATCCAACTATGAAAGAAGTTGTGAGAAAAGAAGTCGTGAAGCTCTTGGATGCTGGTATGATTTATCCAATCTCTGATAGTGCATGGGTGAGTCCGGTACAAACAGTTCCAAAGAAAGGTGGGATCACAGTGGTACGTAATGAAAACAATGAGTTGATTCCTACAAGAACTATTACCGGCTGGAGAATGTGCGTCGACTACAGGAGACTTAATGCCGCTACAAGAAAAGATCATTTCCCTCTACCATTCTTAGATCAAATGTTGGAGAGGCTAGCGGGACATTCATTTTATTGTTTCCTTGACGGCTATTCCGGATACAATCAGATAGCGGTTGCTCCAGAAGATCAAGAGAAGACAGCCTTCACCTGTCCCTACGGTGTGTTTGCCTACAGACGTATGCCCTTCGGGTTATGCAATGCACCCGCCACTTTTCAAAGGTGTATGCTATCCATATTTTCTGATATGATTGAAAATTTTATTGAAATATTTATGGATGATTTTTCTGTCTTCGGTTCATCTTTTGATGTTTGCCTCACTAACTTAGCTTGTGTTTTGCAGAGATGCCAAGAGAGTAATTTAGTACTCAACTGGGAAAAATGCCACTTTATGGTAAGAGATGGAATAGTCTTAGGCCATAAAATCTCAGAGAAGGGGATTGAAGTTGATAGAGCAAAGATCTCACTTATAGAAAAACTTCCCCCTCCCTCTAATGTGCGTGGTGTGCGTAGCTTTCTTGGACATGCAGGTTTCTATCGGCGTTTCATCAGAGATTTCTCAAAGATAGCCAAACCCCTCTGCAAATTATTGGCCAAAGAAGAAGAGTTCAACTTTGACAATGATTGTTTGATTTCTTTTAATCTTTTGAAAGAAAAATTGACTACCGCACCTATTATCACTTCACCGAATTTTGAATTACCTTTTGAATTAATGTGTGATGCTAGTGATTATGCTATAGGTGCAGTCTTAGGTCAAAGAAAAGATAAACTCTTGCATGTTATATATTATGCTAGTAAAATTCTAAATGAAGCACAATTAAATTACACTACTACCGAGAAAGAATTACTAGCTGTTATATATGCTTTTGATAAATTTAGAACCTATTTGCTAGGATCTAAAGTTATTGTGTATACTGACCATGCTGCCTTGAAATACTTATTGACTAAACAGGATGCTAAGCCGAGACTACTTAGGTGGATGCTTCTACTTCAAGAATTTGAGATAGAAATCAAAGACAAAAAGGGAGTAGAGAACCGGGTAGCTGATCATCTCTCTAGACTTCAAGAGAAAGAACTTCAAGATAGTTCAGAATTGATAATCCGAGATGAGTTTCCAGATGAGCAAGTTCTCTCAGTCAGCACACTGCCATGGTTTATGAATGAGCAAGCTCTTGCAGTAGACACCGCACCATGGTTTGCAGACTTTGCAAATTTCAAAGCAGCTGGGACAATTCCTAAAGATTTTTCATGGCAACAACGGAAAAAGTTTCTCCGCGATGTGAAAAGATACTTGTGGGATGAACCATTCCTATTCTACACATGTTCTGACGGAGTCATTAGAAGATGCATCCCTGAAGAAGAGATGAAAGATGTTCTATGGCACTGTCACGGTTCAGAATACGGAGGCCACTTCGCGGGAGAAAGGACGGCTGCAAAGGTTCTTATGAGCGGATTCTATTGGCCCACTCTATATAAAGATGCCAGAAAATTCGTGGAATCTTGTGATCGTTGCCAAAGAACGGGGAACATATCAAAAAGACATGAAATGCCACTAAACAACATCATGGAAGTTGAAATCTTCGACGTTTGGGGCATTGACTTCATGGGGCCCTTCCCCACTTCATACGGGAATAAATATATATTGGTGGCGGTGGATTACGTCTCTAAATGGGTGGAAGCGGTTGCCTTGCCTACCAATGATTCTAGAGTCGTGATCAACTTCATCAAGAAAAACATCTTTGTGAGGTATGGAGTACCAAGAGCAATGATCAGTGACGGAGGCACACATTTCTGCAACAGACAAGTTGAATATGTGCTCGCAAAATACAGCGTCAGACACCGCATTGCCACACCATATCATCCACAAACCAGTGGGCAAGTGGAAATATCAAACCGGGAACTAAAGCGTATCCTTGAGAAAACAGTAGGAAGCTCCCGAAAAGATTGGGCCCGCAAGCTAGATGATGCACTATGGGCATACCGGACCGCTTTCAAGACACCCATTGGTATGTCTCCGTTTCAAATGTTGTTCGGGAAAGCTTGTCACTTGCCGGTAGAGATGGAACACAAGGCTTTGTGGGCTGTCAAGTTCTTAAACTTTGATACAAAAGCGGCAAGTGAAAAGAGGTTGTTACAACTGGATGAGTTAGACGAATTCAGATTATCAGCGTATGAAAGTGCCAGCCTCTACAAAGAGAAAACCAAGAAGTGGCATGACAGAAAAATATTGGGCAGAGACTTCAAGGTTGGACAACAAGTTCTGCTGTTTAATTCACGGTTGAGACTCTTTCCGGGAAAGCTCAAGTCTAGATGGTCAGGACCGTTTCTGGTGAAAGAAATACGTCCTTATGGTACAGTGGAAATCAGTCCACTGGATTCTGACAGAAGCTTCAAGGTGAATGGACAACGATTGAAACCATACCTTGGAGGAGAAATTGACAGAGGAACGGCTACCGTTGCTCTTGCAGAAACGTAAAGGAGGTACGTCAAGCTCGTGACGTAAAACAAGCGCTTATGGGAGGCAACCCAGTATTTAAGCTTCGTATTTTAAATTGATTAGTTTAGTTTCAATTTCAGTTTTTAGTTTAGGTAAGTTTAACATTTAGTCTTATGTTGAGATGAACGTACAGGTCTAAGTGGGAATAAAGCATACACAGGTACGCAAGTCTTATTTAATTAATCGTTGTGTATGATATATGCATAAGGGTGCAGTTGAGGTAAGGAAGAGATAGAGGACAGAAGAAAAATATCTAAAGTATAAAGAGTCTTAAGCCCAAAAATGATAAATCCTATCGGCCTCAGCGCGCTAAAGCTCCATGTATCGCGCTTAAGCGCGCTCCACGATTAGAAATACATTTGGTTCTGCCTCTCCGCGCTTAAGCGCAGGATAGGAGGCTTAAGCGCGCTCCTCGAGCTTCAAAATCCAATCCCAGGGCGCGCTTAAGCCCTCAAATGGAGGATTAAGCGCGCTAATTGAAGGAAAATAAGCCATTTGCCACTGCCTCTCCGCGCTTAAGCGCTTGAGAAGGAGGCTTAAGCGCGCTAAATTAAAAAAATGTACAATTTGCTTCTGCCTCTCCGCGCTTAAGCGCAGGATAGGAGGCTTAAGCGCGCTCCTCGAGCTTCAAAATCCAATCCCAGGGCGCGCTTAAGCCCTCAAATGGAGGATTAAGCGCGCTAATTGAAGAAAAATAAGCCATTTGCCACTGCCTCTCCGCGCTTAAGCGCTTGAGAAGGAGGCTTAAGCGCGCTAAATTAAAAAAATGTACAATTTGCTTCTGCCTCTCCGCGCTTAAGCGCGAAATAGGAGCGCTTTAGCGCGGCCCAATCCACCCAAAGCCTAACTCGGGGAGGGAGCTTAAGCGCCCGAAACCGCGCTTAAGCGCGCCTCAGCAAATCAGATTTTTAAATAAACCCCAAATTTCCCCCCTTCACACTTACACACTCTCTCACTCTCTAAACCCTATTCTCAGAACCTAAGACCACGAATCCCCTAACCGAACAAGATCCTACAAGCATAACCAAGGATTTCCACCGGAAGATTTCCTCTTCTCTCCAAATTCTTTCTTCATCCGATTAAGAAGCCTAAGGTACACATTACACGAATCATTCTTGTATGGTTAGGGTTCTTGAGTTCTTGAATTTTTATGATGTTTGATTTAGAAAATTCTGTGTTCATCATGATGATTGTCAAGATCATAAAGAAATTGAAAGAGGATTGTTGTGTGGCTGATGAATGGATCGATTGGTTGATGAATTAGGACATCACTAGGTTCATAAGAAACATGCACACGAACCATTTGATAAAATGACCGAATGGAATTCAGTGAGAATTTATGAAATTGAAGATAGGGCTATTGATTACATGCTCCATTGAACTTATAGACAGTGGTCCTTCTTAGATATATATCAATTTAATGGAATTGATTGATTATAAAACAATGGGAATCAATCAAGTGAGGAGGTTGAGTTGCAAGTGTCTTGATACATCAACAGCTTGAACATCATCAAGTAGGGGGAATGAGAAAAAAATTTGGAGGAAGAGAATAGGTGCCATTAAAATGGGAAATAGCAGTCATAGGTAAATGCTGAGTTTGCCCTGAATATGATTTTCCTTATTGTTTCAAACTGAATTCTTGATGAACCAAGTAGTAATTGAACAGGAAGTCAATTCAAAGCTAACATGCATGCCTAATTGCTTACATTAACTGTTACATCTTGATTGAGAATCACTTAGTTTTCAAAGTAAAATAATCTACGAGTCCTTGATATTGACTGTTCAATATATGATAGGATTTGATGGCATTGTCCTGTTCTGCTTGCCTATTCTTATTATGATTCTAACGGGGCTGGCTCGTGTAAACATGCATGTTTGATTCTGAATATCCTAAATAGGTTCGCAACATTCTTATGCGACTTCAATTCCACATATTTGTTTACTATTCCAGTGTGCATATTCTGTTTACATTTAGAAATTCTCATTATATACTAAGTTGGGAATATAGACACTCTGTAAGAATAAAATGGAATAGATATAGCATGGACCTGATGCATTATGCGAATACCTTGAGATGAAATGTTACACTCAAAGTACATGAATGTGTTTCCATGCCTGATTACATGCAAATCTGTGATTAAAATGATTACCATCATAGATATTATTTTCAGAACTGTTCTGATATTAATCTGGGAATTGCTTCGTGGAATTGCTTTCCGAAATACATACTGAGTTGGAAACCTTTATGTTTTTCAGGAAATGTCTCCTAAGGACAAAAACCTTGGCAAGAGGCAACGAAAGACACAGGCTGCAAAGGGTGCATCTAGCTCCACACCCCCTCCGGTATTTGACTCCCACAGGTTTAGGACAGCTGAACATGAAGAGAGATACAACAAGAAAGTGGCTGCCAAACCCATAATCAGGGAGAGGAAGATGCTCCTCCAGCAAGGGGAATATCCGGACATTTACAACAATTTGGTCCGAAGACGATGGAAGTCTTATTCCAACTTCCTTACCGACAGCTCAGGCACAATTTGTAGAGAATTTTATGCAAACGCCTACAACTTTGATCAGGGAGCCCGCCGCGTATACATCAGCTATGTTAGAGGCAAGGAGATAGCCTATGATTCTAACACCTTACAGGATCTGCTCAAGACAGCCCATCACAAACCAGGAACAAGATGTGAGTACAGACAGTTACTCGATAAAGTTGAGTATGGACCTGCTAGAAGTGACCCAGCGTCTGATACTTGGGACCCTATAGAAGAAGCTGCACCTATTTTGGATACCATTGCCCTTCCAGGAGAAAACTGGGAGATGATGAAAAACAACATTCGTCCAAAATTGTTGCATCTTAACCAGCTCAAGCAGTGGCCAAAGTATGGTTCCAGTTCATCATTAATAACATCTTGCCCACCACCCACACATCTGAGGTGCAGGTAAAGAGAGCAGCACTTATACACACCATCATGACTGGGGGCACAGTTGATCTTCCGACAATCGTAGCAGATGGTATCTACGACTTTGCACACCAGACATCTGCAAAAGCTGCCATTGCACACAGCTCTCTCATCCAGACCCTGTGTCATCGGGTCGGAGTAGAGATACCCACTGAGCCCAGGCTAGTGGAAGTGTGCCCCCCTATTGATGCTGCTCTCATCCGAACAACCATGGGTGTCCCATCTACTCCCCCATCATCTCCAGCACCTCCAGTACCACCAGCAGCACCAGCCCGACGGGCACGACAGCCAGATATCCCTGCTATATGGGAGGCAGTGCAGTCACTGCAGCGTCAGCAGGGATCTATGCAGAGGAGAGCTAGATACTCTCAGAGCAGACAGATGGCTTTTCAGGATTATATGAGTGCACAGATGGTCGAGCTATGTCGCCAGCAGGACAGACAGGCATCACCATTCGCATATCCAGCATATGCTGGATCTGATGAGGAGGCCCCAGGCCCGACCACTGCTGAGGATGCCACTGCTGCTGACACTGAGACGGCTGCTGAGGATGATACAGTCTGCATTGATGATGCCACTGCTGTTGAGGATGATACAGTCCGCATTGATGATGCCACTACTGCTGAGGCCGACCAGGAGGATGCAGGAGATGACGACACACCCACCACTGATATGGAGGAGGACTGATCCTCACATCAGTTTATCTGTTTTCAGACTTTTATTTTTTAATTATTATTTTGCTGTTTTTACTATTAGTCTAGTGCATGTAGACATGGAGGTATATTGAGACTGACCTGACATGACTGATATTGTTTTGGATAGATGACATGCTGACGTAGTTTCTTTATCTGTGACATGTGTGCAGAGTACATTATCATTTTTTTTCTGATATCTTGCTTAGGGTTCTTTTTAGATTTAAATTTATTGCTGAGGACAGCAAGATTTAAATCTGGGAATGGGTACCAACGCAATTTATCAGACCATAAACTTCACATGGTCGGAAGGAGAAACTCATGATTACACGGAGTACACAGAAATATCCAAATTACAAATGCAGTGTTTCAGGGGAGTTTCTTAATATTATTTTCATATTATAGTTCATTATTTTTATATTATTTAGTATTAGTTTATTTTAGAATTATTTTGATTTAGTATTAGTTTATTTTAAGGTCTTCATATATATTAGTTAGTTTAATATTTAAGTTTTTTTTATTAAGACCCCTTCCATCTTAGTCAATAAATAAATAATTAAGTGGATCTTAAGAGGTTTTCCATTGTGCTTGATATGGATGCATAATGAATAATTACATGAAATTGGTTGATAGTTGATATCAAGAGTATAAAGATGTAGATAAATTTTATTTTCGTACGTAAATGAGCGTCAGTCAAGCATGCTTCATAGTTCACTGGAATAAGAGAAGAATAACTAGAGTAATCAAAGAGAGAGTGGAAATAAGTCTCACATCCTTCGCCGTAAGCTTTTGAGCCTAAACAGAATTTTTTTTGTGGTGTGAACTTTACTGTTGAATCACTCTAGAACTTGTTTTGTTTCTCTTTGAAATGGTCTGTAGTATACAATTGTTGAAATGATAGAGGCAGTTCTTTTTAAAAGCTAGATAGCCAAATAGCCACCCTGAAGGTTTATTCTTAGATTAAGCCCTTTTGAGCCGAGGCCTGTTTGTTCATTGACAGTACATTTAGCCATTCCATACACATCCTCACCTGAACTGATTAATTTTCAAAATTAAATGAGGAACTGGATAGGATTGAAACAAAAAGAGAAAATCAAACTCTAAGTGTATGGGAGGAAAAGGTGAAAAGAGGGAAATTGCCACAAGGTGGTGGAAAAAGGAAATGAAAAGAAAAAGGTTGAACTGTTTATCTGTACAAAAACAGAAAAACAAAAACAAAAGGAAGAAGGAAAAGAAATAAAAGACTTATATTATATGAATAAGTGGAAGAAGAAAAGAGGAGGAAAATAAGAGAAATCTGTTTACTATATGTTGAACAGTTAAACTAGTTCCTCTTTGAAGTTGAATTTTGATCAGTTATCTTAAGCCACTTACCCAGATGATTCCTTCCCTTTTACCTAAAGCCACGTTACAACCTTAACAAAGACCTCTTGATTGACTTTGTATAGTAGTAAGACTGTGGAGAGTGAGAATATAAACAAGCTTATGGTAGTGTTAATTCAGTAAAGTAAGAGTGAAACACATACCCTTAAACACTGAGTGTGAGTGAATAAATAAAAATCCAGTGAGAGGGTGTTGTGGAAATTAAATTGTACTACTCTTTCTTTTGAGAACGCATGTTATGATTTTATGACTGGTGAATTATGGTTGTTTGCTTGAAATTGATGTGTCATTGATTTTTAATAAGTCTGAATACTTTGATATCTCATTATTGATCAGTTTTCTGCCTGATATTCATTAAGCATGACTAGCCGTCTTCAAACTTTCCCATAGTTTTATTCTAATTAATTGCTGAGGACAGCAATGTTCAAATCTGGGAATTGTTTGATAAACCTTTAGTTTATCTTATTTTATAGACTAAATTAATATAAAATATCAAGTTAAATAAGTCAAAAACTAGGGTTTAATATAATAATCATGAACATTATCTGAATTTTTGTTTAATGGAATCATCTTTGCTATTTTTTAGGGATTTGTTGACAAAAGGAGTCAAAGATGAAGATTGGATAAATAGAGATCACAACTAGAAAAGATGAGATCAAGAGATGATAGAAGAAGATCAAAAACAATAAGATTGAAGATCTTATCAAGTTGTTAGAAGTGGGAGCTTAAGCCCCCATTCAGAAGCTTAAGCTCCCTAAAAACGCAAATAGCTACTGCCTCTGGGCGCTTAAGCCCCCAACTCAGGGCTTAAGCGCGCCACAAGAAGAAAAAGTTGTCGCGAGGAGCGCGCTTAAGCGCCCTTCAGAGCGCTTCAGCGCGCAACGCGAATCAGAATTCACTGTCCTAGGGCGCTTAAGCGCGCTACAACAGGCTTAAGCGCCCAGACAGATCCAACTTAGGCCCATTCGAGTTTTCTACTAGGATACAAACTCTTGGCCAATAAAAGGGCCATTGGGGACCAGAAATACATAACTTTTACATTGCTAAACAACTCTTGGGTGCTCGGAGGCTGAAGGAACGCGGAGAAACATCAGATTCATGTTCGTGAGCGGCGGAGACGGATCAACGTCAAGTGTTCACTGGAGATATTGAAGATCCACCAATCACTTATGGAGTTTGGGGGAGCTTTTCTATTTTCTTTTGTTCTTGATTTTGCCATGTCCGGCTAGTTCTTTAAGTAGTTAGGGTTAGATGGATTTTAGTCGATTTATTATGCTTTGAATAATTCGTACGTTAATTTTCCTTTTTATCATGAATGAAGTTATCTGTTTTTAATGCTTTATATAGGCTTGAATCTTATATAATGATCATCGGTAAATGCATGACAATAGGGATGTTGGTGTGTGATCCATATCTGATAACTTCATCGTAAACGCTATGATTCTAGGGATAGACATAGAATTTGCGTAACCTTAAGATTCTTGAACTTAATGCTTGCATTCTTGGGGAATAACCGGGGAACTAGGGTTCTTTCAAGTTTGTAAAGGTTTTAGGGTAACAAGGGATTGAGCTCTAATAACACGCGAAAGAATTGGTTAGATTGATATTAAGGACGGTTAACGTAAAGAAGGACTTCGAATCATAATAAGGAGATTAAAGGAAATCGAACCCCTAGCTACGTTTTTATTTTATTAGTTAAATCACATCTTTAATTTCACGTTTTTAATTCTTGCGAGTAGTTAGCTTTGATATTTAATAATTTTAATTTTACAATCCAAATCCTGTTTCCAAATACACTTTGATTGTCCAACTTAAGTTTGCGATAGTGAATTGGTGCTTGAACCGTAATCCTCGTGGGAACGATCTCTTACTTAATCATATATTACTTGTACGATCGGTGCACTTGCCGTGAGTAAGACAATTTTGCTTTCTTTAACAATATTAAGTCTTTTTTTTTTGCAATGTTGAAAGTTTTTATGAATCGGACTAATTTGATTTGGGATTAAATCTTTCCATCCTTTCTAAAATTTATTACTTTCAAAAAGTGAATCCATTAATTTTTGGGTAGATTAAATTCTAAAATTTAATTTTATTGCCATTAAATCAATAACTCTTGAATATGTTCGGTCATTTTAGTACATAATAAAATGTCAACGAATATAAAATTACAATTATATTCCATGAAAAATGATGATAATTTTGTCGGATTGTTCATTTTCGACGGATTTCCCAACCGACAAAGTCCGTTGGAAATTTTGTCATGGGAAGGAATATCTTGACGGAACCAAAGTGTTTGTCGTACTTTTCCATGGCTAATTTTCCGTCAATTCATATCATTGGTCGTCGAAAGGAGGATGTGAGATCTGATGCATTTGCCAATCATGTATACAACGAAAATCCGTTAAAGATTGTCACTGTCATTGGTTACAGAATTCCATCAGTGATTTATGAATTTCTAGTGGTGCATAGTGATTTTCTTCATGTTGATTTAAAAATGAAAGAAACTCTCTCGTGAAAACAGAAATAAAAGAAAAAAAATGTATATATCTCGAGTGATAGATATTAAACTTTCGTAAACATTATGATTTAAAAATTAAAGTATTACTCACACTCTTTTTATTATATTTTTTCACCAATTCATTGATTAATTAATTAAATTTGTTGAGCTTGGTAGAACCACTTGAGTGATAAAATTCTACATGATTTTTCCCCTCTCTACCTGTTACAACTAAAAAATATATGAAAGTGTAAGCAAACCCTAGGGTTGGTTCAAATTGCAGTGCGAGCCCCAAGACAGATGAACTACCAAAAGAGTATTGGTTCAAATCTTGGAGAGAATTTATGGAGTTAGAGTTGAATAATTGTCACCCGAGCCAACTCAAGTATAATTTTATACATATGTGGCCCTTTTTTCCCACTTGAGTTGTGAAGGTATCCGAAGGATTTGACTCGCTCCAAAGGAATAATTAGGGTCTTAAAATTAAAAAAATTGGAAAGAAAATAATCAATGCTGATTTACTGAAGATTACGAGATTAAATTCAAACTGCATAAACCTTTTTTTTTTTTTGTTTAGTTTGACACAGTTGAAGACTTAACAAGAAAGCAAAAGATCAGTTTACCAAAAAACAAGAAAAAAGAAAAAAGAAAAAAGATGATGGCTGAATGGGAGAAGTTGAGAATATTAGGGAAGGGGTCCTCTGCTATTGTCTACATTGCTACCATGTTTGCTCCAGAGGAATGCATAGGAAATGTGGTGGTTGTGAAGAGTTCAATGCCTCACTCAATAGGTTCATTGATGAGAGAAGAAAATATAATGAGATCGTTGATTGGTTGTGTAGAATTCCTTCAATGCCATTTTGGCTAATTTACTATTGAGAAGGGTGAATTCATCTATAATCTTGTTATGGAATTTTCACCTTATGGGTCTCTCCTAGACTTAATTAGGAAGGGGCCACTGTTTGAGAGTGAGGCAAGAATCTACACCATTATGCTTCTTAAAGGGCTTTCTTGCATTCATCAAGCTGGAGTTGTTCATTGTGATTTAAAGCCCGATAACATTCTTCTCTTTTCTTCATCTAAGAACGATGCAAAGGATCAACTCAAGATTGCAGATTTTGGATTGTCCAAGACTAAAGAAGAGATTATCAATGCTGAGTATTGGAATTTCAGGTTTAGAGGGACACCATTATACATGTCACCAGAATCAGTTAAGGGTCAGATTGAAACATCATTGGATATTTGGTCTCTTGGATGTATAGTCATAGAGATGATCACTGGGTTATATGTATGGAGGAACCCTCCAACTTTAAAGAAGATGATTCCAACTACAAATGAGATGATGTACAAGCTTGCTGTCCTTGAAGAAGCACCAAAGATACCTAATGGAGTAAGTGAGGGTTGGAGAGATTTCTTAAACAAATGTTTCATCAAGAATCCTAGTCAGAGATGGACTGCTAGAAAGCTTCTCCACCATCTTTTTCTGTTTTCTCCATATGATTCTTTTAGAGGTCATGAAAGATTTCATATGATTCATTTTTCACTTATGATTGTAATTGGTTATCATTTAAGGCATAACTTTCTGTTTTTGTTGGGTAAGAGGATACTTTTAGGGTACAATTTCTGTTTGTGTACGGCTTTCTATTTTGTTCTTGATGACAGATAAAATTTTGAATGAAGAGAAGTATTATATGTGTTAATTTTTTTGTTTTTGTTCAGTTATTGGTTGACGATTGGTTCTGCATGTGTCACGTTGTTATTTCCTGTTCTGTTAATTGAATTCATGCTACGGCCACACAGAAGAATAAATAATGTAGCAAATAACAAACAAATGTATACACAAGGGAAAGATGGTAGTTGATGCTTGGGCTAAAATTAGAAATGTATAGTTTATCGAAAATATGAGAACAATCAAGTATTACATTTGTAAACATTACAAATGTCTTTCAAGGCGTGAAGTTGGGTAACAAGTATATGATCCTATTAGAAATACTGTAATTGTTGTTCATGAGGAATATACCAATCAACGTGCAACAATGTACAAGAGAATGGAATTGGATATCCAATGTATGGTTTGGTCCCTTATTGATTGTTAAGTTCGAACCTGTAAATATTCAATTACCTTCTTGATTTTAAGCCCTACTCCGCATGCCGAGGCTTTTTTATTCGACTTGGTCAGAGTCGTTTAAGTTAATGGAGGTGACTCTCACCTCTTTCCATTTGAGTCCAGCTTCGATTGTCGTGACTATTTAAATTTTAACTTGGCCAGAGTCAAATTTAGTTAAAGCTCGATTGTCGTGCCGTTGCAGGATGATAAATGTCAAGGTTGGTTGTCTTCAGTCACTCCCAAACGGTTGTGGCTTGTGGAAATTTCCAGACGGTGTTGTGGTTTCCAATTGGTGGAAGAGCTAGACTAATATAGCTTGTTTGATGCAGTTACTAGAGTTTTTTTGTGGTCTTTGTTAAAATTTAATTTTGGAAAATAAATGATCTTAATTTTTTTTATATATTCATAATTTTGCTATGGAATTTTTATGACATTCCGTCGCAAATTCAATAGTTGACTGCGACGGTATATATTATTTCGTCGCAAATTGCGACGAAATTTTTAAATATTCCGTCACAAAATGCGACGGTATTTTTAAATATTCTGTTGCAAATTTGCGGTGGTATTTTTTCTAAGTCGTTGCATATTTTTGAAGCATTTTTGCGACGGTATATTAGTTTTTTTTCTGTCGTTATCAGTTTACATGCAGGCCAATCTTTTGCAACAAAAAATGTTGTTTTGTGATGAAAAAATTCATCGCAATTTGCGACGGAAAATAATCAGCCAAAATGCTATTGTAAATTTTGTTTGCGACGAGGGTTTTTGCGACATCTTTTTTCCATCACAAATTCCATCACAAAGTGTATTTGCGACGGAAATTGCCAGTTTTGTGACGAAAAATGCCCGTCGCAAATAGGCTATTTTCTATTAATATATGGAGTTTCATGACCTAAAAAAATATTAACATATATGATAAATTCTGTTTGACTCTTTCCCATTGAGCATGATTAAAGTGAAACAATTAAAGGTGTATTCACTCTTGATTTAATTTAAAATATATCATTATTAACTTATCTTTATTTTTTTCAAGTAAAAGTTATTTTTATTTACTTACTTTAATACTAAGTTTACTTCAAAAGAATAATTTCTTTTTAAACAAAGATTATAACTTTCAACAAGCATATTGTTTTGGCATTTATTGCTTCGTGTTTATATGAACAATGCGAGGCATTTCTATGATTCCGTAGGTCTTATTATTTTATTATTTTTTCATATATATATATATATATATAGGGAGAATATTTTTATTATCAGAACTTTTTACTACTAACTTACTACCTATCTAATCACCATTGAATCAGAGAGAATGCTAAAAAATGTTTGAAAAAAGAAAAAATGTTGATCCAAGGATTATTAGATAGGTAGTGAGTTGGTAGTAGAAAATTTTAGTAGCAAAAATATCCCTTCTCATATATATATATATATATATATATATATATTTTTTTTTAAATTATAAGTTAAGTAATAAAAATTATTGATTAAGTAATAGAAATTAAAAATTAAGTAATAAAAATTAAAAATTAAGTAATAAAAATTTATTTTTGTTAATTATTATGAGTTTATTATTTTCGTTACTTAATTTATAGTATTTGGAAAATAGATGTATCATGTTCTAGAAAATTGGTTGTATCATGCTATAGACACAACCAATGTGGACCCCACCACTTTTAAATTTTTTTTTTTTTTGGTGATATTCACATTAGTTGTGTCTATAACATGACACAACCAAATTTTTACAACATGATATATCCATTTCCCATAGTATTTTACATAAAACTTATAAATTTTAAAAAATTATGCTATTTTTTTATTTACGAAGTAGACCCCTCAAATATTGGTACATTTGTCTTGATGTCAATGTATCTTTCTGTCAATAATGTGTGTGCATAATACAAAAACGTACACGACAGATTCCTGTTTCTCGCAATATCACTGCATGTGTCTTTTTTATCTTTTTTTGCAATTTGGGCAATGATATTGCGGTAGGATCCTTTGATACCGGTGTCAAATTTTAATTTTGACATCTCATCTGAGAGTCATTAGATCAAAAAAGATCAACGACTCTGATTTGCAAGCATGTGACACCATTGATCTTTTTTGATCTAACGGCTCTCAGATGAGGTGTCAAAAGATCCCACTTCTTGCAATAAAGAGAGAGCATCATGCCAATTTTAAGCGTAGTCTTGTCACCAATATTGGCATTTACCCAGCAAAAAAAATTTCCTCATGAAAATATGTTAGTACACGGTCATTGTACTTTTAAGTTAAAGTTAAGAAAAAAGTTTTAAAATAAAATTACAAGTTGTTTAATGATTATATAAATTTTTTAGTTTAAAAATTACTTATAAACTGTTGATTTAAAAAAAAAGCACATATTGTTTACCAAAAAAAAGAAAAAAAACATGTTGATACATCTTAAAATTTTTTTTTCCTAAGAGGAACTTTTGCTTTTTTTCTTTATTATAAAAAAATTGAGATAAGATATTATTATTACTAATTAGTGTTATTACTTATATCATTACTATTTTGTTCTACTGTTATATTCATTGTGTTAATCTAAGAGTTATATTTATTTTTATCTTTGTATGATTATGATTTCTCATATTTAATATAAAAGCATTAAATACGAAGAATCATAAGTAAAAATAAATATAAAATATTAGATACAGAGAGAAGAAAAAAAATTTAAAAAAATTAAATTATAAACTTTGGATCAACGTAATGATTAAATAAAATTGGCCGTGACAGTAGTAATCACAGTAATTGATATCCTATCTCAAAAAAAAAAAAAAAAAAAACAAACTAGCTTCTATAAAATCTTTTTGTTCGAGGAGATGAGAAGATTTGGCACTTCGTGACTTCAAAAGATTCGGTTCGTGTCTTCTTAATATGAAGCTTTTGGTTTCAGAATTGCACTGTAACATGTGACCAAACATAACACGCAATCTCTGTCTCTGTCTCTGGGTAACTAAGAAGTAGGATCTAAGAACATAAATGGAGAGAGAACACGAGAACGCAACTCTACAGTCTCCGTTGATTCAAGATGGATTCGTAGCTGACGTAAAGCAAAACGAATCATCAGGGGGAATAGAAAGAAGGGAAATTGTTGAAGAAGTGAAGAAGCAGTTATGGCTTTCAGGGCCTTTGATATCGGTGACCCTTTTGAATTTTTGTCTACAAGTTATATCTGTCATGTTTGTGGGGCATCTTGGCAACTTGGCTCTCTCCGGTGCTTCTATGGCCACTTCTTTTGCCTCTGTCACAGGTTTCAGTTTATTGGTCAGTTCTTATCTTTGATATCTTCTAATAATACCCTTATATTGGATTCCAAGTTTTGTGTTGGTTGGTTGTAAAAAGTATAGTTCTTTGCTAATGAGGGAGGGATACATTTTTGTAAAGAGGTGAAACTGTAACGTGTGTTTTTTCATTATAGATTACAATTTTTTATTTGGAAAAAAAAAAAAAAAAAAAAACATAGGGTGTCCTCATAACTAAATGCTTGTATGAGTTTTGGGTATGATTGTTATATATAAGGGCAAATATGCACAAAAGGTTTTATGAGACTTGCGAAGGTAGGGATAAGAGTCCACTGTAAGTAGATTTAAAATCTTATAATTTTTGCAAAGAGGCTATTTTCCAAACTTGAACCCATCACAATAAACAACCTTACCGCGCTCTAAGTTTGCACTAGCGTGATTATTATCTATATGAAAAAAAAAAAGTGATGCTTTGGCTTGTATGAGGTTAGACATGGCAGATAAAGTCAACATAATTAGTTCAAAATAAATTTGTTGATTGTTACCTATTGTCTATGGTTTACATTGCAAACTTATCTTTTCATGGAAATAATTGATAAGGAAGCTGGCAAAGTATAATGGAGTGTGCTCTGAGCTTTTTTTTTTTTTTTTTTTTTTTCTTTCTTGGGGGGGTTAAAACAGGTAGGAATGGCAAGTGCCTTGGACACCTTATGTGGACAGTCATATGGAGCAAAGCAGCACAGGATGTTAGGGATACACATGCAGAGAGCAATGTTCATTCTTATGATTGTTAGCATTCCACTTGCAATTATATGGATTAACACAAGGTCCATTCTGATTTTCCTTGGTCAAGACCCTGAAATATCTGCTGAAGCTGGCAAATATGCTCAGTTAATGGTTCCAAACCTTTTCGCCTATGGTCTTCTCCAGTGCCTCAACAGATTCTTGCAAACCCAAAATAATGTGTTTCCAATGATGTTCAGCTCCGGAGTGACTACTTTACTACATTTTCTTATATGTTGGCTTATGGTATACAAGTCTGGACTAGGAAGCCGAGGAGCTGCCATAGCAAATGCTATATCTTACTGGTTAAATGTTTCCATACTCTCACTCTATGTCAAGTTTTCTCCTTCTTGTGCAAAAACTTGGACAGGTTTTTCCAAAGAGGCACTTCATAATATTCCCTCATTTCTGAGGCTTGCCATTCCTTCAGCTTTAATGGTTTGGTAAATACATTCTCTTAATACTTTAATAGTACCTATTAATATAGTATATCAATATTTATTGTGTTGTTTCTTTTCTTAACATTACTCTTTCAATTTATTTTTCAGATCTTAATGATGTTTTATAATTTTTATTATCATGATTATGGTGAACAGCTTGGAAATGTGGTCATTTGAAATGATGGTTCTCCTTTCTGGTCTTCTTCCAAATCCTAAGTTGGAAACATCAGTGCTTTCTATCTGGTTGGTTTCATATTTGAGATGCTTTTCACATTTGTTAGTTGCTACACATAATCAATCAACTTTATTATCATTTTCATCAAACTATTGTCATTTACTTGGTTTTGTCAGCTTGAATACATCAGCACTTGTTTGGATGATCCCCTTTGGACTCAGTGGAGCTGTAAGGTTAGTATCTCTTATGAAGTTTCAGAATTCAGTGTCAATCTCACCGTTTTGCTTAAGGACACATTTGTCAAACATTCTGTTCTCTTTCTAGTTTTCTCTTTGAAAATTTTCTCTTGCTGAGTATGTATATAGCTCCATTATTGCTTGCATGATTCTTGCAGCACTCGTGTCTCAAATGAACTTGGAGCTGGTCATGCGTGTACTGCACGTTTAGCAGTATGTGTTGTCCTAGTAATTGCCATAATTGAGAGCATCGTAGTTGGAACGGTGATGATAGTAGTACGCAATATCTGGGGCTATGCGTATAGTAATGATGTAGAAGTGGTCAAATATGTGGCAACTATGTTACCAATTCTTGCAACATCCAACTTTCTGGATGGACTCCAATGTGTTCTTTCAGGTTTTCACTATTCCCCATTTCTTTCATTTATTGTCTGCATAGGAGGGTATGACTCAAAAGCTATGATAGAGACAATTTCGTGTATGAGAACATCCAATATATAATACTGTATAAGTATAACCTCTCTGTTACCATACAAAAGATGCTAATAGTGCTGCATGCTAAAAAATAATGTTATCAAATTTTAGTTAAATACTAATGAGGTCTTGTTATTCTGAGTCAATACCCGTAAGGCTGTTATATTTTTACAGATTAAGTGCTTACCGGAAGGATGGATGTAGATTGGTAGAAATTGTGAAAAATTGAAAATTATGTACTATTATAAGATTTTTCTAATTAGCATAAAATTAAGTAATAAGTAAGCAAAAAATTTTGAAGCAATATTTTGTAAGCAATGAAACAGGACAGGCAGGGGAAATGGAAATTGGAAAGTACCAATAAAAAATAAAGGAACTTGTATTCTATGATAATATTTTAATAAATTATAAAGTAACACTAATAAGTGTGTCTGCAGATTTCAGTCAAACAACTTTAAGAGTTGATTTTCTTTGGTTTTCATAGTGCATATTGCGTAAATATCTAAATGGCATACTGATAATTGAGACTTTAACAGGGTTAGATTGTTTTGTAGCCATTTTTCTTTAGGATCCACATTTCCATAAGCATGAATTAGATGATTTACTTTTTTAAACTTATTTATAAATATGAAAGAGAAGAAAGTCTTGAAGAGGAAAACTTACATTGGTGTTAAATTAATACTACAAAATCTTTGGTGTGTGATAGCTATTCAGTTAGTACAAATGATATTTTTTTCACTTTGTCTAAAATTATAATTCAGGCACTGCTAGAGGATGTGGTTGGCAGAAAATTGGTGCGTTTGTGAATCTGGGGTCGTACTATTTAGTTGGGATTCCATCAGCTATTGTATTAGCCTTTGTATTGCACATTGGTGGCAAGGTAAAAAATTAAAAAATCAAATTCATTCTTTGGTAGCGCCTTGTAACAAAAATTGCAATGATCTGATTTCTTTCTACCTGCTAAATACTGTATGTAGGGGCTTTGGCTGGGGATTATATGTGCACTTATTGTTCAAGTAATTTCTCTAATGATCATTACTATACGCACTGATTGGGAGCAAGAGGTGAACTTCAGCATTTTTTTTAATCCCTTTCTTTCTTTCATTTATGTGATGTTGGTTGCTGACATGCCTTTATTTTTATGACTCCTTATTCAGGCAAAGAAGGCTACAGATAGAGTCTATTGTTCAATAACACCAGAGAGCATAGTCTCATGAAGCTGCAATATCTTTGTAGATACACTTTCTGACTAAGTTCTATTTGGATGAAAGCAATACAAGCTTTGTCACAATTCTTCCAGTAGGAAAGTCTAGGCGCAAATGTGCATGGCCGAAAGGGTATTAACCTGATCTTTGATAATCTAAAGTAGTGTACAATATAGATGATGCAACTAGCAATTGGAACTGAAGAATATAGGTAGGGACATCTTTTAATGTTTTGTCCTCGGAAAAGATGAATGAAAAGAGTATGTTTGGAGTTTTGATGTGCTGTGTGTAAAAGGTTGCTGGATGTGAATTTGATCAAGTTACTGAAAACCTGAGACATTGAACTTTGTTTATAGCCTTAATAGATAGCAAGCTACCGAGGTGGACTCTACTTTAGAAAAGAATATAAATAAATAGTCAAATAATATCTAGAATGGACTTTGAGAGTCCTATAATAAAAACATATAATGCACTTGATCTTCTAAAAACTAGATTTTAGGAATCCAAATATGTTTTACCAACAAGCATTGGTTTGTATAGTAAGGAGTTTAAAAGGATTATGGTCCAACATAACTTGAATATTAGTTGAGATTTCTATGACAAATTGATTTTATTTTTATTTTTAATATCTAAATGCACTTAACTTGTTAGTATAAATTTTTTAAATAGTAAAGGTTTATCATTTCTCTCCCATGAGGGAGTGCATTGTAGATATAAAATCATTAATATAATCTCACTTAATGCTTTAAGGTTTTTGGTTTAAATGATTCTTTACATGGTATCTAAAGTGATCAAGTGGTTATGAGTTTGATCTTTGCATCCCTTTATTTTGTGGTGGAATTAAGTAAGCAGGTAAATACAATTTGGGTTTATGTAGCACAAGATAGACAAAAAAAAATGGATTTGTCCAATATCTATGCTTCAAACCCAAAAGACTCTTATGTAAAGGGGAATATTAGAAAGATATAAAATTATTAATGTAGCATCACTCAATGTCTTAAGGTTTTGGGTTGAATTGATTATTTAAATAAAATTATCTCTAGCAATCCCAAAATTATGTTATTTTAAGGTGGAGAAAATTAATTAATGATATTTTGGTAAAAGTTATATAATTAAAAAAATTATTAAAATATTCTTTATTAATTCTCTCAATTCTCAAAACGACGTAGTTTTTGGATTATTAGGATAATTTTATCTCCGGTGACAAAAGAATAATAATATCAAATAAAAAATATCAGAAATACTTTATGGAAAAAAAAATTAAAATGAATAAAAAAAAGGAGAAGAGCACAATAGAGTATTCATGCAAAGTCCAACGACAATGAGACATAGAGAGAGCAAATACGCAAAGGGAAGGTAGGAGAATATTCACAAGACTCGAGAGGGAAACTCGAAAAAAACGAATGCAGTGTTTGTATTGATATGCATATATAATAAATCAATTTTAACATAAATCATATACTACAAAAGAAAAATTAAAAAGAGGTTCGGAACGGAAAAAAAATATATATATGAAATAAAAAGTATTTATAACAGCAATCAATTAATGTCACCTAAATATAATCCAACTTACATGTTAGAAATATTAAGAGTCAATTATAAATATTAAAATAATTTTATTATAGTTATAATATTAAGACTCTTGATATTACCCATTAAATGTTATATGACCTCATTAATTATTGATGCATTTAATCTCAATCAATGATTTGGTATATATTGGATGTACCAGATTATAAGTTATGGAATATATATTAGAGATTGTGTCTTTCCCTTCAACCTCAATGTCATTCTTTCTATCATAATACATATCAAAGTAAAGAAGGTTTAGAGTGATAAACTACTTCCACACAATTGCTCACAAGATGATGACTGCTGTTAATTCTTCATCATCGTTTTCGGTATGTCTTTATCTCTTATGTGTATGTAAAAATCATGTATTCCCAAAATTTTTTATTATGTTCTTATTTTATGATTTATGAACATGATATATTATGCAAACTAACATGTGGTAACAGAGCCAGGTTTAGCAATTCATGTTTTTCCATGTATAATTGATCATATTCTTGATTTTTGAAAAGTTCGGATTTTTAAATTTTATGATTTTTCCTAAAGATTTTTTATATGATTCTATGAATTCATGTTTCTGAATGCAGGTCGATTTTTGCTAATTATCGTTTCTGGATCCAAATTTTGAATTGATTTTGCAATTCACAAAAAGACAAAATTGTGCCTATTACTTTGCAATTCACAATTTTATATATTGGATTCAATGGCTACTGTACATATATTCAAAAAAGTATATTTGAATGATTATAATAGAACAAATTACATGCATAGAATGGATACATTACTTTTGTGCAAGGCTTACACATGATCTTTTATATATATGTTTGGATTTTTGCTTTTATATATAATCGAATATATAAAGCTAATGTTTACAAAGGCAAGATAAATGTTTGTGGCTTAATGTTTATATACATATTATTATATATATAAAGTACTAATTTTGAAATGTATTTTTGATTGGGTTAAAATTAAATGTTAAATTTTAATCCTATAATTGTTTAATATATATATATATATATATATATATATATATATATATATATATATATATATATATATATATATGCATTATTTATATTATGAATAATGCAGTATGTATAATGACATGATTTCCATTGTGATTGAATGAATTTTTTTACATCGTTTATGTTTATAAAAAATAATTGCAATATATATATATATATATATATATATATATATATATATATATCTGAAGTATGGATTGTATTGTCGTATATATACTTATTGTTAATTTTATTGATGCATTATATTGTGATTATGATATGAGATTGATATGTTAAGTTATTTTCTCACATTATGTCATGGTTTGTTAGTCACCAAAGTGGCCAAACTAAAAGGTGTAGATAACATAAAAGACATTTATTTGTGTGCATTATGGTTATAGTTTGTTAGTCACCAAAGTGGCTGATCTGGATAAATATTATACAAATACAAGGCCCAAACTAAAATCCTTTACTACTAAGAAAGCTCATAGTCAATGAAGGTTGCACAACCCATCTCTCCAAGTTGCACAATAGTTAGACAACAAAGATATCTCTATAACAGCGAGCTCAAGACAGCCATCAAGCTGCATAATATTAAAGACCCCATGACAGTAAGCACCATGATATTAAAGACTCCATGACGTCAAGCTCCTCAACATTAAACATGGCAGCTCTATTACTTTACCTCCAAGACAAAGGAAACTTGATCACTAAGTAACATCTCCCCAAGCTGCTCATCTCTCCACTATAAATACATGTATAAACACTAAGGTACATCATCTTCTCCTACATAATTAAACCTGCTTGAACCATATCTGACTTGAACATCGGAGTGTCTTGCAAGTACACCCCCCATCGCGTTCCATAGAAGACCCATGGGATAAAGAGGCCCAACTGCAAGATGCTCTGACCCAAGACGGTTCCAAGCTGTGTAGAGGAATATCACATGATCGGCCCAGTTGTAAAGATTTGGTCTGATCATTGGTGCCGTCTGTGGGAAAGGTAAACTTTAATTCCCACCCCAAAAGGTACGCACCATCTGTGTAAACGTTAAATTCTTTGGCAGCAGTAGTTATTAAATTTTCCGCGATGATACCCTCCCTTTCCGCGATGATACCTGATGTGCCTCTCGCAAGTATGATTTTCTATGTTAAAATTGATAAGAATTGAGTCACAAAAGAGAAATTTAATTACATATTTGCTAATTATATTGATTATTTCTTGTCAATAATATTTCTCACGTATTGATTGTATTTTTACAGGAAAAAGAATTGAAAAATATAAAAAGCCTATTGATGCAATTCCACACAAAGGAAAGTTTCATGTTGCATCATGTCGCATAGTACAAATGCCAGAGAAATGGCGTGGACTGGCACCAAATTGGCTCAGACTCGCGCCAGATCGCGGAAACTACAGCGGAGAATTTCCAGCGGCGCATCATGGCACCAAAGTGGCGACAACTGGCGCCGGTCCACGCAATCGGGTCTGACTTTTCGTATTCGAGACAGTAACTCCGCGCGTATTTGCGGCAAACCCGCGCCAACTGGCGCCGGGTTGCGAGAAAATTACACCGTCTTTTCGCGGGGGTATTTTTGGAAGAAGGAAAAAATAAGTTTATAAATAGGATCCTTGTGCTAGACCTAAGGATATCGGATTCAGACCTATTTCTTCAGAAGGAGACCGACGGTAGAGCTCAGGAGGATTCTTCTACAGTTCTTCTTCTTCTCTTTTCTTCGTAATTTTATGCTTTGGAATATTGGATTATTTTTAGCCATGATTATGCTTGGCTAGTTTTCTTTTATTGTAGTTAGGGTCACGAGCCCTATGTGAACCCTAATAAAGAAAATAGAAAATACGCACAAGGTAGAGACAAAGATAATTATATAAATGAGTAAAACTAAATCAATCCATCGTAACAAGGGTTCACATAGGGCTCGTGACCCTAACTACAATAAAAGAAAACTAGCAAGCATAATTATGGCTAAAAATAATCCAATATTCCAAAGCATAAAATTACGAAGAAAAGAGAAGAAGAAGAACTGTAGAAGAATCCTCCTGAGCTCTGCCGTCGGTCTCCTTCTGAAGAAATAGGTCTGAATCCGATATCCCTAGGTCTAGCACAAGGATCCTATTTATAAACTTATTTTTTCCTTCTTCCAAAAATACCCCTGCGAAAAGACGGTGTAATTTTCTTGCAACCCGACGCCAGTTGGCGCGGGTTTGGCGCAAATACGCGCGGAGTTACTATCTCGAATACGAAAAGTCGGACCCGATTGCGTGGACCGGCGCCAGTTGTCGCCACTTTGGTGCTATGATGCGCCACTGGAAATTCTCCGCTGTAGTTTCCGTGATCTGGCGCGAGTCTGCGCCAATTTGGTGCCAGTCCGCGCCATTTCTCTGGCATTTGTACTATGCGACATGATGAATAAAGTATTCCCCAAAGTCACGTCAATGTGGTATACCTGCCGCAAATCTTTGAGTTTTACCCAATGTTATTTTTCTATATTTGATGACACTTGGTTATACATCATTCTTTTCCAAACGAAGTGGTAGGACTTCACTAAAGATAATCCATTAAATTGATGGCATGGATGGCGATTTGCTATGGGCACCCCTATTATGATCCATTATGGGTATGATGCAATATATTCTAAACAGCATGCGCGATGCTTATGAATTTTCACACGCTGAGGAAATAAATTTCCAGTATCTAGCTTTAAAACACGTCGCTGTCTTAGGTATCACTCATATGTTTATGGGATTGCCACGAGAAAGCCACGCGGCTTCAGGCATGTACACAACATAGGAAGCCTACTTTGTCATGTCATAGGAACTATCGCGCCTTCTGTGCCATGTACTGTCCATATTGTAAAGTTGTTTAAAATTTGCCTTAAGGATCCAAGCGCAATGCTTATCCCAATGAAGACAAGGTAGATGCTTATATCTTATTATTAATATCAGACATTACAAATGTCGCATGAAGACAAATTTGCGCCTATCTGTAGCAGTGAGAAATGCTCTAATCGCGATGTATGCAAAACCTTTTTCATATTTGGCGACATGCACTATATTTGTGATCTATGGATGCGATTCCATGAGGATCAGTATTAATCCTTCTTACATAATACTGGTAGCAGCGCGATAATGGGATTATCTTGGTACTTTAAGCACTTGTCATACTGATATTGATTCTGCGATAACCATAGATGTTATTACATGATGCTGCATAGCTCGGATGACCGAGCGTGATATCAGTTCAGTAAGCTTACTCGGATGACCTAGCGCGATATTATTTTTGTCCCCTGTGTCTTTCTCCTGTCATTGGGCATAACACTGTGTCAACCATTTATCGATCATGTTCTCCAGAAATTGGGCATTGATTATAACTTTGTTGTTTCTCAGCATGAACTTGAAGAAGTGGATTCATTTATTTTGGTATCCCACGCGATCAATCCTGAAAACTTTTTTGTGGTGTTAACAGTTTTATATGATTCAAGATAGATGTATAATCTAGGTATGATTGATATCCCATAGGATCAACTTCGCGAAATATATCATGATGGGTAAAGTTAGCATATTGAGGATCAAGTTGTGTACAATTATCTATATATCTCAAATAGATTATCGATGGCGCAGGCTTAGAAGCTTAAGACATGATATGGTGCTTGAACTAACTTTTGCGCAAAGACCTGATATGGTGTTGCAGAAAACTTACAGCCTCTAGGCAAATCGATAGTTCCTATAAAAGAGGTTTAGCAATGACTGATAAGCATCAATCTCCTTAGGGTAAAAGCCCAGCAAAGGTTAAAAACTCAAGTCTTATATGATATTGACAAAGTCTAGTCTGAGCACATCCTAGGCTTACGAATCATTTTTATGAATCATCTTAGTCCTGTTACAAGGGATGAATTATGACAAAGGCCTGATAGGCTATCATATCTTTATGTGATTTAATCACTATTGTGATCATACTTCTTGCAAGATTTCATAAACTTGCAGGATGCTCACGCGATACAAATCATGACATTTATGACTTATTTTAACAATCTTCTGTCTCTGTTATGAAACTCATACAAGTTGCAGGGACCCATGGACAATAAACAGTGAAGATCTCAATCTCACTGAGAATGCAGATAGACTTAGAACAATTTATCTGATTTATATGCCCTTATCTTGAGGTATCTTAACTACTTCTATTGTGAAATCCATAAGAGATTGCAGGGCTCCATGACTGTTAAAAGGTGAAGACAAAAATCTCGCGTGAAACGCAGACAAACTCAAAATCAAATGCTACATTTCCTATCAGCAACATTATTATTTTAAACATGATCTTGTTAAAATTATCATCTCCATGATATAATGTTATTATTCTGTGAGGTCTATGGAAATTACAGGTTTCACCAAACAGAAGAAAAGTCCTCCAAGCCAAAGTGCAATGAAGAACATAACAGGATTCTCACACGAATCCTCCAAGTAACAGGATTCCTCTCAAGGATCCTATCAAATAACAGGGTTCTCACACGAATCCTCCAAGTAGCAGGATTCCTCTCATGGATCCTATCAAATAACAGGATTCTCTCACGAATCCTCAAAGTAACAGGATTCCTCTCATGGATCCTATCAAATAACAGGATTCTCCCACAAATTCTTCAAGTAACAGGACTCCTCTCATGGATCCTATCAAAAAACAGGATTCTCTCACGAATCTTCCAAGTAACAGGACTCCTCTCATGGATCCTATCAAATAACAGGATTCTCCCGCGAATCCTCCAAGTAACAGGATTTCTCTCAAGGATCCTATCAAATAACAGGATTCTCCCACGAATCCTCCAATTAACAGACTCCCTCACAAGGATCCTCTCAACGGATCGAAACTATTCACATCGCGATCCTCCATGATCAAGCGCGATACAAGGCAGGATGAACCCCACTTAGGGTCAAACTCCTTCCTAAAGCGCGATACATCTGGCATACGTCACTACATCTCGACAACATGCCAATAACAAAGGTACGCAAAATATATGCATTATGAATTATGAACTGTATAATAATGCAGAATACAATCATGAAGCTCTCAAGCACCTATACAAAAGTACAGACCATAGTTCCAGATGAAGGAACAAGCGCAATGAATTTTCCAGATTGATAAACAGACAAATCATCTCACAAAGACTTATACATCTCGCTACTCATGCTTTCGGCATAAGCAACGAGCTGGGGGGCTTCTGATCTGGATAAATATTATACAAATACAAGGTCCAAACTAAAAGCCTTTACTACTAAGAAACCTCATAGTCAATAAAGGCTGCACAGCCCATCTCTCCAAGCTGCACAATAGTTATGACAGCAAAGATACTTCTATAACAACAAGCTCAAGACAACCATCAAGCTGCATAATATTAAAGACCCCATGACAGTAAGCACCATGATATTAAAGACTCCATGACGTCAAGCTCCTCAACATTAAACATGGCAGCTCTATTACTTTGCCTCCAAGACAAAGCAAACTTGATCTTTAAGTAACATCTCCCCAAGCTGCTCATCTCTCCTCTATAAATACATGTATCAACACTAAGGTACATCATCTTCTCCTACATAATTAAACCTGCTTGAACCATATCTGACTTGAGCGTCGGAGTGTCTTGTAGGTACACCCCTCATCGCGTTCCATAGAAGACCCATGGGATAAAGCGACCCAACTGCAAGATGCTCTGACCCAAGACGGTTCCAGGCTGTGTAGATGAAGCTCACATGATCGGCCCAGTTGTAAAGATTTGGTCTGATCAGTGGCCAAACTAGAATGTTATCGCATGAATAAAATTGTCATTTATCCATGTACTTATGAAATACCAATTACTGAAGTAAATTGGATAAATTGACGTTGCTGATTATTAGAAATGAAGGTTTCACCCAAAGGTGAATCATATTCTATAATTAGTGACATTATGTGGCAAATTACTATTTTGATAAAATATGTTTTAATTATCCAAAGATAATGGATAAATTTAATTGAAAAATATTTTTGTCTATTAATGTTTTGGTATTTGCTTATGATAAGTATATTGTAGTATCTACACAAAGGAGTGCTACTTTGTGCTTGTATGATTTTATTTGAATCGCATTTATGATTATTCATGAGCTTTCGTGTATATTATTTTAATTGTAGTTTTTTCCATTAATTCACAAGCTTCATCTGTTACTATGTTTGCTGGTGAGAATTTCTCAAAATAGCGTGAACAAGTCAACTTTCACTTAGGTGTAATGGATCTTGACTTGGCACTCCTTGAGAATGAACCCAATGCTATTACTGAAACTAGTAGTGAGGAAGAGAAATCTCACCATAAGGCATGAAATCGAAGTAACAAGTTGAGCCTTATGTTCATTAAGATGACTGTTGCCAACAACATTAAGTCAACCATTCCATAAACAGAAAATGCAAAAGAATATATGAAGTTTATGGAAGAATGCTTCCGATCAGCGGACAAGTCACTTGTTGTTACTCTTATGGCACAGCTCACGACCATGAAATTTGATGGGTCGCGAACTATGCAAGAGCACATTATTGAGATGACTAATTTCTACAGCAAAACTTAAGACCTTGGGATTTACTATTGAGGACTCATTCTTGGTTCAATTTATTTTGAACTTGCTGCCTTCTGAATATGGGCCATTTCAAATTAACTATAACACTATTAAGGACAAGTGGAATGTTAATGAATTGGCCAGTATGCTCGTTCAGGAAGAAGGGCGTTTAAAGAACCATGTGAGTCACTCTGTTAATCTCATGGGTTAGAAAGCTGGGAAATGATTGAAAGCAAGATTAAGACACTTCAAGAAAAAGAAAGCATATGTGCAAGATGGGCAGGAGAAAGAAAAGAAGGAACTAAAGGACATTAGTTGCCACTTCAGTAAGAAGTCTGGGCACTATCAAGTTGAATGTCCTAAACATATAGCTTGGTTCGAAAAGGAGGGTAAGTATCAATCTTTCGTAAGTTTTGAATCAAATTTAATTGAAGTTCCTAATAATACTTTGTGGCTTGATTCTGGTGCTACAACTCATGTTTCCAACAACTTGCACGGATTCGTTACGATCCGAACTATAAATCCAAATGAAGATTGTTTTCTCTTTATGGGAAACAGAAAGAAATCTTCGATTGAAGGCATAGAGACTTATCGTCTGGTCTTAGATAGTGGCTATCATTTAGACCTATTACACACCCTTTATGTACCTTCATTATCTAGGAACCTTATTTCAGTTTCTATGTTGGATATTAATGGTTTTAAATTTATGTTTGGATCTAGTTATTTTAATTTATATAAGAATATTGATGTTGTAGGTTCTGGTATTCTGATTGATGGTTTATATAGATTGAAATTGAATGAGTCTTATGCTGAATCACTACTTAATGTTGTTTATAATGTTGGATTTAAGCGTAATATAGAGAATGAAAATTCTGCTTTCTTATGGCATAGAAGATTGGGTCATGTATCCAAAGAAAAATAATGAGATTGGTGAAGAATGATATTTTGTCAAATTTAGATTTTACTGATCTTGAATTATGTGTGGATTACATTAAGAGAAAGCAAACCAAACATAATAAGAAAGATGCAACAAGAAGCACCCAACTTCTAGAGATTATACACACTGATATATGTGGACCTATGGACACTCCAGCTTTTAATGGGGAAAAATATTTCATTACCTTTATTGATGATTTTTCACGCTATAATTATATCTATTTGCTTAATGAAAAATCTCAATCAGTAAATGTGCTAAAGACATTCATTAAGGAGGTTGAGAGGAAGTAAGATAAAAGGTGAAAATCGTAAGGTCAGATAGATGTGGTGAATATTACAGTAAATATAATGAGTCAGGACAATATCCAGGTCCATTTGCAAAATTCCTCAAAGAGCATGACATATGTGCATAGTATACTATGCCGGGCACACCACAACAAAATGGTGTGGCAGAAAGGCATAACTGGACATAAATGCATATGGTCAGGAGCATGATGAGTAACTCTCATTACCCAAAAATTTGTGGACTTATGCGCTTAAAAGTGTGACCTACTGGCTGAATAGGATTCCTAGTAAGGCAGTTCAAAAGACTCCTTTTGAATTGTGGACAAGAAAGAAACCTAGCTTAAGGCACCTGCATGTTTGGGGTTGCCCAGCTGAAGCAAGGATTTATAATCCACATGAAAAAAGTTAGACTCTCGAACGATTAGTGGATACTTTATTGGTTATCCCGAGAAGTCCAAAAGTTAGTGGGAGTTCTAAAAGGGAAATTATGGAAATAAAGGAGACTAGGGTAAATATTTCTTTACCTACAATTGTTACTTCATGTACTAAATTCCTTAATGTTGTTCCAGTTGTTATAGAACAAGATGACAACACTGAACAACATTTGAATGAAGAAATACTCCCAACAGATGCTAACTTGTAGAATGCTAATGCACAAGAAAGAACCACATGAAATAGAATTAAGAAGATCCTAAAGGGAACGTAGGCTAGTTATTTCGAATGATTATGTGGTTTACCTGCAAGAGTCAGATTATGACATTGGAATCAATAAAGATCAAGTTTCGTTTTCACAAGCCATAAAAAGTATAGAATTCGATAAATGGATTGAAGCTATGAAAGAAGAGCTAAAAGCCATGGATCAGAATGATGTCTGGGATTTCGTCGAATTACCTAAAGGTTCCAAAAGAGTCGGTTGTAAGTGGATCTTTAAGATGAAACGCGACTCCAATGGTAATATTGAACGGCATAAAGCTAGATTTGTTGCTAAGGGTTATACTCAGAAAGATGGCATTGATTATAAAGAGACATTTTCACCTGTCTCAATAAAAGATTTATTAAGGATAATTATGGCATTGGTGACTCATTAAGATTTAGAGCTACATCAAATGAATGTGGAAATAGCCTTTCTTAATGGTGACTTTGAGGAGGAAGTTTATATGGATCAACCTGAAGGTTTTTCCATGGAAAGTGAAAGAAAATTGTGTGTAAACTCAATAGGTCAATATATGGACTTAAGCAAGCATCCCGACAAAGGTATATCAAGTTCAATACCATTATTACATCTTTTGGATTTGAGAAAAACATTGTTGATCAGTGTATTTACCAGAAGATCAGTGGGAGTAAGTTTGTTTTCTTAGTTCTTTATGTTGACAACATCTTTCTTGTTGTAAATGATTTGAGTATATTGCGTGAGACTAAAGATTTTCTCTCAAATTTTTTTGAAATGAAAGATATGAGAAATGCGTCATATGTGATTGGAACAGAAATATTCCATGATCGATCACAAGGATTGTTTGGACTATCTCAGAAAGGATATATTGAGAAAATTCTAGAGAGATTTAATATGAGTAAATGCTCACCTGGAGTTGTTCCTATACAGAAAAGTGATAAATTTAGTCTCATGCAATGTCCAAAGAATGATCTTGAACAGAAAGAAATGGAATCAATTCCATATGCCTATGTTGTGGGCAGCTTAATGTATGCTTAAATCTGTACTCGGCCAGATATCAGTTTTGCGGTTGGGATGTTGGGCAGATATCAAAGTAATCTAGGAATGGAACATTGGAAAGCTGCAAAGAAATTTTTAAGATAACTTCAAGGCACGAAGGATCACATGCTCATGTACAAAAGGTCCAATGAATTAGAAGTAATTGGATATACTGATTCAGATTTTGGTGGATGTCTTAATAGTAGAAATTCAACCTTTGGCTACTTGTTTATGTTTGCCCAAGGAGCCATATAATGGAAAAGTGCAAAACATACTATCGTTTCTTCATCCACTATAGAGGCAGAATTTGTGGCATGTTTTGAAGCCAAAACTCATGCATTATGGCTGCAGAACTTTATTTCAGGGCTTACGGTTGTCGACACCATTAGCAGGCCACTAAAAATTTACTGTGATAATTCTATAGCAGTATTCTTCTCTAAGAACGAGAGATACTCTAAAGGTGCCAAACATATAGAGTTAAAGTATTTTTCTGTTAAAGAGGAGGTTCAGAAACAGAGAGTGTCAATTATGCACATCAGAACCGAACACATGATGGCAAACCCTTTGACGAAAGGGTTACAACCAAAGCTATTTAAAGAACATGTTAAAAGTTTGGGCCTTGCTTGTATTAAAGATTATTGATGTATGACACTTTGAGCTCACCTATGTGTTTCTGACATACTTTATGTTTTCTTGTTATTTTATGGTCGTATACACATTATGAATTTTGACAAGGAAGTCTCTGTAAGACATTATGTAGACCATTATGTTTCCTATATTATGAATTTTATATGATGGATTGTTGGTGTTGTAATATATGGAAGGGAATGTACTGAATTAATAGCACACTACCGCCATAACTCACACTTGACAATTTATCTTTCATGATGACTAACATTAGAGATGAACATGTATATTATGATTAATCGGGCCAAGTGGGAGAATGTTAGAATATTAAGAGTCAATTATAATATTAAAAGGATTTTATTATAATTATAATATTAAGACTCTTGATATTACCCATTAAACGTTATATGGCCCAATTAATTACTGATGCATTTAATCTCAATCAATGATTTGGTATCTGATGGACGTACCAGAGTATAAGTTATGGAATATATATATATTAGGGATTGTCTCTCTCCCCTTCAACCTCAATGTCATTCTCTCCATCATAATACATATCAAAGTAAAGAAGGCTCAGAGAGAGAAACTACCTCAACACAATTGCTCACAAGATGATGACTGTTGTTAATCCTTCATCATCGTTTTCGGGTATGTCTTTATCTCTTATGTGTATGTGAAAATCATGTATTTCCAAAATCCTTTATCATGTTCTTATTTTATGATTTATGAATATGATATATTATGCAAACTAACAAAAGGTTCATAGAAAAATGCTTACCCCACCAACAATGTTGAGAGATTGAACAACACATGTAGTTTGGTCTTTAGCTGAAAATCTGGAATATGTTTGGTCGCTTTACACTAAAGAGCAAATCCTTTTTTCCTCTATCCTTTCATCCCAAAAACTTGTCAACTATTTATATGAAGATTAGTCAACTATTATGGGAACACCTAATGCAGTCTGCCTTGTTGTGGCAAGGCACTTTGCAACTGCTCATGTGCTGATAGTCACTGTTGTGTTGGAGGGGTATCAGGGGGGATCCCGAATTTGGCCATTTCGGTGCCTGCGGGGCAAAAGGAATAGGTTGCATCCCAACGTAAGATATTCTGGTGTCTTACGTTGGGGAATCTTGCTACAGGGAGAAGGGATAGTAGCAATGGTAGGGCTGAGGTGGCAAGTGACTTTGACTTTGGGAGGTAGAAACTGAACTCGTACTTTTTTATTTTGGGAGTTTCTGTCCTAAAATAAAAAAGTAGGATCTTGTAAATAATATTGTCAAGTTTGATAATTCATAGTCACGAGTTTCTGTACGTCTACTCCTGTCAAAAATAATATTGTATTCAATTTGTTTGATAAAATGTGATAAAATCTTGCTACATTTTTGTTTAGTTAAGCTTCATGAAAATGAACTCGTATTTTTTTATTTTTGGAGGTAGAAACTAACTAAATTTTGTCTTTGATGTTTCAAATTTGAACTGATTGGGATACATTCTTGTAAATGATAGAATGCATATCCTTCCCTGTTACAATTATCTATTTCAATACAAAATTACAAACCATAAATAATTCATAACTGTATATTTTCTATGTTCTTTGTAGTGATTATTATGGGGAAAAGTGCTACTATTGATGCTTATTTTAAGAGAAAGAATAGTGAGTCTTTGTCCTCATCTACTTATAATGTTGAATTGTCAATTATTGAGACTTCTTCTTCAAAGTCTCCTAGAATTGAAAATAAAGAGGTGGTTAAAGAAGATGATCTTGCTTCATTGGAAAGAGATCCTGGACTACGCCCTCCAATATGGAAATTTCCTATAAATCAACAAGATGACATCCGTCGTGCGTATCTTAAACTTGTTGGTCCATTTCAGTGCAAGATTCAAAATTGTCCTTTCTTTGGGCTAGAGAAGAATCAAGTCATTTTTGCTCTTCCTGGTTTGATTTGTTTCCATCTTGGTTAGAGTATTCTCCCACTAAAGATGCTTTGTTTGCCTTGTTATTTATTTAGTAAATCAGGTGGAAATGGTCGCTTTGGACTTAGTACATTTGTTGTTGAGGGACTCAGAAATTGGAAAAAGGTTAATGATGGAGAAAATTGTGTTTTTCTGTGCCATGTCAGAAAAATATTATCTCAATGCATAAAAATGTTGTGAGATCATATAGTGACCTTATGAACTAATCTCAACATATTGAGATATTGGTTGAAAGACTTACTTATCAGCATATTGCAGGTAATCGTTTGAGACTACAAGTTTCTGTGGACGTGACAAGATGGCTTGCTTTGCAAAGATGTGCTTTTAGAGGTCATGATGAAAACTTAGATTCATTTAATCGGGGTAATTTCCTGGAGATGATTAAGTTTTTAGCTTCCTATAATCAAGAAGTTGCATCAGTTATTTTAGAAAAAGCTTCTCATAATGCTTCATATAGTTCCCCTCTAATTCAAAAGGAAATTCTTCATGTTTTCTCTCAAAAGGTAAATGACACAATACAAGAAGAAATCTCCAATGCCAAATTTTTTCTTATTGTTGATGAAGCTAGTGATGTATGAAAAAAAGAGCATATGACTATTGTTTTGAGATTCGTAGATAAAGATGATTTTATACGGGAAAGATTTCTCGGTCTTGTACATGTGAAAGATACAAGTGCTAAGACTCTGAAACAAGGATTATGCAACTCTCTTCGTCACCATAATCTTGATGTTCCAAATATTCGTGGACAAGACTATGATATAGCTAGCAATATGCAAGGTGAATGGAATGGATTGCAGGCTTTAATTTGCGCTGAGTGTCCATATGCTTATTATGTTCATTGCTTAGCTTATTGTCTTCAACTTGTCTTGGTTGTTACATCTCATAAGGTAAAACATGTTCATCAATTTTTTGAAAAATTGAACTTCATAATTAAAATTGTTACTTCTTCTTGTAAGCATAATGATGAGTTAAGGGTTGCCCAAACAAAGGAAATTGTAAGAATGATTGCTATTGATGAACTCGAATCAGGAGCTAGTCTTAATCAGATTGGTACTTTGCATCGAGCTGGAGCTACTTGTTGGAGTTATCATTACAATTCGATATGCAGTTTGTTTCAAATGTTTAAAGCCACATGTGAAGTTCTTGACAATATTTCTAATGAAGGAAAGACAACATCACATCGTGGAGATGCAGATAATGCATGCTTATCATTGACACCTTTTGATTTTGTCATCATATTGCACCTTATGAAGGAAATTATGGATAGTACTGAAGTCCTTTGTCAAGCTTTGCAACTAAAGTCTCAAGATATTTCAAATGTTTTACATCTGGTTTCAACTACAAAAGAGTTACTTTAGAAACTAAGAGAGTCGAGTTGGGATGCTTTTTTGGTTCATGTTCAAGAATTTTGCAGAAAACATGACATTGACATTCCAGATATGAATGCAAAATATATTGGAAGGAGAGGTTGTGCTCGAAATGAACAAGATAATTTTTCTACTGAGAAATTTTATAGGGTAAATATCTTTTGTGCTACAATTGATTATCAATTGCAAGAATTAAATAGCAGATTCAATGATAATACTGTTGAATTACTTACTTTGAGCATGACTTTAGATCCAAGAAACATGTATAAGTCATTTAACAGTGATGATATTTACAAACTTGTTGATAAATTTTATTCTAGAGATTTCACAGAACATGAAAAATTGCATTTGAAGATGGAGTTATAACATTGTGAGCTTGACATTCCCAAAAATCTAGATTTGACTAATTTATCAACTACATCTAAATTATGTCAAGAGCTAGCAAAAATTGAAAAGTCTATCATTTACTCTCTTATTCTTATCAACAGAGTTATTAGACTTGTACTCACTCTTCCAGTTTTTAGTTTTAGCACGAATTCAATTATATATGAGTTTAAGCAATGTCAAGTGAAGTGATATTAATTTCAGTAATAAATTTCTTTTAATTTTTTGTATATTAGGTCTACTTTTATTTATGATATAATATTTTTTATTTTCGTCCTACTCGTGTTAAAATTCATGCGTCCGCAGCTACCTACACCAAGGAGATCTTGGGCGCTCGGTCTTGATATCTGAAGAAACTTTGTGTCCCTACCCACCATAACGTTTGGCAGAGAAATGTTCATGCAGATAGAGAGAGAGAGAGAGAAAAAATGACGACTTCTTGATTTCTGAAGAAACTTTGTGTCTTCATGAGATATGGTTTCAAAGTTGCAGTGCAGCTCATGAAAAAACTCTCTCTATCTTTCTCTGTGTGTAACTTATAAGTAGGATCTAAGAGCAAAAATGAAGAGAGAACGCGAGAATGCTTCTCTACAGTCTCCGTTGATTGAAGATGGATTCTTAGTTGACGTAAAGCAAAACAAATCATCAGGGGGAATAGAAAGAAGGGAAATTGTTGAAGAAGTGAAGAAGCTGTTATGGCTTGCAGGGCCTATGGTATCTGTGACCCTTTTAAATTTTTCTCTACAAGTTATATCTGTCATGTTTGTGGGGCATCTTGGCAACTTGCCTCTCTCCGGTGCTTCTATGGCCACTTCTTTTGCCTCTGTCACAGGTTTCAGTTTATTGGTCAGTTCTTATCTTTGATATCTTCTAATAATACCCTTATATTGGATTCCGAGTTTTGTGTTGGTTGGTTGTAGAAAGTACAGTTCTTTGTCAATGGCAAACCAAGAAAATTTTGAAATGGGACGAAATTGTAATGTCTAATCTTTCAGCAAGTTACAATTATTTATGGAAAAAAAAAATCTTATATTGTAGGAGAATTCTAATCTCATATCTACATCAAGTGTGAGTCCCATTTATTTAAAAACAAAAAACAAAAAACAAAAAAAATGAGAGGAACACTTTTTTATGGTGTGGGTAGGAAGAGTTTGTTTTCTCATGTAATATGAGAAAAACAAATCCCTTTATTTATATCATAAGAAAATGGGAAAACATTTTCTCATCATAGGAGAGTTGTTCTCTCCTACTAGTGACCCTTCGATTTTCGTGCAATATTTTCTTTTGTTTTTTATATTTTTTTAATAGATGTGGGTCCCATATAAGATGTGTCTACAACATGAGAAAATTTTCTCTTACCAAATGAAAAAATCAAAACCCTAAAAAAATATAGAGATGGTAGTCAAAACAAAAGTCTTATTTGAGCTTGGGGAGATCAATCTCTATACAATAAAAAAAGATACGTTATTCTACCTATCTTTTTTTATACCTATTATACCTACACTCTCTAACACCGTTAGATTATAATTTAAGAAAAGAGAGAAATAATAAAGGTTAATTGAGATTTTGATCTAATGATGTTGGAGAATGATAGGTAAGGTATGCATGAAAAAAAAAGGTAGGTAGAATAATTTATCCAAATTAAAAAAAGATAAAGTTTCGAGATTAAAAAAATGTATGAACTTCAGTATCGCCCACCCTGCTCTCCTTGCTCCACCACTGCCCTCTGTACTTCTTGTTGAGCCGATAAGGTAGCTCACGGTAGGGAGAGACCATTAACTATGAACTAAATGAGTAACGATATTAACTGGACTTAGACGCTATAATCAAACTCAAATCTTAAGGTATTAAATATATGAGTTTTTCTACTTATATAATGCTCACTCAATCTATTATTATTAACAGATGTGACATTTCAGTCACTCATGCTTAAATTTCTTATAGTACTATTCACTTGCTCGCTTTTGTAAATCCTAAATTGTGTGAATTTGGAATCATCACTGAGGTTAGATATAGGACATAAAGTCAGTCAATACGATTAGTTCAAATTGTTACCTGTTGCCTATGGTTTATATCACAAACTTATCTTTTCAAGGAAATAGTTGATAAGGAAGCTGGCAATGGATAATGGAGAGTACTCTGAGCTATTCTCATTGGTATTATTATTTTTGGTTGAAACAGGTAGGAATGGCAAGTGCCTTGGACACCTTATGTGGACAGTCATATGGAGCAAAGCAGCACAGAATGTTAGGGATACACATGCAGAGAGCAATGTTCATTCTTATGATTGTTAGCATTCCTCTTGCTGTTATATGGACTAACACAAGGTCCATTCTGATCTTCCTTGGCCAAGATCCTGAAATATCTGCTGAAGCTGGCAAATATGCTCAGTTAATGGTTCCAAGCCTTTTTGCCTATGGTCTTCTCCAGTGTCTCAACAGATTCTTGCAAGCCCAAAATAATGTGTTTCCAATGATGTTCAGCTCTGGAGTCACTACTTCACTACATTTTCTTATATGTTGGCTTATGGTATACAAATCTGGACTAGGAAGCAGAGGAGCTGCCATAGCAAATGCTATATCTTACTGGTTAAATGTTTCCATACTCTCACTCTATGTCAAGTTTTCTCCTTCTTGTGCAAAAACTTGGACAGGTTTTTCCATAGAGGCATTGCACAACATCCCTTCATTTCTGAGGCTTGCCATTCCTTCAGCTGTTATGGTTTGGTAATTACAACATATCCATGTTTACTGTGTTGTGTTGCTTGTCTTAACAATACACATTGAATTCTTTTTTGATGTTTTCTATTTTTATTATCGTTATAATGGTGAACAGCTTGGAAATGTGGTCATTTGAAATGATGGTTCTCCTTTCGGGTCTTCTTCCAAATCCAAAGTTGGAAACATCTGTGCTGTCTATCTGGTTTGGATATTTATTGATATGCTTTGCAAAATTGTTATTATACTTAATTAATCAACATTATTATTATATTTTCATCAACTTATCGTCAATGACTTGTTTTTTTAAGCTTGAATACCACAGCACTTGTTTGGATGATCCCCTTTGGACTCAGTGGAGCTGTAAGGTTAGTATTTCTTATAAAGTTTCAGAATTAATTGGTAATCTAACCGTTTTACTTTAAGCACACATGTATCAAACGTTCTGTTTTCTTCCTAATTTGCTCTTTAGTATGTATATAGCTGCATTATTGCTTGCATGATTCTTGCAGCACTCGTGTATCAAATGAACTTGGAGCTGGTCATCCACATGCTGCTCGTTTAGCAGTGCGTGTTGTCTTCGTAATTGCCATAATTGAAGGCATCTTAGTTGGAACTGTGACAATATTAATACGCAATATTTGGGGCTATGCGTATAGTAATGAAGTAGAAGTGGTCAAATATGTGGCAACTATGTTGCCAATTCTTGCAACATCCAACTTTCTGGATGGACTCCAATGTGTTCTTTCAGGTTTTTCCTATTTCCCATTTCTTTCATTTATGATCTACATTGGAGCTATAACTCAAAAGCAATGATAGAGACAAATTTGGATATGGAAACTTCCAATATATCATAACGTATCACTATATGTGAATGGCATATTGCATAAATATGTGAATGGCATACTGACAAGTGACAAATGAGACTTAAACAGGGCTAGCTTGTTTTGTAGCCATTCTTCTTTAGGATCCACAGTTCCTTCTTGCATGTCTCATAAGCATGAACTAGATGATTTATTTTTTAAACCTTACCAATGAATCTGAAAGAAAAGCAAGTCTTGAAGAGGAAAACTTACATTGGGTGTTAAATTAATACTGCAAATTCTTTGGTGTGTGATAGCTATTCAGTTAGTACAAATGATATTTTTCTTCACTTTGTCTCAAATTATAATTCAGGCACTGCTAGAGGATGTGGTTGGCAGAAAATTGGTGCATTTGTGAATCTGGGGTCATACTATTTAGTTGGGATTCCATCAGCTATTGTATTAGCTTTTGTGTTGCACATTGGTGGCAAGGTAAAAAAAGTTCATTATTTTGTAACATAGCCTTGTGACCCATGGTCAATTTTACAAAAATTGAAGTCATCTGATTTTGTTCTACCTTCTAAATATTTCATGTAGGGGCTCTGGCTGGGGATCATATGTGCTCTCATTGTTCAAGTAATTTCTCTAATGATCATTACTATACGCACTGATTGGGAACAAGAGGTGAACTTCTTCATTTTTTTAAATCTCTTTCATCCTTTCATTTATGTGATGTTGGATGATGACATGCCTATATTTTTCTGACTCCATATTCAGGCAAAGAAGGCTACAGATAGAGTCTATTGTTCAATAACACCAGACAGCATAGTCTCATGAAGTTGCAATTTCTTTGCAGATACACATTCTGACTGAGTTCTATTTGGATGAAAGCAATACAAGCTTTGTTACAATTCTTCCAAATAAGAAGTCTAGGTGCAAATATATATGGCCAAAAGGGTAATATCATGATCTCTGATAATATAAAGTAGTGTACAATATAGATGATCCAACTGGCCATTGGAACTGAAGAATATCGGTAGAAGACATCTTTTAATGATATTTTTTTCTTTTTTATACAAGTGAGAATTGAACTCATAACCTAATATAATCTATCTAAACTCTTTATCACTGGATCAATTCTATTGGCTTGGCATCTTTTAATGTTTTATCCACGGAAAAGATGTATAAATTGTATGTTCGTAGTTTTGAGCTTTGGTGGTTTTTAACTTTTTATAGATTATTGGATTTTGGTGATTACTTTGACTAATTTAGAGTTTTTTTTTTAATATTATTAATATGAGTCATTAGACAGCAAAGATGTTAGCTTGATCAAAAAAAAAATTTAAATAATATCTAGTAAAAAAACGTGAGAAATATTTTAGCAAAAAAGCAAAATAAAAAAACAATTTCTTTTAATTATCTGTAATACAAAAAAAATAAAAAAAGAGGAGAAGAACACAATGCCAAAGTTTTTGTCAGTTTTATTGTTGTCTCCAAATACATAGTCCAAGATAATGAGACATAGGCAGTGCAAATAGGTACAGACAGGGAAAAAAAATGAAAAGGAAGGAACAAGGAGAGAGAATATCCACAAGAGATAAACCTGAAAAAAAAAAACAAATGCAGTGGTTAAACTGCACATTGGAGACTTCAATGTATTCTATCCATTAAATGAAATGGAAGCCATTTAGATTTTAGAGAGGGGTTGGAGGGTTTGAAGAAAGTAAGGACAGAAGGGTGAAGGTTGGTTACTTGGTTCTGATTTTTCTGCACCCTTTGAGAAGAAAATACTGAGTGAGAATTCAATAGAGACTACCTGCAGTGCATGATTTTCCTGAAGTTCTATCTTAGTTCCCGAAGAAAGCAATGACCTTTATGTAGCTACAAAAAGAAGAGTGATGGAGCCACCTTTGTTAGATTGAACAACACGTCAACTACTTTGCAATTCAAGGTGCACGATCTACCCTTCAGTTTGTATCATTGGAAATTTCATGCATTTACTAGAATTTTGATTGGTTTTAGCATGTGCAGTGACATTTATTTTGTTATGATCTGCATATATAATAAAGGGAATTATCTCTATTCAGCTGCAAAAAAAAAAATTATTCCGTGCAGCAGTCACATATTTAGGATATGATTTCGTATTTTGAGATTTTTTTTTTAACATAAATCTCAAAATACGAAACTGTATCCTGAAAAGTATGTGTCAGCTAAAGATAATTTCTTTGCCACAACAGGAAATTAATAGAACTATATAATAAATCAATTTTAACATAAACCTTATACTATATAAAAAAAAAAGGTTCACAACTGCAACTAACCATAGACCCGTTAACTTCACAGCATCATTATAAGACCCATCATCATGCAGCCACCATAACCGCCGGCAATCCGCCACCAAGAGCACCGGCCAGCCATGCCCTTGTGTTGTGCCCCCTGTTTTTAGTTTATCTAATTTGGATTATTAATGTTTATTTGATTGTCTTGGGTTAAGCTTTTATATATATATATATATATATATATATATATATATATATATATATATATATATATATAGTTTATTTTTGAGTGGGTTAATGAATTTGCACTCTAAAGTTATTTATTATTAACATTTCATGTTTAATATCTGATACACAAATTAGTAAGAATGTTTGTTTTTAGCATTTTATGATGCGACATTGGGTTCATTTAATAAAAAGAATTTAAAAATTATTATGGCCTTATCTCATGAGCCCATATCTTTATGGCCCACAATAGACAATTACCTAAGGTAGTGTTTGGTTGGGGAGAAGTAAAAATTTTCCTAGCCAAGTGCAGGTGGGAATGTGAAACTCCATGTTTGGTAGAAGCATTTTGGTTGATTTTGACGTCAATCAGCTTTGTCTAGCATTTGCGAAAACAGGATAAAAGCACTGTTTGAAAGTCCTCTGAGAAGGTGGTATTTCTTATGGAAAGCAGATAACTTGAAAAAGGTGATCATATTGAAGACAACTTTACCCCTCTTCCACTGGTCAATGACCTAGTCGTCATTGGTGATCTCTTCTAGCATTTATGGTGTTCGGCCTTTTGTTCCTTTTTTAAGGAGTCTCCCTAGCAGATATGCAAACAGAGAAGAGACCTTTATTGTGTCGATTCCAGCTTGTTTGTTTTCTTCTTTCATGGATGTAGACTTTAGTTTCGATTCCAATCAAAATCAGCATAGAGCACCAAGCAAGAGTCTCAATGATCAGTGAAATTATCTGTCAATAGATCATATAACAGCTTTAATTCTCAGAGTCAACATCTGACAAAAAAGGACTAAGCAGAAGAATTAAAAGGTATTGTATGAAAAAATGATAATGCAAATAGGTTATTTCTTTTGGGTTTTTTTTTTGTAATTTTATTAAATTTTCTCATCAATATTTTATCTTCAACCAAACACACATTTAGTAATTTAACTCAATTTTCCTGGTAAAATTTTGTCCAACCAAACAATATTTTTTAAACTTTCTCATATAACTCACTTTCCCCGCATATCCCTAGTAATTACATTTTCTTAGTAAAACAAAAATTTTCTCCAACCAAATATTACCTAAGAGAAATACAGAAACAATCCTATTAGATAAGATAATAATCTTATCATGTGAATTGAATATTAGGCCTTTTATATTTCCAAGAGACCCACAATCCTATCATATAATTATTTATAAATAAGAGGTTAAATCAATCAGAAATACATTTTATATTATTTATTAATTATCATTGTGCAGACAGACTCACTCTTTGACTATATCGTTCATCATAATACATAATAATCTACAATCCTCTAAGATATATTTCTCATAAGTATCTGAGAGCATATTACATAAACTCACCAATCTGTCATTGGACACTCTCAATCCCCTGGATCGAATAAAAATAATATATAAAACTTTATAACCCTTTCCTTATTATGTAAATTTAGCTTGTTATTAGTTTTATTAGGATATGGATTTTAATTAAAAAAAAAGTACGAGTCGTGTAGATTTATCCGCCTTTTTTTGGTAAGTGGTTATTTTATTTCGAAAAGAGAAAAGAAAAGAAAATTATTTAATTTATTTTTCATTATTAGGTATTAATTTTTAGCAAATTTGTGTATATGCAATCAATAAGAATACATTAAAGCCACCAAGTATTCTCCTTCTTTATTTTTTGTACATTGCTTTAATTTAATTGAATATTTTCCATATTGATAGCGACAAGCCGACAAGTACCGTAATAAATGAGATGCTCATTAATAATGGATATGAACAATTCAAAATAAATTAAATACTATTTAGTTAATTTAAAAAAATAAGTAGCGTTAAAATCATTCTTAATACACAGGTTAACAAGGCTCAAGATTAAAATAATCTGGCGTCAATTGAAGTTTCAAATAATTAAATGGGTTTCCTAGTGCCTATAAACACATAATTCTGCCCCCGTTGTTCTCATCATATCATTTTATGTCCATTTTCAAAAGGCTTCAACTCTTCATATAGATCATTTTACATCCCCATTTCAATATAAATAAAGAACCCTTCGTTCTTTTAGCAGGTAACCATAAATGAAGAACAGTTTATAAATTCTCATATGTATAACCTCTCTCTTTCTCTCTTTCTTAGAAGGATTTTTGACTCTTGATATACTACCACTTTTAAAACAAATTTTTTTTTTTTTGATTCACTCTTTTGTTTTATTTTTCCAAATGTGCCAATTTTATTGAAGTAGATCCCACCAATATGGTAATACCTATTTGCTGTATTTTCTATGGGAAAAAAAATTGCAAGTTGTCCACTACCAAGATTTTGTACTTCCCCATTATGAGTTATTAACTATATATAAGCAGCATCCAGTTAATTATTTCTTGCAATTAATGTTTGTAATGTCAAATTACCACTAAGTTCATGGATATTTTCTTGTTATCTTTCATATAAGAAATATTGTATATCCAATTAGGCTACTTTTTCTAGAATATTAGGTTGTATTTAGTGATTATCTTAATTTGATTGACAATTGTGATAAACTACATATACAAAAAGCTAGAGTTTGGTGCCTCATGGTGTTGATTTAAATAAAATGCAGTGAGAACCATCACTTGAAAAGAAAATTAAGAATGAAAAGAGTTTGGAAGCAGGAAGTGGTTGAAGAAGTGAAGAAGCAACTATGGCTGGCTGGTCCTCTGTTCAGTGTTGGTCTGCTGCAGTATAGTTTGCAAGTGATATCTCTTATGTTTGTGGGTCATCTTGGTGAATTGCCTCTTGCAGGTGCTTCAGTGGCCAGTTCCTTTGCATCTGTCACTGGTTTCAATTTGTTGGTAAGGAAGTTTCTATTTATTGTAGCTCAATTTATTTTATTTTATATTATCCATTGCTTCATGGATCATTTAACTAGTCCAATTCGAGCCAAATAAAAATATATGAGCGGCTAAATTATTCTTATAAAATTTTAACACAGTTGCATTTCAAGAGATTCGAACTCAAGACCACTAATTAAGTTCGAACAACTCTTTATCAATTGATCCACATACATGGTGCTTGGTGGTTGTGAGAATTTTTTTGGCACTACTGTAATACCTACATCCATACTAAAAAGGAAAAGTTCTTAAGACTTAAAGAAAAATATAAACAAAATTTGGGTTAAAATGGATGAAAAAATTTCCTATTTAAAAAAAAAAAAACAATAGTTCGGTACTCTTGCTTCATTGAAAAAAATTTCCGGTGGTTACATGTCAAAACTTTATGTATCAGCGATTAGCCTTTGCAACTTTTTTTTTTTTTTTTTTTTTTGTAAAAATTAGCCTTTGCAACTTATTCACTTTAGTTTTAGTCAAAAGTTCTGTTTAGAATATTTTAATTATAAGATTTTCTAAACCAAACAAAAAAAACCTATAGATAATTTATTTTATTTTCAATATATTAAGTCTATGTAAAGGGTGCAACTTTAACATCTCCTAGGGCCAGTTTCGATTAATATAAACGTCATAAAAATAAATAAATTGAAACCGACTGATTCAAATATGTAAGAATATTTTTTGTTATTGAATTAAAGGGTATTGCACACGTGAGATAGTTAATGGTAAGAGTATGCTTTTATAAGGAAATGTGTTCATAATAGTAAAAAGTAAATAAATAAACAAACTTTCTCATTATTTTTTCGCTTAGTAATTCGAGATTTATAATGTTATTCTGGTATCTTTCATTTGAATTCATCTACCACGCATCCCAACTAATTTGAAATAAAGGTGTTATTGATGTTGATATTGTTAAATGTTATTCTTGCTGATTACTCGTTATAAATTCTAACAGATGGGTATGGCTAGTGCATTGGATACCTTGTGTGGCCAGTCATTTGGAGCAGAACAGCACCATAAGGTTGGCATACACTTGCAGAGAGCTATCTTTGTTCTCTCATTTGTAAGTGTCTTTGTAGCTATCATATGGGCATGTACCAAAAACATTCTAATTGCAATTCACCAACCAGTTCCCATAGCTGAGGAAGCTGGAGTATATGCCTTTTACTTGATTCCAAGCCTTTTTGCTTATGGTATCCTTCAATGCCTTCTCAAGTTTCTACAAACTCAAAACATTGTCTTCCCCATGATGCTAAGCTCCGCAGTTGTGGCTTTACTTCACACCCTTTTATGTTGGGTGTTTGTAACTAAATCAGGACTTGGTAGTAAGGGAGCTGCCATAGCAAATTCAATATCTTATTGGGTGAATGTGCTGCTAATGGCACTTTATGTCAAGTTTTCTACTTCATGTGAAAAATCATGGAATGGCTTATCAAAGAAGGCCCTACAAAATATCCCAGAATTCCTTAAAATCTCAATTCCTTCAGCTCTTATGCTTTGGTATATTATTGATCCTGAAGTAACATACTCTTATCATGTTGTCCTATAATTCTTCTTATCATATTTCTGATTCAGTTTAACTCTCTACATTGACCAGCTTAAAGACTTGGACATTTGAACTAATGGTTCTGCTATGTGCTCTTCTTCCAAATCCAGAGTTAGAAACTTCAGTGTTGTCTATATGGTTAGCACTCAACTAAACGTGTGAACAAAATGCCTATACCATTTGCATTTTTTATTTTTTTTTCTTCACGAAATAACTAACATTTCTTGTGGATATGATTATATAAATATGTAGCGTGACATTTCTGTTTTCAGCCTTAATACATTTGGAATTGCATGGATGATACCCTTTGGACTAAGCTGTGCTGCGAGGTACCTTAACACACTGCATTTATCAAACACAATTCCATTATGTAAATGAGTTTTTCATTCAGTTGTATCATTTGAGATGCTTAAGGCATGAAATTGAAGCTATATATGGTATATATTGAGAAACTTTTTCCAATTTGCAGCACAAGGGTCTCAAATGAACTAGGGGCTGGTCATCCACAAGCTGCAATTCTTGCAGTTCGGGTTGCTCTTTTCCTTGCCCTTGTTGTGGGTATTATGATTGTATTAGTGATGATTCTGATAAGAAAAATATGGGGCAATCTTTACAGCAGCGAAACAGAAGTTATCAAATATGTAGAAGCCATGATGCCCATTCTTGCTATATCCAGCTTCCTTGATGGGATTCAAAGTGTCCTTTCAGGTATCCAAATTAATTTCCTACGTTGAAATCTGTTGAAAAATTACGTCAAATAATCATGAGAGGATAAAATATGTATTTAATAATTGCTTCGACACAAAATCAATTCAACCTAAAATCTTAACACAAAATCAATTCAACCAAAAAATTTATTGGGTAAAGACCTTTTTAATGGTTTATATTATTATCTAACAAACTCCTTCACGCAAGAGCTCTTTGGACTTAAAACGTGGATATTAATTACACAGGCTCAATTTTTGGTTTATGTGCTTATTTAATTTCACTAGAAAGTGATGGGAGGTGGTTACTAAAACTCTAATACCATGTAAAGAATCAATTCAAATAACCTCAAGATATTGAGTGAGAACCTTTATAATAATTTATATTATTCTGTAACATAATTTGAATGACAGATTTCATATCTTGAAAATTAAGACACTTCAAATCAAAAGGCTCCTCAAACACAATCGTATGACCAATCACATTGGAGTTGAAGGATGAAAATGGTAATAATTATGCTAGAAAAAACTAGTAGGGTTGCAGTTTTAATGCGAAGAGACACGTATCATCAATAAAATTAATTCAAAACTAATTTCAATAATCCCCTAGGTGATTAAAATCATGATCTTATAAATATGAAAGTGTTACAATTCTTGGTATAGAGCTACCAAGAATCAGCCCACTAATCGAACTAACAGAAACAGAAAACATAAGAAACAACACACAAGAGATTTATACTTGGTTCAGAAATTCTTTGTATAAGAATTTCCTACATCCAAGTTGGCCAGTGAGGGTCAAACGCCCTCTAGCATGCACTCTTATTCAGAAAACAGATAACAGGTACAACGAGTTCAAGATCCTAAACATGTAACTCTACCAATACAGCTTATACAAGGCATATAACAGAGAAAGAATAAGCAAGACTACAGTAATGCATCAGGAATTAAAACACCCGAACAAATACATCACATGTATTTAAAGATTGAAAACAACAGCATAAAAATTAACTGGAAGGACTTCACCAAATCAATTAGCCAGCATCTTCATCCAATGCGCCCAGCTCCTCATTATCATGCGTTCTTCTTGTCCAAAGAGGAACGTCACCAGGTTCAGCCTTTCCACCACTGTTGGTAGAATCTCTCAACAATACACCGATTAAAAGCTTCGTCTTCTCACCAGGATCAAATCTCTCAAGAGAACCAAGATGAGATTCTTAGTTTAACTCTCTCAAAAAAGCCTCACAAGCTCTCAAAGAAACCCTAAGATATTCTTTCTGCAGAGAACTTCAACGAAAAGATGAAAACCCCAACTTTTCCGTATGGCACACAATGAATCAGCTTAAGGAATAATGCCATTGTGGCAACACGAATATGTATCACAGTTTGATAGCAATCACACCGTAACAAACAAAACGATGCGTTTTGTATGTTGGTGCTAAATGCTAATAGCCAGCAAGGGTAATCAATTTGGGCCGTAGAGATAAAGTAAACATAATGAAGCCAATGGCCCACAAATATATATCAAATGAGACTAATACCAAATGGCAGTATCAGTCAAGTATGAAAAATATATGTGTTTAGGAAAATAAACATAACAAATCTCCACCTATTTACTAAACAGAACAAAAGTGCACACCAAAGTTTTATGGCGTTTAACCCAAGGCCTATGCTATGCATGCAATTTAGGGAGGTTTTATTTTTAACAAATTTAGAGCCTCCCTAAATTTACTAAGAGGAACAGTCTTAGTCAAAATATCTGCAGGATTAATTTCAGTTGATATTTTATTCACACTAACCTAACCATTACTAATTATTTCCCTTATGAAATGCAACCTAACATCTATATGTTTGGTCCTTTCATGGTATGCACCATTTTTGGACAAGTGTATGGCAGATTGTGAATCAGAAAATACCTTAGGAGGGTCCTTACCTAGACCCAACTCAGAGACAATTCCATGTAGCCACATTGCCTCCTTGACAGCTTCTGTGAGAGCCACATACTCTGCTTCAGTTGTGGAGAGTGCCACAATGTGTTGCAAGCTTGCCTTCCAGCTCACCACATTTCCTCCCACACAAAAAACAAAACTAGTTAGAGACCTTCTTTTATCAAGATCAGCATCATAGTCAGAATCACAATAACCAGTAATATCACAATTAACTGAGTTTTCAGCAGTATAATGAATGCAGCAATCAACAGAGCCACTAAGGTATCTAAGCAACCATTTCACAGCATTCCAATGTTCCTTAGATGGTTTACTCATGTATCTACTTACTACACTAACACCATATGCAATATCAAGCCTAGAACCTATCATGGCATACATTAGGCATCCAACAACATTAGAATATGGAATATTGCACATAAAGGAAGCCTCATCCGAGGCTAACTCACCATCAACAGCCTTCAACCTGAAGTGACCAGCAAGGGGAACACTTACAAGTTTGGCCAGGTACATGTCAAAGGTCTTTAAGACCTTTTTCACATACTCAGATTGAGAGAGAGTCAATTTCCTCTCATCTCTAGTCCTTGTAATGTCCATGCCAAGTATCCTCTTGGCTGGACCAAGGAATTTCATCTCAAATTCCTTTTTCAACAAAGATTTCAAATTATTAATTTCATTTATGTCCTTAGATGCAATTAACATGTCATCAACATAAATCAACAAGTAGATAAAACAGTCATCATGCAATTGTTTAAAGTACACACAATGATCAAAACTACTCCTATTAAAGCCTTTGGACAAAACAAAATCATCAAACCTTTTATACCACTGCCTAGGGGCTTGTTTTAACCCATAAAGGGACTTTTTCAAAAGGCACACTTTGTTCTCAGCCCCCTTTTTTATAAATCTTTCGGGTTGTTCCATGAATATGAGCTCTTCAAGGCTGCCATGCAAGAAGGCAGTCTTGACATCCAATTGTTCCAATTCTAAATCATGAATTGTAACAACTGAAAGAATAAGCCTAATAGAAACATGTTTCACAACAGGGGAAAAAATTTCATTGTAGTCAACCCCCTCAACTTGTGAAAAACCCTTAGCAACAACCCTTGCCTTAAACCTGGCAGCTTCAACACCTGGGATTTCTGGCTTCCTTTTAAAAATCCACTTGCATCCAATTACCTTCTTGTTCTTTGGACGCTCCACCAAAACTCAAGTCTTATTTTTCTCAAGAGACTCCATCTCTTCCTTCATGGCTTTTAGCCAATGAATTTTAGAATCCAACCTCATAGCCTCTTGGTATGAGCTGGGTTCATTAAACTCCAGCATATCTCCTACTTGGAGTGCAAATGCAATGACATCTGCATGAGCAAAACAACTTGGAGGTCTTATACTCCTCCTAGTCCTATCCCTAGATAGCAAATAGTCCTCTAGATTATCTCTATCCACTTCCACATCATGCTCCTCAATGGGAATGTCATTCCCATCATCTTGAACTTCAGCAACAGTGTGCTGTTGTTCATTTTCAGCCACATCATGTTGCTGCCCAGTGTTGTTGGGCAGCTCCACCTCCAACTCAACAGTCCTAGGAGGATGCTCTTTGTCACTAAGCTTGGATATGTCTTTATAGAATGTGTTTTCTTCGAAAATCACATCTCTACTTATGACACACTTCCTTTCAGCTATGAGCCATAGCTTATATCCCTTAACACCTGAAGGATAACCAACAAAGACAGATTTAACAGCTCTAGGACTCAACTTATCTTGTTTTACATGCATGTATGCAAGACAACCAAATGGTTTTAAGTGTCCTAGACTTGGTGGCTTACTAGACCAAAGCTCCATAGGGGTTTTAAGACCTATAACAGTGGATGGGCTCCTATTTATAAGGTAACAGACTGACAGCCTCAGCCCAAAAAGATTTAGGGAGACCAGATTCAGCCAGCATACATCTGACCTTATTTAGGATGGTTCTATTCATCCTTTCAGCCACCCCATTTTGTTGGGGTGTTTCAGCACAAGTTCTGTGCCTCTTAATACCATGCTCATTGCAAAAATCAAAAAATTGATTATTGCAAAACTCAAGCCCATTATCAGTCCTTAGGACCTTGACTTTCTTATCAGTTTCATTCTCTACAAGGGTCTTCCAATTCTTGAAGCTATCAAAGGCTTGATCCTTTTGCTTCAAGAACATGGTCCATACTCTTCTAGAGTATGAATCCACAACCGAAAGGAAGTAATGGCAACCAGAGAGAGAGGGGGAACATTAGGAGATGCCCACAAATCAGAGTGTATGTAATCAAGGACAGATTTAGAAAAATTTGAAGAACTAGGAAAAGGTAACTTGTGTGTTTTTCCTAAAATACAATTTTCACAAAATTCAACACAAGTTACTTTCTTAGAACTTATAATGCCTTGTTTACATAACTCAGACAGACCCTGGTTGCTAATATGACCCATTCTCTTATGCCAGAGAACATATTCATCATCCTTGGCTGCTGTTATACAGCTTTCGGATGAAATAGCATGGCCCTGTAATATATACAGGCCATTAATCAACCTTCCTTCCATTAAAATTTCACTACCCTTAAGAACAGTGAGTGAACCTTGCTCACTCTTGAATAACAGCCCACTTGACTCAATCATACCTAGAGAAATTAAATTTCTCCTCAAGTCAGGGACATACCTCACTTCTTTGAGGATTTTATGGCTGCCATCAGCCATTAGAAACTTGACAGCCCCAATCCCTTCTATTTGATAGACCTGGTCATTCCCCATAAGGACCTTTCCACCCTTTTGGAACCTTAAACCAGCAAGCCACTCCTTCCTAAGAGTCATGTGAAAAGTGCAACCTGAATCCATAACTCATTCAGCCTCAAAGCCCTTATTAGACACCATAAGGACTTCAGCACCCTCATACCCGCTAAGTAAATTTGCATACTCAGTCTTGGTTGCTGCCTTTGCAGCTCCCTTATTATTTTCAGGGCAATTCTTCTTGATATGCCCCTCTTTATGACACAACCAGCAGGTAAGTTTACCTTTTGACTGCTCCTTATTTTTATTACCTTGTGTGTTCTGGTTAGGTTGGGATACATTATTGTTTCCCTTCCATTTATTTTTAAATTTCCCCTTCTTGTTCCCTTTACCCTTCACAACCAGCCCCTCAGCATGGGACTTTTTATGGGAGAGTATTTCAACCTCCCTTGCTTTCAAAGCTTCAGTTATCTCATCTAAGTCCATTCCCCCTTTGCTGTATTTTATAGCATCTTTTACACCCCTATAAGAATCTGGAATAGAATTCAAGAGGATCAAAATTTGATCCTCATTTGAGGCAGTTGCCCCAGCATTATCCAGATCTAAGGTGAGTTTGTTAAACTCATCAAGATTGTCCTCCAGGAACTTAGAAGGATCCATCTTGAAGGAAAAGAATTTCTCCTTCAAAAACATCTTGTTTGGGGCAGATTTAGTTTGATAGAGAGCCTTAAGCTTTTCCCAAAGCTCTCTAGGATTAGTTATCTTACAAACACGCCTAAGGACACTATCAGACAGATTTACAACAATTAGACTATGAGCTAAAGCCATTAAGTCTTTTAGTTCCTTAGGTGTCAGGGAATTAGGAAGATCCTTTTCAGGACCAACAACATCCTCACACTTCTGTTGGACCAAGACAGCCATCATCTTGATCTTCCACATGTTAAAGTCACCCCTCCCATCAAACTTCTCCACCTCAACCTTGGTGATACCCATCCTCTTCAGCTTCCAACAGCAGATAGGACGAGGACCAGAGGGAAAAAGACAGAAAACACGGAACAGAAACAGATACTGACCAGAAGAAAAAAGGAACCAAGAACCTAAGCTCTTGATACCACTTGTTACAATTCTTGGTATAGAGCTACCAAGAATCAGCCCACTAATCGAACTAACAGAAACAGAAAACATAAGAAACAACACACAAGAGATTTATACTTGGTTCAGAAATTCTTTGTATAAGAATTTCCTACATCCAAGTTGGCCAGTGAGGGTCAAACGCCCTCTAGCATGCACTCTTATTCAGAAAACAGATAACAGGTACAACGAGTTCAAGATCCTAAACATGTAACTCTACCAATACAGCTTATACAAGGCATATAACAGAGAAAGAATAAGCAAGACTACAGTAATGCATCAGGAATTAAAACACCCGAACAAATACATCACATGTATTTAAAGATTGAAAACAACAGCATAAAAATTAACTGGAAGGACTTCACCAAATCAATTAGCCAGCATCTTCATCCAATGCGTCCAGCTCCTCATTATCATGCGTTCTTCTTGTCCAAAGAGGAACGTCACCAGGTTCAGCCTTTCCACCACTGTTGGTAGAATCTCTCAACAATACACCGATTAAAAGCTTCGTCTTCTCACCAGGATCAAATCTCTCAAGAGAACCAAGATGAGATTCTTAGTCTAACTCTCTCAAAAAAGCCTCACAAGCTCTCAAAGAAACCCTAAGATATTCTTTCTGCAGAGAACTTCAACGAAAAGATGAAAACCCCAACTTTTCCGTATGGCACACAATGAATCAGCTTAATGAATAATGCCACTGTGGCAACACGAATATGTATCACAGTTTGATAGCAATCACACCGTAACAAACAAAACGATGCGTTTTGTATGTTGGTGCTAAATGCTAATAGCCAGCAAGAGTAATCAATTTGGGCCGTAGAGATAAAGTAAACATAATGAAGCCAATGGCCCACAAACATATATCAAATGAGACTAATACCAAATGGCAGTATCAGTCAAGTATGAAAAATATATGTGTTTAGGAAAATAAACATAACAGAAAGGAATCAAAAAAATTAGGATTTTGATTTTCCCTATTGGTTTTTTGCATATTCATATACATTTACATCTTCATATTCCATTACGGTTCTTCTAACTTCCGGAGGGGGCTCTTGATTGGAAGTATCAATATTCAAAAGATGAATTTTGTTTTATCCTGGGAGTTAATTTTCCAATGACTTTGGGCACCAATAGAGAGGATAAATCGCCTTAAAAAAACAACGTGTTGGGCTCGAAATTTTCTTGTATTGGTGATAAATTCATCTATCTCATCAGTTTCCTTGAATTCTGATATTGTATTGAATTTCATGTTTATTTTTTCTTTTCAATTTCTAGAACACAAATTATTAACACACGGTAATTAATTACATTTCCCCCAACAAAATCTTCATCTCGCAAAACACAACAAGAATTTCCATGCAAAGGAAAAGGTTTCTTAGCTAGGACGTACATGCATTTAAATGTTTCAGTACAAAACGATTTTGGTTATGGTATTAACACAATCAATTTATGGTGGGGAACAAGGGATTGCAAGAGGTTCTGGTTGGCAGAAAATTGGTGCATATGTGAATCTTGGATCATTTTATTTCGTGGGAGTTCCTTCTTCGATGGTATTAGCTTTTGTTTTCCACATGAAAGGGAAGGTAACTTAGCACATAATTTATTTCTGGTCTTTACTCTTTATAATTATTGCAACTTGTAATTGTGCTCTTCACATAGATTTGGCTAATGCACATGTTTGAAATAATAGGGCCTTTGGTTGGGGATTGTCTTTGCATTCATCGTGCAAGTGATACTTTTTGGTTTCATTACCATTCGAACTAGCTGGGAGAAAGAAGTAAGGCATCAATTCCATATACACTTATTAGTTGCTTTGTTGAACAAGTCACAAAATCTAGCTCTTTTTTGGAATTTCTTCTCCAACAACGATTAACACCATTTGCATCTTTTTTAGGCAAATAAGGCAGCAATGAGAGTCAACGACATCAAAATCCCTCCGGAGTTGTCAAAGGGAGATCCAACATTACCATCTTAGAAGTGGATATGTCTTGGGTCTATATATGTAAATTATAGGAATTAATGTATTAAAAAGAAGAAAGAGAGAACTAGACTGAATAATATGAAATAGATATTTATTTAATTTGTTTTGACTCGAAATAAACTACAAAGCACAAATACCAATTTATAGTAATATCAGACTCCAAATCTTGATAAAATAAGAAGAAAAAAACGATTAAATTATAAAGAAATAAAAAAAATTATTCTCAAGAAACTGTATAAAATATACCAATCTATTCTAAAATATAATTAAGATATTATAATATATTTTTCATATATTCTAACAAGTTGTATTATTTATTCTAAAGACTCTTACATGTGTCTCGAGGATTTGGACTTAAAAAAAATTGTTTCATTTTTCTTTGTATCATGGGAGGACAAAATAACTTTTTTTAATCAGAAAAGCAGGCCTAGGACAATTCCCATAAGAAGCTCTCAAACCTCGGAGACATCTCGATACAAACGAAACAAAAAAGTCACGACTCTTGTATGAACGGTTTTTCTTGCTTAAAATGGTTCCCTTCAATGGTATTTTGGATAAGAATATACTGGACAAACTGATATACGATATATTCTTTATGCATATACACTATTGCATTTGTATCTTTTTATTCATATATGAACAAAGCTTTTATATAGTTCTTATCAAATGATGACAACGGATCTTTATTAAGGTCAGCAAGGAGAAAATGAAAGGGTGCTTTTGTCCATATTCAAGAGTACTTTCTACAATATCAAAAGATGATAGCTCAATTAGCGTATGGAAGCTGAGCAGGTGGGAATGAGAGCATATATTTGATACTTTTCAGTATCATCTTTAAGAGAAGTTTAAAACTTTAATTATAGACTCGTCCCAAACTCTGGAGTAGCCTTAATCCTAAAGAGTATTTTCTACAATGTACAAAGGAGTTCGGAAAACTAACCAGTTGCCTCCAAGTATAAACCTAATTCATGCTCTGATTAACAACTTATAGTAAGTTAAAATTTTGCCTAGTTTGTTAATTGATACAAGCTTAAGCTTTAACTATTTTTTAGTCAAATAATTTAATCCTATTAATAACTTAAAATTATAGAGAAGGATGGAGGTTAACCTTAATGAAGAAAGATTTTGCTTTAATAAAGAGAAAGGACTTTGCTTTATTATTGATTATATTCATTAATTATTAATTACTAAATTACTTATTAAAATAAGCTAAAATATTTAATATATGGATTCATTCATTGAATAAAAGTAAAATGGATAAAAAATACATCATATAAAATAATTAAAGAAAACTTTTAATTTAAAAAGAATTGAACATATTATACATAAGTTGGTTTTCATTATACTTATTTATTATTTAAATAAATTATAATCTTTATAAAATTCTTATATACTTGTGTATCAAAAAAAAATATAATAAATTTTTTATGTTTATGATAATTTTATTTTTATAAAATAATGAATTTTTTGTTTTTATTTAATAAGATTAGTCAACTTGTCTCTCATCATTAAAATCAAGTATTGTCCTTCCTCGTTAATTTCCTTATGCATGTTACATTGATTAAATTTAGAATTTTCCATATTAATAGTTGAACTGTTTGGACTCAAGATTATTGATAAGTTCATTTCTTTAAACTTTTCTATCAATTCCCACTCTTCAACCATTATATGAGATAAGTGTAAGGACTTACGATTAAGGATATCTATAACTATATTTGTCTTATTAGGGTGGTATTCCTTTAGAAATTTTATCTATCTTCTTTTCTTTGCCTCGTAATCAAATTTTTTTTTTGTCAAACAAATACTTAAGGGTTTTGTAATCATTAAAGACTTAAATTTCACTTCATACAAGTAATATCTCCACATTTTTAAGGCAAACACTATTGCTATTAATTCAATATCATGAGTAAGGTAATTTTTGGTCTGGGAATTGTCTAGAAGTATAGGAAATTACTTTCCGTTTTTTTCATCAAAACATAACCTAAACCATTTTTATAATTGAATTATGATTTTTGGAGTATTGTTTAAGATTGAATTATAATTTTTTTTAGTGTTATTTATGATTGAATTATAATTTTTTTCGAGTTTTGTTTTCAATAATTTATTATTATTATTATTATTAAAAAATTGAGAGAGTTACAATGTGGTTAGTATAACTTAGTTCATTGGTAATAGTCCCCGCTGTGGACTCTCCTTGCCGACCTGTCACACTAACTACTATATAATTATTAGTTTATGTGACATGTAACATTAACTGTTATTACTATTATTATTATTATTGTTGTTGTTGTTGTGTTGTTCATTTTTAACGCAATAACTACTAATATCATTATTAAAAAATGTATTTTTTTGACATAAAAATTCTGTAAAAAATGATTAAAATTTCATCGAAAATAAAGTTTTCGACGAAATTATCGAAGAAAATGAAACCATCGAATATCTCTTCGTGAGTAACAATTTTTTCAACGGAATTAAGGATTTCGTCGAAAATTTTCAACGAAATAATTTCTATAGAATGTTTAAATGAAAAATAAATGAAATTCCATTGAAAAATCTTGTATTAATTTTCAATGGAAAAATAATTTTGTCGAAATTTTTCAACGAAAAATGAATAAAATTTCGTTGAAAAATATTTTGTTAATTTTCGACCGAAAACAAATTCCGTCAAAAATTTTCACGGAAAATAAATAAAATTCCGTCGAAAACTATTGCCTCAATTTTCTACGGAATTTTTTTTCTTTCAAAAAAAAATTAATTTCTCTCTACTAGATTAATACCAATTTATGTTTTGCACCTGATAAACAAATATAATTAAAGTAAATAACATATCAAAATCATATGATCTTAATATAATTATGTGTACAGAAGTCTCTGTTATATAATAATGAAAAGAGTCTTATATATACAAAAGTCTTTGTCGTATAATAATCGAAAGAGTCTTGTATGATTTTCGAAGGAATAATATTTTCGTCGAAACCTTCGACCGAATATGTTTTTTGTCAAAATTTTCGTCTTTAATTTTGACGGAATATTTTCAGTCATAATTTTGACTTTTCTAGTAGTGTATAAACAATGGGAAAAGTATTTGTCCGGACATAGAATTATGTCATTTTAATTAAAATTATTATGTTCTAATGTTGTGAGAAAAAAAGTTACAAAATAAAAAACCATGACGAGGAAGATTGGAAAGTTATTGACAGATTTTTTTATTTTAAATATTAAATAAAACACTACTACTTTACTTGAAATGACAAACATTTTTCCTAAACAATATAAGCCTTGAAGGCAGTGCTCTTGAAGTGGAAGGTAGGTGATAGGGACCTGCAACATGAAGGAAGAGGCACAGACGGTAATGTGGGAAGAGAAAAAGAAACAGAGGGGAAGAGATCAGATCAGAAGATGGAAGTACCAACTAGGAGAAGTCATCGAGTTAAGGTACCAGTCAAGTGGACCAAAGACTATGTGCTGGGAACACGTGGATGACAGGTGGCGGTGGGAGACTCAACATTTCTCCTTGGGTCGGTCACGTGATTTACTGCTACCTATTATCTGTGCCAATATCCTAGCCCATTTCGCAATTTCCTTTTTCGCTAATGAAGTCAAGCCTTTTGGCCCAATTAGCAATTTCCTTTTGTCGTATAATAGGAAGTATAAGTGTGAGGAAGAGGGTATCGAAATTCTGTAACAAACTTGTCTTCTCTCTCAACTTTAATCTCTGGAGTAATCAGCAAACTCGAATTGCTGAGTTATAATACAAATTATATTCTGAATTTCTGTTAATATTGTGAATCAATAGCTTAAGGCTATCAATTTGGTGCTTTCATTGAGAGTTGAACTTCTGATCTACACTATGGCAGAAGGAACTCGCAGCTCTGCTAAGCAAACAACCATTGACGAATGCTTGAACCGATTATCACATCATGACGATCAGTTTAATTCTCTAGGTAACCTGTTGAAGGAGATGAATTTGAAGTTAGCCTTGCTGGAGGAAAAATTGGATCAGAATCAGAAAAGCAAGAACAAAGTAGAAGGTGCATCGCACGGAGGTTTGGGAGATTTCTTTGGAGCAAATGCATTCAAGTCAGTGAAACTTACCATACCGCATTTTTCTGGTGGAAATCTGGAACCATGGATCCACAAAATCCAACAGTTCTATGGGTTTCATAACCTCACTGATGTCGAGAAATTCACGCTGACTTCTTTCCACATGGATGGATATGCGGAGGAATGGTATCACTGGATAGATCGCAATGGCAGATTGCGGACGTGGGAACAATTCTTGGTAACATTACGCGCCAGATTTGGACCTTCATGCTATCGTGATCTGAGAGGAGAGCTTGGTCGTCTGACTCAAGTAGCCACGGTGACTGAGTATCAAACTCGGTTTGAGCAATTGGCTAACCAGGTGATCGGGATCGACGATATCAGCCTTTAAAGCTACTTCGAATCTGGTCTGAAGCCTGAGATACGTAAGGAGGTCCATATGCATTTACCTGCAACCTTAGAACAAGCCATCGACTTAGCTATGTTAATAGAAGACAAAATTAATGATAGAAGTACTGCGAGATCATATTACAACAGAAACAGCCTTGGTTCTAGTAATGTCAGCCAAACTGGACTTTTACCTGCACCCCCAAGGTCTAATGCTCTAAGCACGATGCCAAAAAAAGAAAGCATACTAATCAAAAGGCTGTCATCAGCAGAAATGGCAGAAAGGAGGGAGAAGGGATTGCATTTTTACTGCGATGAAAAATACAACAAAAATCACATATGTAAAGGGAAGATGTTCATTCTGGTGGTACAAGATGAAGAAGGTGATACAGTGGAGACTGATGTGCGTGACTTAGAGCTAGAGCATAAGGTTGATAATGAGAAGATTGGAGGAGAAGACAATGTCATGCCTGAGATCAGCTTGCATGCCATGGCTGGTCAACACTCCACTAGCACCTTACGGGTTACAGGCCGAATCAACAAAACAGCAGTGCAAATCTTAGTCGATGGGGGCTCCACTCATAATTTTATACAGGAGCGATTGGTGAATTTTTTGGGCCTGGAAACCAAGCCAACCCAGAAATTTCAAGTATTGGTAGGCAATGGAGAGGTGATGAATTGTTTGGGAGTGTGTGCACATGTTCCCCTAGAAATACAAGGCCATGAGTTTTGTACTGACTTGTTCGTGTTGCCAATTCAAGGAGATGAAGTTGTTTTAGGTGTACAATGGCTCTCTGAATGGGGAGATGTGACCATCAACTATAAGCAGCTAGTTACGAAGTTTGAGAAGGATGGCTGCAGGGTGGAAATTCAAGGAGAGTCCAACATGGCCATGGAAGCAATTTAGCTGAATCAGTTACGCCGATTGACATCATCCCACTCAGTTGCTTGTCTATACCAGCTACAAACTATAGAACACACCAGCAAGGATTTCCAGCCAGAAAACCAAGAGTTGGATGCACGGGTGCAACAGGTCCTGCATGAATTCGATGATATTTTTGAAAAGCCTTCGAGCTTGCCCCCTTTCCAAGAGGAGGACCACCGAATACACCTAGAACCTGCAACCACAGCAGTTAATGTCAGACCATATTGGTACCCACATTTTCAAAATATATAGATAGAGAAATTGGCAAAAGAGATGCTAGAAACAGGAATGATTCGCCACAGTCTTAGTCCTTTCTCGTCCCCTGTCCTATTGGTCAAGAAGAAGGATGGGACCTGGATGCTCTGTGTTGACTATAGGGCTCTCAATCAGGTGACTATAGCCAATTGGTTCCCCATTCCAACCGTAGATGAGATGCTAGATGAACTGGCAGGCGCCACAGCATTTTCAAAGATAGACTTGCGGTCAGGATACCACCAAATCCGCATGGCTGAAACCGATATTTACAAGACGGCGTTTCGTACTCATGAAGGCCACTATGAGTTTGTGGTCATGCCATTTGGCCTCACCAACGCACCGGCTACATTCCAATGGATCATGAACTCAGTACTTAAGCCCTTTTTGAGGAAATTTGTAATTGTTTTCTTTGATGACATTTTAGTTTATAGCAGGACACTAATGGACATTTGGAGCATCTCTGGACTGTGCTTCATTGCTTACAGCAGAACCAGCTTTATGCTAAAAGGGAGAAGTGCCCATTTGCTCAATTGGAGGTAGAATATTTGGGGCATGTAGTAGGAGCCATGGGGATACGACCAGATGCAAAAAAGATCCAAGCAATCATGGATTGGAAGACACCAACAACAGTAAAGCAACTGAGAGGATTCCTTGGGCTGGTCGGGTATTATAGGAAGTTTGTCAAAGGATTTTCCCAACTGGCAGCTCCTTTGACCACACTCCTCTAGAAGGATGGTTTTCAGTGGAGTCCATCTGCTACTCAGGCCATGAACGAACTCAAAGAAGTCCTATCGAACCCCCCAGTGTTAGCCTTACCAAATTTTAGTGAGCCTTTTGTGCTGACGACTGATGCATCCGGAATTGGGATTGGAGCCCTGCTTAGCCAAATTAACCAACCAATAGCTTACTTCAGTCGAAAACTGTCCACCAAACTGCAGCAGTCGTCAACTTATGTCCGAGAGCTGTTTGCCATCACTGAGAGTGTTGCAAAATTTCACCAATATTTGTTGGGCAACAAATTTACCATACGAACGGATCAGCACAACATCAAGGAGTTTATGGCTCAGGTAATTCAAACCCCAGAGCAACAACGCTTCCTGGTGAAATTGTTGGGGTTTGACTATACCATTGAGTATTACCCCGGAGCTGTTAACAAAGTGGCAGACGCCTTGTCTAGGGTGCACGAATGAGAAAGGATTGAAGAACCGGCCCAAAATTCCATATTCACCTTGTCCACATTAATAAACCCACTGTTAGATTCCATTAAAGCTGAGGTCAGTAGTAAATCAGAATTGGTAAAAATAAGCATGGCAATTGAAGAACAGAGAGATGGTTATGAGCATTACTCTCTCAAGGATGGATTGATTTTTTTCAAGGGAAGGATTGTCCTAGCCAGCACTTCTGAGTTAAAAACCTCCTTGCTGCATGCATTCCATTCTACTGTAATTGGAGGACATGGAGGTACGCGTAAAAACTTGCACAGAATATCCACCCATTACTACTGGCCAAATATGAAAAATGATGTGCAAGAATTCGTACGAACTTGCCCTGTTTGTCAAGTTACTAAGTATCAACCACTGTCTCCCGCGGGTCTTCTCCAACCTCTATCCATTCCTCATGCTGTGTGGGAAGAATTGTCGATGGATTTCATAGTAGGACTTCCCCAATCAGAAGGGAAAACAACAATCATGGTTGTAGTAGATAGCTCTCGAAATATGCCCACTTCTCAGCTTTGGCCAGCAACTTTACAGCTTCAAAAGTGGCATCCGTATTTGTTTCAGACATCTGCAGACACCATGGCATTCCTAAATCGATCGTTTCAGATCGCGATCGCATTTTCCTCAGCTGATTCTGGCAAAAACTCTCCCGTCTCAGTGGCACCCGCCTTCAATTCAGCACGGCCAATCACCCTGAGAGTGATGGACAGACGGAGGTCACCAACCGAGGACTGGAAAAATACCTACGTTGCTATGCCATGGAAAACCCACAAGGTTGGGTTCAGTACTTGGCGTGGGCAGAATTTTCATACAACTCTTCATACCACTCTTCTACTGGGACCACTCCATTCTAGATCCTCTATGGACGACTACCTCCGACTTTGCAACTGTATAATGGAGAATCTTCGCCCATTGAAGCCATGGACACCCTGCTAACACAGAGGGATGCCATTATCAGACAGCTCCACGAGAACCTCCACCGCACCCGTCAGCGAATGAAAAATCAAGTTGACAAGCACCGCTGTGACATCCAGTTTGCTGTAGGTGATCAAGTGTTGGTCAAACTCCAACCTTATCGGAAAAATCAGTACATAACCAGTCTTTCTCTAAGCTCCGACGCCGATTTTATGGCCCCTTTCCGGTCACGGCACGCATCGGGTCTGTTGCTTATCGGTTGGAATTGCCGGAAGGGTCACGGATTCACCCTGTCTTCCACGTATCGTTGCTCAAAGCTTTTCGCCAAAATTTGTCGTTTCACCCATAACCACTGCCGGCGGTGACTTGGGATGGACATCCAGTGACCGATCCGCTAGTGATCCTTCGTTCGCGGACCATTTCGAGTGGGAAAGGTTCAGACTTGCAAGTACTGGTGCAATGGAGGGGGCCGCCCTTAGAAGACGCTTCCTGGATTTCAGCTTCGGAGTTTTGCCAAGCTTTTCGACAGTTTGATCTTGAGGACAAGATCGATTCTTTAAGGGCGGAGGGATTCGATAGGGACCTGCAACCTGAAGGAAGAGGCACATACAGTAATGGGGGAAGATAAGAAGAAACAGAGGGGAAGAGATCAGATCAGAAGATGGAAGTACCAACTAGGAGAAGTCATCGAGTTAAGGTACCAGTCAAGTGGACCAAAGACTATGTGCTGGGAACACGTGGATGACAGGTGCGGTGGGAGACTCAGCATTTCTCCTTGGGTCGGTCACGTGATTTACTGCTACCTATTATCTGGGCCAATATCCTAGCCTATTTCGCAATTTCCTTTTTCGCTAATGAAGGCAAGCCTTTTGGCCCAATTAGCAATTTCCTTTTGTCGTATAATAGGAAGTAGAAGTGTGAGGAAGAGGGTATCAAAATTCTGTAACAAACTTGTCTTCTCTCTCAACTTTAATCTCTGGAGTAATCAGCAAACTCGAATTATTGAGTTATAATAAAAATTATATTATGAATTTCTGTTAATATTGTGAATCAATAGCTTAAGGCTATCAGTAGGCAACAACCTGCTCGAGTAAGAGAGAGTAGCCACAGTGGCCATAAGGAGAAAGGAAATTGCAGACAAAGCAAAGGAACAACTATGACTGGCAGGGCCAATGGTATTAATTTGTGTGTGTGTTTCAGCAAAGCTTACAAATGATATCTCCGATGTAATGGTACATTGACATGGGATCAAGATTTCTGTGTATATAAAATCTACCATTCACTACAAGAAGACAAGGGAAGGATAACCTCCAAAAAAAAAAAAAAGACAAGGGAAGGACACTTTAAGGATGAGAAATTAACATACTGATTCACCGTACATGGGATTAAGATTTCTATGTATATAAAATCAGAAAAAAAATTCTGCAATTACTGTATAAAAGTTATCTTTATTTACTTCTAAAACGATATTGTTTTGAGATTGAAAGATTAAAAAATTATAATTATGAAGACTATAATAATCCTGAAATAAATTAAAATTACAAAAATACTGATTTCTGTCCCAAGACAACGTCACGTTAAATTTATTGCAGAAAATTTATTTGTAGTGACCGACCGATATAAAATGTATCATTCATTGGGTTATGCTTATGCGTCTTTCATTCTTGTCCAATTCAACGTGATGAGTATACCGTAATTTCATCATACAACCAGGGACGTGGTGGGTGTCATTAATTGGTTCTTTGCCGAATCTCTGTCATATGGCAAATTGTGATTACATTACGATTTCAACGTGAAGCATTACGATTTTCTATGAAGCACCAATACTTAAAAAATTCTGACATTTTGACATTTTTTGACACTTCAATGTACGTTATAAAAATTTAAAAAAAGTTTAAAAATTGTATTGCGTGGAGTTTTAATTCCAACTATTAGATTCGTTAGATTACGATTACTATTTTATTGAGTTTAATATAAATATTTAGGATATTTATGTTTCTTTGTAAAATTCATGAATATTATAAGTTTAGTTTCATTTTTTTGTTAAATTATTGAATATTAAATATAATATACACTACATAAATTTAAAATATTTTTTAATATCAAAACGTGTCTTACCGTGTCAAAATCTAACATTTTTTAAAATTAACATATCGAAGTGACGTGTCTCGTGTCGGTATCGGTGCTACGTAGACGATTTTTAAGTCAAAGACGTGCGCATTCAACGTCTTTATCCAAAGCTACAGGTTTTCGTGTTATATATTTAAGAAGAAGAAGAAAACCGTTGGTTAAATAGAATTGAATGCGAAAAACACAGTATCCTGCGGCTGTCTTTTGGTCGCGAGTAAAAGCCACAATTCACCTGATGCATCAACATAAAAACCGCGAGACCACTGGAGACCTTTTTCTATTTCAACATCGATCAATAAAAAAATTCATATAAAAATCATGAATTCTCAAACTTATCCCAGCTAAAAAATTCATATTCAATATTCAAATATAAGAACATGAATAAGGATATATATAGAGAGTTCATAATATTCAAGTTGATATGATTATGTCACGATGTTATCACACATAAATTTTTGCTTTTGTCCCAGAAATTTTTTCTCTGCTTAGTTTGTCCCATTGTAAAAGAAAGAGATTAAAAAAAAATAATGAAACCCACTCACTTTTTATGTAAATAAGATAGAGAAAAAATTTCTTCAGCAAAATTAGGAATGTTTTTCCCATACACTTATCATTAGGGATGTGCATGGGTTGAATCGAACCGAATTTTTTGAAAAACCGAACCGAATTGGTTTAAATGGTTCGGTTCGAAAATGATTCGGTTCAGTTCGGTTGAAAACGATTCAGAATCGGTTCGGGTCGATCCTATTTTGAAAAGAAAAAAAATTAAAAAATAAAGTTATAAAAACAATTTGGTTCGGTTCGAAAACAGTTCGGTTCAGTTCGGAAATGGTTCAGTTCTTAAACCGATTCTAAAAACCGGTTCGGTTCATGAACTGGTTCTTTAAAAATCGGTTCGGTTCATGAACTGATTTTTTAAAACATGTTGTTTTAAGTGCAGTTCAGTTTGATTCATGGTTCGGTTCAGATTTTTGGTTATTTTGTACACCCCTACTTATCACATACATAAAATAGTTTTTACATCAAATTGACTATGACCATCTAATGGAAGACGGGTTTCCACGTTCAGGGCCCAGCATTTTTATATGCGACCTTTCAAAGCAATGCTGTGGGAGAGGAAGTAAGAGAGACAAGCCAAAATGGCCAAATGGAGAAAGGAAATTGCAGACGAAGCAAAGAAGCAGATATGGCTAGCAGGGCCAATGGTATTTGTGTGTGTGTTTCAGCACAGCTTACAAATGATATCTCTCATGTTTGTAGGACATTTGAACGAGTTGCTTCTAGCTGGTGCTTCTTTGGCTACTTCATTTGTGAATGTCACTGGTTTCTGTGTATTGGTAAGTTGACATGATTTTTCTCCCTCTATATACATATTTTTTCTAGTACAAGTGTTTAGTATTCCATATTTTCACACCAGTGCACAATATCATATCTCAATCCCTTTAGCTACGTTTGTATTAATGTTGTGGAAAAATGAACTATGCAAATTATTTAGAGGTTTTCAATAGTTTTGGATGATCATGAAACCAAATTACTTCTTAATGAGCACAGGGAACACAAATTAAGTTAGGATGCATGGTGCTGTTCACAAAGTAAGACACCACACCTTTATATTATAAGGACAATTTTTCGGGAAGTGAAATTCGGGCATACTATCTTTTTTATTTCCCCATTGACCCTTATAAATTTTAAAATTAAATCTCAGATTAATCTGTTTGACTTGAATAAAAATTAATTGAATAATTAAAACATTATATTTAAAAATAACTTATAAAGAATTAGTGAGTCCCACTAGACAAACATGTAAATTAAGAATAAAATTTTAAAATCTTCGAAATAAACTACTCCAAATATATATCCTTCCTTAGGAGCTTTATACACTCATAATCATAAGTGATGAGATAGGAGCTTGCATAAGTCATAATTCAACTGGTTTGGATGGGCATTACAATTTTCAAATTGATTTTTCTTAAAAGTTAAATGTTATTTTGTATTTGAATGGAATACCTAAAAAATTACTTTAACGTAACTACAAAAAAATATTGGATATTAAAATTAAAAAAATGCTTTCAATGTATAAAATTATTAAAAAGGACATATGAAAATAAATCATGGAAACAATATTTTGGGGTTGGGGCAATAATAATAATAATAATAATAATGAAAACAATATTTGGTAATGGTGGTGGGGTTGGTTGAAATTGGAATTGGAGCAAATTTATATTTTGAGAAAAGCTTTTGACTTCTGCTTTGTTTTAGAAGCCATGAACTTTAACTTAAAAAGAAATACTATTTTGACTTTTTTCCCACTTTTTCAAACAATGACATTTAAATGTTTAATTAAAGTGAGAAATACTTTTTTAAAAAATAACAGTTTTTTGAGTAAAAAAAACTCATTCAAATGGGATCTAAACTTCCTTTCTAAGTTTTTCTCTTTGGGCCTCATCCCGTTTCATCATTACAAAAATATTTTGTGAGACATCAAAATATTAAATACTTTCATTTTTTTTAATTAATATTTTGTTTTTGAGTAACAGGAGAAAGAGAATGTCAGGTTGACTGTTTAGATAATTTATCACTACTCTAATAAAATACAATCAAAATGTAAAGGAAAAGTATTGAACTTTAGAACCCCTCAAATAAAAAAAATTCAATGTAGGTCAACCTCCCAATGATAATTTTAACATATATAGTTGATAATAATTTTATATCGGTATAAGTTACACTCTTAATTTCGATCATTAATTTTATTTATATCTAAATCGTCTCTAATTTTTTTTTAATTACGTGAGTTGGATACAAGTGAATAATAACCAATAACGAGTGCCAGTTTGAATCTTCTTATTTTTAACTTCTCTTTTCCTTATAACCAGAAGTTAGACTAAGTGCCTGTTTGGATCCTCTCTTTTTTAAACTAGAAGCTACTTATAAGCATAAGCTAGGCTAAACAGGTTTTGGAAAAAGCTCTTATAACGAAAAGCTTTTTTTTATAATGAAGAAAAAAGCTGAAAACTAAAAGCCCCTCCTAGGAGCTTTTTTTTAATCTCTTATCTGTTTTTCTTTAATTGTGTGCTTTTTTTTAAAATGAAGAGTGATAAAGATAGAGAAAGAGATAACTTTCTTGAAATATGTGCTTTTAAGTAATTTTTAAGCTAAAATTTTTATGTAATTTTCAAACAGCTTTTAGCTTCTTTTTTTAAGCTCTTTTTTTTAGCTTTAGCTTATAAGTAGATTCTAGCTTGAAAATAAGAGGATCCAAACAGAGGAGCTTTTATAATGACAAGCTCTTTTTTTATAATAAAAAAAAAGGCAAAAACCAAAACCTCCTAGAAGGAGCTTTTTTTTTAAGCTCTTGTAATTTTTCTTGAATTGTGTGCTTTTTTTGAAATAAGAGCCATATAGATATAAAGAGAGGGACTTTCTTGAAATATGTGCTTTTAACCAACTTTTTAAGTTAAAAGCTTTATATAATCATCAAACAGCTTTTAACTTCTTTGTTTTAAATTTTTTTTTTAATTTAGTTTAAAAGTAGATTCTAACTAAAAAAAACATCAAACATGTTTTTCTTCTTGTTATACCGATATAAATTTGTCCCTGATATATACTCAAGAATTTGTTCTTCTAGATGTGCTTTGCTCCTTAAAATTCGATTTGCTGTTTATGTTCGCTGCTCATTTAGATAGGTATGTCAAGTGCACTGGATACATTTTGTGGTCAATCATATGGAGCAGAGGAGTATCACTTGGTTGGCATACACATGCAGAGAGCCATGGTGGTAATCATGGTTGTTACTATACCCCAGTCCATTATTTGCGCAAACTTAAAGCCTATTCTAGTTGCTCTGCATCAAGACCAAGATATAGCTGCAGAAGCTGGACTATTTGCCCTATACTTGATCCCAAGCCTTTCTGCCAATGGCCTTCTACGGTGCATTGTCAAATTCCTACAAACACAAAACATTGTCTTTCCTATGTTGCTAGCTTCTGGATTTACTACCTTAACACATGTCCTTGTTTGTTGGGTTTTGGTTCTAAAACTTGGCCTTGGCATCAAAGGAGCTGTCATTGCAATTTGCATTTCAAATTGGCTTAACATGGTACTACTAGCACTGTACATCAGGTTCTCCTCTTCATGCAAAAGCACTTGGACTGGTTTCTCAAGGGAATCCTTGCATAACATCCCTCAATTTCTTAGGCTTGCTTTTCCTTCAGCAATCATGGTCTGGTATGATATGATATTTGTTACTGAACACCAAAATTTATTTCCATAGATGTATAACAACTTGCATCCAAATTAGCTAATATGAAAGACTATTTGTTTTACCAAATGATGGTAGCTCAGTTGGCGCATGGAGCTGAGCAGGTGAGGATGGAAGTATGTGTTCAATCCTCCCTATTATCATCTTTAGGAAAAATTTAAAGCCTTAATCTTGAACTCATCCCGAACAGGAATGTTTCCCGTGAAGGATATCTGTGGTTTATCCATATAAAAAATAAATAACTTCGTTTTTTTTCCTTGTGACTAATAATGTGAATTGTTAAATAACGAGAGAAAAAAGAGGAACATTTGAAATATTTCTGTGTATTGACTGATGAAGGTTGTACAATATATAAACAGACTAATAGGCTAAGCCCAAACCTAATGTAATCTGACCTAATACAAAATAAGGAAACTCTAATTACAAAATAAGGAAACCCTAATTACAATATATTTCTAACACTCCCCCTCAAGCTGGAGCGTATAGGTCATGTGCACCAAGCTTGTTACATATAAACTCTATTCGAGGGCCCCTCAAAGATTTTGTAAACACATCTGCTAATTGCTTATTAGAGGGTACAAAGCTAGTTTTAATTTCACCAGCAAAAACCTTTTCTCGAACAAAGTGGCAATCTATTTCTATATGCTTGGTTCTTTCATGAAATACTAGATTTGATGAAATGTGTAGAGCTGCTTTATTATCACAAATGAGAGTTGCCTGTCCAGTGTCTCCAAACTTAAGTTCTCTGAGAAACTGTTTAAGTCAGATGAGCTCGCAAGTAGTAGTCGCCATGGAGCGATATTCTGCTTCAACACTTGATCTGACAACTACGCTTTGTTTCTTACTTTTCCAGGAAATCAAGTTGCCTCCAACAAAGACACAATACCCAGAAGTAGATCTCCTATCAGTTGGACAACCAACCCAATCAGCATCACAGTACCCAACCACTTTATCATGACCTTTATCTTCATATTCAAGGTCTTTCCTTGGAGATGCCTTGATATACTTAAGAATATGAATGAATGCATTCCAATGTTCTTGACATGGAGAATTGATAAATTGACTGACAACACTAACTGCAAAGGAAATATCAGGCCGAGTGACTGTGAGGTAGTTCAATTTTCCAACCAATCTTCTATACTGCTCAGGATCTGAAAAGGGCTCCCCCTGATTTGGTAGAAGCTTGATACTTGGATCCATAGGAGTATCAACAGACTTTGAATTTAACAGAGCAGTTTCTTCAAGAATATCCAGAGCATATTTCCTCTGAGATATCACAACACCAGCTTTAGATTGGGCCACCTCGATTCCTAAGAAGTATCGAAGTTTCCCAAGATCCTTAGTCTGAAAATGATGACATAAGTGTTGTTTCAATCGAGTGATCTCATGCTGATCACTGCCTGTGATGACAATATCATCCACATATACCACCAGATAAATAGATCCAGAAGCAGAATGACGATAAAAGAGAGAATGACCAGCTGCACTCCGAGTCATGCCAAATTGTTGAACAACACTGCTAAATTTACCAAACCAAGCTCTTGGAGATTGTTTGAGGCCATAGAGAGACTTACGAAGACGACAAACAAGACCTGACTCCCCCTGAGCAACAAATCCAGAAGGTTGCTCCATATAAATTTCTTCCTCAAGATCACCATGAAGAAAAGCATTCTTGATATCCAGTTGGTAGAAAGGCCAATGGCTAATAGCAGCCATGGCAATAAAAAGGCGAACAATAGATATTTTCGCCACAGGAGAAAAAGTATCATTAAAATCCAAGCCAAAGACCTGAGTGAAACCCTTCACCACCAAGCGAGCTTTAAGACGATCCACTTGACCATCAGGTCCAACCTTAATAGCATAAATCCATCTGCAACCAACCACAGATTTTCCAGAAGGAAGAGGCACCAGGTCCCATGTTCCATTATGATGAAGAGCACTCATTTCATCAATCATAGCTTGTCTCCATCCCGAATGTGAAAGTGCATCACCTGTGGTCTTAGGAACAAATATATAGGATAAAGAGGAAAGGCAAGCAAAATATGATGGAGAAAGACGATGATAACTAATATTGACTGTATACATGGCCGGAGGGCGAGTATCACGAGTACCCTTACGAAGAGCAATGGGAAGGTCACTATCCGAAGGTGGGACCGAAGCCGTGGGAGGAGATGCAGTTGAATGGGAGTCCACAGATACATCTAACGAACTATGCTCGATCTTATCAGCAGAAGAGGTGATAGAAGGAGAGTCAGAAACATGGATGGGTAAAGACGGAAGGTAAAGAAGGTCACCTGGGAAGGACGACTGTACAGAATCAGTATCCACAGGAGTAGTAGAGGATGCAAAAAAGGGAATTGATTCAAAAAGGAGACATCCGCCGAGATAAAGTATCGACGTAAAGTGGGAGAGTAGCAACGGTAACCTTTCTGAGACCGAGGATAACCCAGAAAAACACATTTATGAGACTTGGGAGCTAATTTATCCAAACCTGGACCAAGATGATGAACAAAACACGTAGAACCAAACACATGTGGAGTTAAAGGATATAAAGCTTGATGGGGAAATAAAATAGAGTGAGGTACCTTATGATTGAGAACAGATGATGGCATGCAATTAATGAGATAGCATGCAGTAAGTATAGCATCACCCCAGAATGTGTATGGAACATTACCATCAATTAACAAGGCACGAGTGGTTTCAACCAGATGGCAATTCTTGCGCTCGGTTACACTATTTTGTTGAGGTGTATGAGGGCAAGATATTTGATGAAGAATGCCATGAGATGAAAAGAATTGTTGAAATTGATGAGATAAGTACTCACATCCATTATCACTACGAAAAATACGAATAGGAATACCAAATTGAGTTTTTATTTCATTATAAAATAACTGAAAAATAGAAAACAGCTCATACCGCTTTTTCATTAAAAATAACCAAGTGCATCTGAAATAATCATCAATAAAAGTAACAAAGTACTTAAAACCCAAAGTAGAAGAATGACAACTTGGTCCCCAAACATCAGAGTGGACCACAGAAAAAGGAGAAACAACTTGACAACTAAGACGACTCGGAAACGTACTACGAGTATGTTTTCCAAACTGACAAGACTCACAATTTAAAGTAGAAAGAGATGATAAATGGGAAACCATCTTCTGAAGCTTTGCAAGACTAGGATGGCCCAGACGAGCATGGATAGTAAGAGGAGAATCCACAGTGGAGCAGGCTGAAGAAGAGGGAACTAGTTGATAGAGGCCCCGAGACTCACATCCTTTGGTAATCTCCTTCCCTGAATTCCGATCCTGAAAGATGGCAGAGGTTTTAGTAAAAGAAACAACGCAGTCAATGGATTTGGTCAACCGACTAACAGAAAGTAAGTTAAAAGGAGAATCGGGAACATATAGAACATGATCCAGAGATAAATAGGTAAAAGAAGAACTGTGCCAATCCCCCTTGATTGGACCAGAGACCCATTGGCCATAGTAATAGTGGGAAAAGAACCAGTAGTACAAAGGGAAGTGAATAAGGACTTATTACCAGAAATGTGATCAGAAGCCCCAGAATCTAGAGTCCAAGGGCCAATAGAGTGCAACTGAGATATGCCAGCAAAAGAATTACTAGAATTACCAGTGGGAGCAATGGATGCAGTAGGACCTGATGTTTGCTTCTCAGACCACCAAGTCACAAATGCTTTTGCCTGACTCCAAATAGCTTCACAAGTAACAGCAGGTCGAAAAATCTGTTTGATAGACGGATGAAGAATAGCTTTAATGAGACTACACAACTGAGCATCAATCATCTTCCACCATGTGCGCTCCTTTTCCACCACAGATTCAGCCGTAGTGGTGAGATGGGATGCATAATTCTTCCCATCCAACCAAAGTCGCAGATCGGAAGACTAAGTGTCATAGTTGGACCCATCCAATTTATCCACACTCAACGGAGCAAGGATATAATTGGAAAAAATAGTAGACTCCGACTTTTGTCCAGCCGGAGTCCCAGAACTAGGAACATTGGAGACAAGAGGGTCCATAATCAAAAAGAAATCAGAAAGAACAGATCACAGAACTAACCGGTAGAAGAGGGATCTGTACGTCAATGCAAAAAGAGGTCCAAACACCAAAACAAGACCAGATCCAGAACCTACGCAAGGAGACGAGAAGATCGCAACCAGCCACGACCAGAGAGGAGCCTCTACGCGCCGCTGGTGTGAAGAGAGTGGCCGAAATGTCACGCGCGCGTGAGGGCGCGTGTGAACTTGGAATCGAACGAGACCGGTGGCGTTGGAACCGCGTGGCTGAGACGAGCATGGCGGTATGTGGATCACCGGAAAAGGTGACTGGACGGTGGTGCTGGACGAGACAGAAGGTCTGACGGCTGTATGCGGAGAGAGAAGCGTCCGAAAACTGACAAGGAGACAGCTCCGGAAAAGATTTAAACGACGATGAACAGTGGGTTCACCGGAAAAAAAAAATTTCAAAGTTCCTTAGGCTCTTGATACCATGTTAAATAACGAGAGAAAAGAGAGGAACATTTGAAATATTTTTGTGTATTGACTGATGAAGGCTGTACAATATATAAACAGCAGACTAATGGGTTAAGCCCAATCCTAATATAATCTGACATAATACAAAATAAGAAAACTCTAATTACAAAATAAGAAAACCCTAATTAAAATATATTTCTAACATGAATAACCAATGTTTGTAAGTGTTAAATGATGCTCTGTGATACTGCCATGTTACAGCCTCGAAGCATGGACGTTTGAACTAATGGTGATTCTGTCAGGTGCTCTTCCCAATCCAAAATTGCAAACTTCAGTGCTTTCTATATGGTTAGTTTTTTAATTAAGGTCTTAAGGTTATGCTATGGTATGTCCTAGATTTTATATGGCGTGCCTATACCTTGATCTTTCTCTTCCCCAGCTTTAATACATTTGGTCGGTTTTGGATGATACCCTTCGGAGTTAGTGCTGCTGCAAGGTTAGTTGTGTATACATATTATTAGATGAAGGTTATATTTACAAATCTTTTGTTTATAAACTCTTACAAACTATATTATGTACTCCTGGAAGTACACTATATTACACTATATACTTCCAGAAATAGATAGTATAATTTGTAAAAAAAAAATTATAAACGGATTCTTTCCCATTATTATATCTTGCAAACTTTATTTTCTTTGAATTTGACTCCCAAACTTAATTATTTTGAGGAAAAGCAAGTTTATAAATAATATGTACTAAAAAAATTTATTTCAATAGTGACTTTGGTAAAAAATAATATTTACATTTGTTGATAAAAGTACTTTTACATGTTAATTGTCAGTAAAGCTATATAAATATTGTAAAATAATAATATAATATTAAATTATGAGGATATTTTTGTCAATAACATCTATAACTGGGTTATTCTTCATTGCAAAAGTAATAAAATGTTGCTATGCAGAATTGATTTTGCTCTGAAATTATCAAACATGCTGGCACAAAACCACATTTTTACCCTCAAAGGTGATCCCATATCCTGAAAACGTTTTTCCAAAAATGCTATTAGTCTTGATGCTGAACTGTGCAACTTATATATTACTATATCCAAAAATAAATAAATAAATGTATATTCATTAAGACTAATCTTGATCAGAAAATGTGCTTGCTATGCCACTCAGGGAAAAATTAGCAACAGACTAAGTGTGTTTGGATGAGTATTTGCATTCCTGATTTTAGATGGTTTTGATTTAGCAAAATTGATTTTGGTTAAAAGAGAGTTTGAAGTGAAATGATTCAACTTTTATATCAAAAGTAAGTCTACGCAAAACCTACATTTTTTTCACTTTTAGTCAAATGTATGTTTAGAAGAAAAACTGATTTTAGTTGAAAATAACCGAACATCCTTTTATTTTTTTCTTTTGCAATATCAAATTTCTGGTTGATAACTTGTGTTTGAGGCTTTTCAACACAAATCCAAGCATATTGTAACTCTATCACCAAAAACAAATATAGCAGTCACATGGTTTTTATGCAATTATTGGGTTTAACAAGCCTCATTTTATTTATATATTTCATTAAACAGTACAAGGATCTCAAATGAACTAGGTGCTGGCTGTCCAAAAGCTGCATATTTAGCTGTTAAAGTCACCTTATTCATGGCCTTCACGGTTGGGGCTTTAGAATTCACACTCCTTTTACTTACAAGGAACATTTGGGGCCCTATTTTTACCAATGTACCTGAAGTAGTCAATTATATGGCATCCATGATGCCAATTCTTGCAAGCTCTGCCTTTGTAGATTCACTTCAAACAGCATTCCAAGGTATTAAACAAAATCCCTCAATAAATTCCAAAAAAGATATTAGATAAAGATAAACTGTGACCGTAGTAAAAAAAAGTTGCATTAAAATTATATTTTCAGCATAATTTCTAAGAAACCTTATACATGATTAGATTGAATGGAAGAAAAAATAGTAAATGAATTACTCAATTAAGTAAAATACCAATGAAATTTATGAAAAGAAGTATACGAGGAAAATAAATGAATTCCACTTTATCTATGGCCTAAAAAGAAAAATCACATGCATGTCAATTGACCTTAGACCTTATGTTTATATACACATGTGAACTTGAGCTTTATTAATTCTTTGGGTTGTGAAAAAAGGTATTGCCAGGGGATGTGGCTGGCAGAAGCTTAGTGCATGTAAAGAACCTTGAGGTCACCACCCCAAAAGCTAGCTCAAAGGGTGAGAGTGTCCAAGGCCTTATAAACTCCACATTAGTTGCACATACAATCAATGTGGGACTATATATCTCAACAGTGCATTTATTAATCTTGGATCTTATTATCTTGTGGGAGTTCCTTTTGCAATTGTGTTTGCTTTTGTCCTCCATATGAATGAAAAGGTAAGATTTAACCAATCTGTTATCTTGTTTCCTACTAGTAAACTTGTTTAATTGGAGCTAGTGCTATTAAAATGAAGTTGATTTTTTCAAAAAAAACACAGGGGCTCCTTTTAGGGATTATACTTGCACTTATTGTGCAAGTGGTGTGTTTTCTTCTAGTCACCTTAGGCACCAATTGGGAGAAAGAAGTAAGTCATATCTTTAACTCAGTTTTGTTTTCAACTTAGAATCTTAACAGCAATATCTTCTCTGTTCAGGCAAATAAGGCAGCAATAAGAGTACGAGGCAATAGTTGTGTCCAAGTTGATGTACTTGCACTGCCAAGTGACCAAATGGAATACAGCAAAGGCAATTGTGTGGTGATGGAACCAAAACTCAAGGACTAACTATTTACCAAGCTTATACTTCGGGCATGAACCATGAAATATAAATAAAAGAAAAGTATAATATAAGTAGTAAAAAAAAGTATATAAATAATAATAGGATAGAATATCTGAAAATATCTCTTAATATCATTATCGTAATATTGTAATTATTACAAAGTATGTTAGATCATGTTTAAAGAATATTTTTTGTATTTATTATATTTTATAACGTGTTTCTTTAATTAATTTAGATGGTTTAATGAATACAAAATTGTGTAAGTTTTCATATAATAAATGAAAAACTTGTATATTAAAATAAAATATAAAAATAAGCATTTATATCGTAATTTGTTTAAGTGTACTCTAAGAGCTTGTTTGGTGGTCAAGATAAAGATGATAGGATAAACTATTATATAATGCTCTTGGTGAGCCACCATGATATAATAAACTTATTCTATTGACTCATTTTATCTTATTCACATGATAAGTTATCTTAAGTGGGATTGAGTGAGGATTGGATAGTGTAAGATAGCAAATATCATGCCCAACTTATCGCGATTATAGCCTTCTACTTTTTTATAAGGAACTTCATTGGGAACGTGAGAGTATCGATCATCCATCACCACTATCATCATTGGTCAGCCACCATAATTGTCACCAGCCACCACCATTACACCCGTTGTCATTGTCGCCATTTCCACCACAATCACTAACTACTAGGCATCTGCCATCACCACTATCATTGGCCACCATTACCACAACTGCCACCGACTATCATTATCATTGTCGTCGTCGTCCACTGCTATCAGTCACCACCACCAACCATAGGTCAACTATGTACTACCACTTTCACATGCACCCCACTTACCACCGGTATTCACAATCAATTTAAAACTTGATTTTTAAAATTTTATTTGATGAGGATATAATTTTTATTTTAAAAAATTTGTGAGTTATTTTATTTATTTTAATATATTTTATTTAAAATTATAACTTTTATATTTTTAAAATAATTTAAAATAAGAATCAATGTACAAATAAGTTAAAGAAAAAAATTATTTTAATAATGAATTTAAAAATAATTATATGAAATTAATTATATTATAACAATTTTTTATTATTATTATAAAAATTATTTACGTCTATTTACATCATATCTTGATAATATTTAGTCCATCTCAAATACTGACGATAACATTATCATATCAGATTATTTATTTAATGAACATCAAATACGGAATAAGATATATGAGATTATCATGTCAATATCATTTCCTAATCTTATATATTTCAATTATCTTATTTATTTCTATCATATCTCATCCACCAACCTAGTTATAAGAGCATATATTCTCCGCTAATAAATGCCTTTTAACTATTAGTTTAGAAGGCTTGGATTCCTATACTTAACATCTACCTATTTTTATTTGTTATGTTACGAAATCCATGCTTTTTCTTTTTTCTTTTTTTGGTACAGGTCCATGCTTTAGTCTTAATTGTTTGAATACGACGTGGCCCAAATTTTAGATATGAGATCCTCAAAGTAAGGATATGAAAATGGACTGAATTTACTGGGTAGACTCGATTAGCATAATATAAGTAGCTTCTACTGGGCTGGACCAAAATGTTGATCCAATACAATATCCTTTGTCTCTCTTTTTATATCCATTGAATTGATGGACCTTATCAAAATTTCTGAATAAAGATAAAATAAACATAAAAGTTAATGTTATGCAAAATTTTAACACAATAAAAATTTCTTAAATAAATCCAATGCAGACGCAGTCATGTCGTTATCACGAAGAGAGCATTAATTGAGTCAACTCTGCCACGTTTAATGTATGAATGTTTATGTAACTGTAACGGTATAAAGAATCAAAAGAGTTAGGTCAATGTGTGGGGAAGCAACGGCAGGCTATTAAAGTTTTTGAAATAGAGAAATATAAAATTATTAATTTAATCTAAGAATATAATATTTATCTCTTCATATTTTATTAATAAAAAATTGAATTATTATAAAATTTATTATCATAAGTAGGTTGGATTTGATTTATTATTCACTCTTCAAATTTGATAACTTCTCGTATGAAGAGATGTATTGGAAAAAAAAAACAAATTAATTAACATAATCCTACCCAATAATTTAAATTTTTGAATTAAATTAAATCTTAATAAGCATCAATGTACTTATTGTAGGGCCAATATTTTTATTCTCTAGTTACGTTAGCAATAGAAATATTGAAGAATGTGACAATTAAAAAAGTTGTTAAACATTTTAATTTTCAAAAATATAATTATGTTTAGTAAAATTATTTTTACATATTTTTATTTTTAAAAATATTAATTAAAAAATGATTAATTTCTATTTAATTTTTATAATAATAAATATAAAATGATATTAATTTTTATATTCCTACAAAGGTAAGAGATTAATCTAAAAAAGAATTATTTGGTGCCGTTTTTACTTTTGTGTTGTTTTCTTTTTTACAAGAGTTAAATATAAAATGTAATTTTTACTTTTCTGTTGTTTTCTTTTTGACAAGAGTTAAATATAAAATGCAATTTCTCCATGACAGAGGGGACCTATTGTAGTATTGTATAAGATTCCACTCAATGTCAGCGACCATAACAGGAAACTGTTTGCAGTATTTAGACACCTTCGAAACAGTTTATTATTTAATTTTGTATGTAGTACGTGCAAGTGTACACATTTTTGCATCCATTAAAGAGTTCTTATTAATATTATGACTTAAATTTATTACTTCTACACAAATTGTTATTAATTCTAATCACTTGAATTATATTGAGCTAAAAATCACGATGGAAATAAATTTACTTGAATTTTGGCAAGATATATAAAGTTAATAAGAATCGTTGATCAATTGACAATAAATTATTTCAGTTTACTTCCAGTTTAAATACATAATTAAGTTAAAAATTTATAAGAATAATTTTATTATCCTTTTACTCATGTTAAGCTCTAAACTGAATTAGTCGATATCAAATGATTTATAAAAAATATTAAAATTAATGACATGTATTGAACTTATTACATATATATAGATCTTAATTAAACTTTATTTTATGAAAACAATTAAATGTTAGTCCAATTATTATACTTTTGGGAAAACAATTTGGAGCAAGGTTTTAAATCGCAATATGTCTCGTTTATTGTTTGACCCATTTTTGGTATTGTGTATCGTGAATCGTATCGAATCGTAAAATACATAAATATAATAAAAAATAATTTAAAAATACATAATATACTTAATATCATACAAATTTAAATTCCAAAAAGATACAATCAACAAAATATATAAGTAACTAAAATACAAACTAGTTATTCTCCTATTCATCAATCATCAAGACCGATATTATCACTACTATCACTACCAGCATCTATCAGTGGCATAATTAATATATCATCCTCTTTATTAGTGTAGTCATTTGACTCATCTCTAATTTCTTATTCAACAATTTGAGGTCATTTTCCCTTATCATTCTTGTTAGTAATATCATTTTGTTTATCAAGTCAGTTGACATTATCTTATTCTTATATAATTATGCCTTTTCTTTTATCATTCATGTCGGCTTTAAGATTTTTCAGACTAAAAAAAATAAAATTATACATAACAAAATATATGATTACATATGTAAAAAAATTAGATAAGGCGTTTGACTAAAAGAAATATTATACGAGCATAATGTACGAGCTAAAGCAAGGTAAGATATCTTGAAAAGACACTTTTTTTGTTTTTTATTTACGCAACCTTCTGTTGCTTTAATTTGAATCAATTTTTTTATATATTTATTTTTTATTTTAGAGAAGAAAGAGATTTTGAATATTTATTTAATTATTTCAAGTTTTTTCAGATTGATTTTTGAATTTAAATTACAAATCAAATCTTTATTTTCTTTTACTTTGATTATTGGTGTTATGGGCCTATATGAGTGGCTCATATTCTAGAAGGCCCAAGAAATGGCAACAAAAAGAGGAAGTAATGCAAATAAAGGAAAGAATTCTTGATTGCCACAAATCCTAATACGACAACTACAAACCTGGACATGGCTTAAAAAAAAGCCACAAAAAGTTCAGAATTTCATTACTCACAGGTAAACCCTTTAAATAAGAGATAAAGCATACAATTATAAACACTCTCTTATTGCTATGTTGTCACTGTGCACATACACCACCCCTTTGGCAACGTTGTTACTCTATACACACTAATCTACTACCTTAAAGATATCTACTCCATAGACATCTGACTAGAAATCTCTATCTCGAGGGCAGAACATTTGGGTTTATGCTCGTTCTCTTAAAAGCCCAATCGGGATCAAGTTATGAGAAGATCCCAAGTAGCCTAAGGCTGGGGTTTCTTGGTGCCCGTTTATATTCTCACTTTTAGCCACTAGCCTTGGGGATTCTTCTGCAGTTGTATAGGCTTAGGTAAGATCATATCTCTTATAGTGAGAGAGTTCTCACACACTAACCATTTTCCCTTGAGAGATAGTCTGGAAGGTCTGCTGCTAACCAGCTACAAGGAGATCGTTCGTGTTGAGACACAGTGAAGACCAGTTCGTGAAGAGAATTAACACATAAGGAGGTCGCTTATAGACCTGTGCTGCAAGAGGTATGCCATGTGTGTTTGAGAGACGATGATGATTCGATAAGCATATAAATGTACTAGGTCCTTAAATCGCTTCTGTTTAAATCCAATTTATCCTACAATAATACCTTTTCTAGTTTTTTTTAATTTAAATCACAAATCAAATCTTTATTTATTTTTTTAATTCAAAAATTATAAATTTTGAGTTATTTTTGTATCGTATGATACACGATACAATATTGTATTGTTCGATATAACCCTTTTTCTGATACACCCATCGATATGTATCGCTGAACTTGTGAATTATATGTATTATATCGTATGAATCGTATTGTGTATCGTACGACTCGTATCGTGTATCGTATGATACTGATAACAATAATTTGTAGAAAATACATGTGTGAGAATGATAAGCATATATACCCGAGCACCATAACAACTTGCATGCTCCGTGAGAATAATAAATACATGTGTAAACACTAAACAATTAGTTAATTAAAACCTCTAAACCAATGTTATTAAACTTGTGATCGAGGTATCGGATCAGTGCATCACTAGTTGAACCACATGATCCCTCAAAATTTCTTCACTAGCAAAATCTATAATTATGTCTACTTAAAATTATGTCTAGCAACAAATGCAAGGATTGATTTATGAAATAAGGTCTTGGCATGGAAAATGATATTATCATCTTTAACTAGCCTCCTTCTCAAATGATTAGTTTACTAGGTGAAGATTTACTTGTTTTCATAACTATATAATTCTTGCATTTTTATAATCCATTTTTTGGGGCTTAGGCCCTCCCTAATTATGGGAAAAGAAAGAATTATCCATGGGGTCATTATTAAAAAAAAAAAGAGTAAATACCATTTTTGATCCTCAGCAAATCTTATGATACATGCTTTAGTCCCTAACAAATAAAAAGACTATTCTTGGTCCCTAAAAAATTCAAAGTGGACATATTTTAGTCCTTTTGAGGGACTAATGTGGGTCTTTTTTGAATTTGTGAGGGACCACGATTTCAACTAAATGGATCTATTTTGAATTTCTTAGGGACCACAAATAGTCTTTTTATTTGCTAGGGACTAAAACGGATATCGTGAAATTTGCTGAGGACCAAAAAAGATATTTACTCTAAAAAAAAAATATCACTTTTCAAATTTTAAATTAGTTTTCCCTCGTGTCTTCTATGATTTCAAATTTCAATCCAACTTACGTAGGATTTTCACTTTTCATTTCAATTTCATTATTTTTAACTTTAAATATTTAATCGTGTTTTTTTTTGTGTGTGTGATTGATATGTGTATTTGTGAATTGTAACTTAAATATTTTGCATTTGGTCATTTTTAAAAACGATGTTGTTTCGCTTTAATTTTTCATTAAAAAATAATATGCATGATTCGATTGGTTTAACAAAAACTGATCGGAACACTAATTTTGATAAAACTTGGCCGAGTCAAATCGGTTCTCATTGAGCCAGTTAGATGAACGATCCATTGGCTAACCCGAACCCGAACCAATTAAGTCACGATTCACTGGTTTTCTATCGAGTCGGGTTTACCACTACTCTTAACTAACTACAAACTACTATAACTGCGTCTTAGGCCGTGCAAGCTGTGCGCAATTTGGACTGTATTGGGAATTTCTTGGATTGTGTTGAGATTTTTTTATTGTGAAAATAGGAAAAATTGTTGCAATATAATATATACATAATGAGGGAGGATCCACTTACCACCACTAAAGTATACCACTTTTACAACTAATTTGATTACCGTTGAATTAAAATTAAATCCAACGGCTCACGATTAATTCTTATAATCCTAATTTTTTACTTTTCATTCTCTCACATCTTCTCTCATCCTCTTCCAACTCTGTCTAGGTCTTTCGTATTTGATCTTTTTTTTTCCTAAGATTGAAGGAGCACGTAATGTTTTTTTTTTTTTTTTTTGAATTGATTTACATATGGACTTTCAAGATGCCTTATGGTATGGATCATCAGAAAAATATAAGAAAGATGCCTTCTGGTCATATATTTTCGTATGTGTTTTTAACTTTGTTGGCTGTGAAATTCGTTCTTTAGAATATAATGTTATTCTCTTGTTCCTATACTCTCCAATTCAATCAATGATGTTATAGCAAAGTTGTTTGATTCTCACTACAGCAAATCCCTTTTGCATCATAAGGAAACTATTCCTTTGAAAGCATAACACAAAATGCAGACTCCATCGTAGTAATCTGTGCAGGATTGAGTGAACTTATATCCATCACTATAACTCACTAGACCCTGCGTGAGATAAAAAAAAAAAAAGTGAATCTAAGAACCTGCAAAACAAATTTAGAGAGGGATCAAATTTAAAATATAAAAAAGAAAATTAGTGAATCATAAAAAAAAACCCTCACAAAGGGGACACTAAAAGACCAACTTTACCTAGAATTATTTTCTTTAGCAAGCATTTTATTAATCGCATATCACACACAAATTCTAGGTTAGTTTCATTTGTTCTATGTGGAATGTGCAGTATACCTGTTGAGCCGCAACTTTGCGAGTATGAAAATCATAATAAGAAAAACACTTTTCAAGAAAGGGTGATCAAAGGATCGTAAAGAAATAAATTCAGCGTATGTTGTGAATCCTAGAAAAAAAGAGGATAAAACACAGAAGACCTAAAGAGAGTTGGGAGAGGATGAGAGAAGATGTGACAGAATGAAAAGTAAAAAATTAGGATTATAAGAATTAATCGTGAGCCGTTGGATTTAATTTTAATCCAACAGTAATCAAATTGGTTGTAAATGTGGTATACTTTAATGGTGGTAAGTGAATCCTCCCTCACACTTGTATATATATATATATATATATATATATATATAGGTAGGATCCTTTCACACTGGTGTCAAATTTCAAATTTGACACCTTATCTAAGAGCCATTAGATCAGAAAAGATCAACTGCTCTGATTTATAAGCATGTGACACCATTGATCTTTTCTGATCTAATGGCTCTCAAATAAGGTGTCAAATTTCAAATTTAACACCAGTGTCAAAGAATCCTACCTCATATATATATATATATATATATATATAAGGTGTCAAAGAAAAATTTCACCGTTAATTAAAAAAAATCAACTGATTTGTAAACATGTGACACCATTGATTTTTTTTAATCTAATGATTCTCAGATGAGGTGTCAAACTTTTTCTTTGACACCGTTGTCAAAGGATCCTGCCTCATATATATATATATAAACTTCATGCTGCGGTTATCTTGTTAAAAATTAGAAAAACAGGGTGCTGCTACCAAAAGTCTGAGCGCATTTAACACTCGGGAACTGGGAAGATATAACATTTTTTCTTTTTAAATTTGTAAAACTTCACGAGTCTCAACACCTGTGTATTGTTCTTTTAGGGAGCGTTTAGAAATTTTTTAAATACTAAAAAAATGTAATTAAGAGAGAAATGGTTGGAAAGTGAGTTTGATAAGAAAATGTAACAAAAGTTATTTGATAAGTAAAAATATTATCAGGAAAATTGGGTTAAATTTTCTTCTTCTTTTTTGTATTACTTTTGGGTTAAATTTTCTGAATCTATGTTTGGTTGAAGAAAAAAGATTAATAGGAAAATGAATTGAAATGACCGAAATAACCTTGTAAAATATTTGAAAGTTGTTATTGTTGTTTGCATACATATATGTATAATCGAGAAATAACCTTGTAAAATGCTTCGATGCTTGGAATGGTTTCAATCGAGAAACAAGAACAGTGTTAAATTTTTTTGTCCCATTGGAGGATACGTACGACTTAAAAGAGAGTTGAAACCAGGGACAATTTTGTCAGCAAATTCGTTCAACTTTTTTTTTCCAAGCAAAATAAACTCAAAATACCATTGTGAATATAGTTTTTTGAAACAGTGCTTTCAAAGAAATTTTGCACACAGAACAGGTTGGCTGGGTAAACAAGTCTCCTACCTAAATTTTGTTAATTCTTCTACCAAACGTAGACAAAAACAAAATCCATTTCAAGTTGCCTAGACATCCTTCCCAAAAATCCTTATCAAACACCCCCTTAATGGTGAATACTGAACATGCTCAGGCATTAAAAAGCTGGGAGAGTAAAATAAATACTTCTATCACTTTATAATATTTAACATTTTTAAGGTTGTTATAGGAAAGATAAAAAAAATTAATTGATTTTAAATGTAAGAATTAATAAACTATTATATTCGATTGATTTAATTTAACTAAAATCAATTGGAATTTTCATACTTATCTGTAGCTTAATTAACTATTCACTAATACATACCCATTTTTTTTAATTTCATAAAATGTAAGTAGCTTCCTAGTCTGTAATTAATATTGGAGGACTTTAATTAGCGAGAGAAATAATATATAGTAATTGTGAAAGTTAAAGTAATCAAATTAGTTATTAAAGATTTTAAAATATAAATAATTAATATGAACGATAAGTTAAAATTAGTCATATTAGTTTTTTTCTTTTTAAGAAAAACCTCATTGTTTATTTACCAAAAAAATGCTTGCTGCACCATAATTAAACAATCATCTTAACCAACAATGTTACTTAAAGATCCATTTATTGTTATATTATATCTCTCTAATTATTATTCATGTTAAAAATTAAAAAAGTCAGACTAAAAAATTATAATTGTCTAGTATTTTTTTTAATAATATGCAAGGATAAATATGTGAGACTAAATTCAAGGTAGGATAGACCGATTATCGAGAATAAACCTTTTTTTTCCTGTAAACAGAGAATAAACCTTGAATTGCCTTACGAGTTCTGTCATGCAGGGTGCAGAGAAGACATTAATGGGAAAAATCTTCCATACATCCCATGTATGGTACATCTGTCCAAGAAAAGAAAGTTTTTGAGGACTTACTTGAGAATAAAAATAAAGAAGAGGAGTAGAATGAAAAGAATTTTTCCAAAATTGAAAAAAATGAGTATCCAATAGCATACTACGGCTCTACTGAAGTTTCTCTCACATTAATGTTGCAAGTGTAGTACACCTTATTCGATTTAAAAATTGTTGAGATATTTAAGTTTGAAAAGTCGAACATTAATTAATAATAAACTAAGTGAAATATATATAAATGAGAGGACTTATAAATTTAATGTTAAGATTTTGGATTATGATATGGTATTGGATCCTCTTTGTGTAATGACCTAACTTAGCACATTAGTAGTGATCCCCTGTTCCGGGCTTCTCCTAGATCCATTTGACTCTAATATTAGAAGTGAGTTGGGCCTGGGCTAGCTAGGTGATTGACTAGAGGTGGATTAGGTATTTTGGGTCGGGATATTCAATTAAGAGAGAGGATATCAATGGTGAATTTTATACTTAAGAGGGAGTGATAATGGGTTAAGTAAAGTATATATAAATGAGAGGACTCATGAAACCAATGCCTTAAGGTTTTGAATTATGATATGATGTTAGATTCACTTGTTGTAGTTGGCCTAAATTCATTGGTGATAATTCCCTCTATGTGCTCCTCTAAAGCAAGACAGAATTCATGCAAAGGTGTTCGTGCGACTAATTTTTTATATTTATTCATGATTACTAATTAGAAATTTTAGTTAATTTTGATAATTTGTCTTTATGTTAGAATAGAGAAAACCTTAACCATCACATCCTAGATATCATTTAAGGTTAACTAAGTAGAAAACACTCACTCGGTTGGTTAAATCCCTTAATGGAAAAGGAAAGGGCTCGGTTCAATTCTATATATTACATTTCAGAGAGGTTTAAATATTTTCATCTCTGACTCATCGCGCACTTCAAATTAGTCTCATGTTCGGCTCAAAGAATCGAAACTATACCAAAAATTGGTTTGCGTGAAAATGGAGTATTGGTTTGCGTAAGCATGTTTGTAAAATATCAAAGGGAGTTATTCATCTTCAAGTTAATTTCAACAATACTATTGTGACCGTTACATATGTGAGGGGTCAGGTGATTTCTTGGTCCTCTACCAGTATTTGTGGATTTAAAGGTACATGAAGGGAAACGTCATTTGTAGCTGAAATTATTTTTCCTTTTCACATGAAAGGGATACCGAGAAAACCAACTCGCTTCAAAAAATAATTATGATTGAATTAACTAAAATTAAAAAAAAAAAAAAAGTTACAAAGAGTCAATAGAGTAACGCCATGGTAGGTAAGTATTGTAATGCAATTAATATTTTCCCAAACATAAATTTTTCCAATCCAATGGCAATCATCCAAAGCCACGTTTCAATGAAAATCAGGCTACCAAGCCACGTTTCCATGAAAACGAACTTGACCATTTGACATTTTGCTTTTTTATATTTGAGTCTTCAAAGCGGTGAAGATTGTTTTATTATGTGTGAGAGTTCAGTTCAACAAAGAGAGAGTAGCCACAATAATGGCCATATGGAGAAAGGAAATTGTAGAAGAAGCAAAGAAGCAACTATGGCTAGCAGGGCCTATGATATTTGTGTGTGTGTTTCAGTACAGTTTACAAATGGTATCTCTCATATTTGTTGGGCATTTGGACGAGTTGCTTCTGGCTGGTGCTGCTATGGCTATTTCATTTGTCAATGTCACTGGTTTCAATGTAGTGGTATGTATGTTCACATCATTTTCTTTTCTGTTGTAGTCCCAAGCATTTGTAAGATCTATGCATCTATATATGCTATGGAAGATCTATGCATGTATGTTATGGATTTCTTTCAGTAGTGGTGTGAGGAAGGGGTTAGGGAACGATCTTCCCTTTAAATTTATAAAAAATTTATGAGCATCATTTCTATTTTGTTAATTATAAAAATAGGGATTAATATTTCTCATGTTATAACATATAATTTTAGGGTTTGATGTTTGTCATTTTAAATGACATAAGTTATGTCATTTAAGGAACGATATAGACACAGGAAATGAAAATCATAGGAGAGAGAAAATGAGTAATTTTTTTTAATTTAAATTTTAAATAAAAAAATAAAATTATGTGTCTATCTCTCTCTTAAAATGACGTAAGTTTATATCATTTAAAATGACAAACATTTTTCTCATAATTTTATCTGCTATACACATAAAATAACATAGTTTCACACACTTACACTTTTATGACTTTTACGTGTGTAGATAAACATTAATCTCTAAAAATAATTATAACTTCAAAGAAGTATATACTTTGCAATTTCTCCCCCTCATAAAATTTTCCTTCATGATTGATGTGTTCAGTATCAATGCATTATTGATCCTCGTACAATTAATATTCGTACACCATAAACTTACATCATTCTTATACTATTTAATTTTTAAATACTAATATATATATAAATAGTAATGTGATGGGTCCCACCTTCCATTAAAAAACAAAAATATATATATACATATAGAGAAAATTGTTTCTGCATTAAGTGCAAAATCCTTTATGCAGTTACTCTTACATTGTTTTGCGTGCTGTTTTTCGTTTTTTAATAATGGGTCTTGCATTTTTTTGTATGTGCAGCAGATTTTTTATGTCTGTCGTTAGCGGCAGAAAAATAAAAATCCATACATATATATTATAGAAAAATTATTCTCTCATGAAACATGAGAGAATTATCTTATGTTGTAGATATATTGATAAACATATCTTTTATTTATTTATTTTTTATTTTTTGACACATGGTGAGACCCATCATATGTTGGATCTATGATATGAGAGGAGTGTCTCTTACAATATGAGATTAAATGCTCCCTATATTATAACATTTTTATTTATTTTTTCTTAAACGAGCAAAGTGTAAGAACAATATTACTCTTTATTTGCAAATAACATTATTCAACTAACCAAGTGGAAAATGCATTAGACAGATTCTATAGAAGTTCTCAACGGTTTTGAATTTAAAACAGAATCACTTCTTTAGTTCTTTACACGGGAAAAGGGAACATTATTAGCACTCTATATTGTTTATCTACACATTTCATTAATTTATTTTAACTATAACCTTTTAAATTAGTTTCTATTAAATACAAGTAAATAATGAAAATATACTTGTTTTGCTTGAATAAAAAAATTAAAATATGATAATTAAAAGTAGAACTAGAAAAGAATATAAATAGAAATTTTAAAATATTAATAATTTCACTCAGTAAGCATATATTTTTTTTTAAAAAGAATAAATAAACCCTCTTGATAAATGAACCATATATATCATATTCTTCTAATTGACTAAAGAACAAAATCTTATTATTTTAAATTTCTTGAATTTTTTTATTTAAGCAATACTTTTTGTTCTAAGGAATTGAGGATATATTAGGTGAAGTTTTCAGAAAAATATAGCATTATTCTTTTTAAAATAAAGATATGAAATGTAAAAGGAACACATTGAACTTTGGAAATATCATCATCCAAAAATAAAAATAAAAAATAAGACTTCATTAATGTAGGTCAAACTCTCAATAAAGTATCATATAATTTAAAATGTCACACACAAGTATATAATTTTATATATTTCTTTGCTCTGCATGATATATTCTATAGTCTATACTCTTTGCTACTCTTATGTTTATGACTCGTTTAGATGGGAATGTCAAGTGCATTGGACACATTTTGTGGTCAAGCATATGGAGCAAAGCAGTATCATATGGTTGGCATACACACACAGAGAGCAATGTTGGTTACAACCCTTGTTACTATACCCATTTGCATTATTTGGGCAAATTTAAGGCCCATTCTCATTGTTCTGCATCAAGACAAAACTATTGCAGCACAAGCTGAACTATTTGCCCGTTACATGATTCCAAGCCTTTCTGCCAATGGTCTTCTTCGGTGCATTGTTAAATTTTTACAAACTCAGAACATTGTGTTTCCTATGGTGCTAGCTTCTGGATTAACTAGCTTAGCACATGTCCTTGTTTGTTGGGTTTTGGTTCTAAAATTTGGACTTGGCCTCAAAGGAGCTGCTATTGCAATTGGAATTTCAAATTGGCTTAACATGGTACTACTAGCACTTTATATCTTGTTCTCCTCTTCATGCAAAAACACTTGGACTGGTTTCTCAAGGGAATCCTTGCATAACATCCCTCAATTTCTCAGACTTGCTTTTCCTTCAACAGTTATGGTCTGGTATGATATGATATTCATTAGTACTGAAACAAAATTTACTTTAGTCCTTTGAAGATATACACATGCATTAATTAGTCCTTTTATATATCATATTTTTACCATCAATTTGGTCCTTAATATGACACCAAAATGGTTCTTGAAGAAAAAAATTGATGGCAATAATTATTATAAAGTTATATCCTTGATAAATAAAGGACTAATGTACTATTGGGTATATTTTTGAAGGATCAGATAGAATGACTTGCAAAATCTTATATCTTTTACTTGTGACTAGTAATGTGAATGACCAATGTTCATAATTTCTAATTGCTGCTTTAATGTGTTACCATGTTACAGCTTAGAAACATGGACGTTTGAACTGATGGTGCTCTTGTCTGGTGCTCTTCCTAATCCGAAATTGCAAACTTCAGTGCTTTCTATATGGTTAGTTTTTGAGTTAAGATCCTAAGGGCTATGCTACTGTATGTTTTGAATTTTATATAGCGTGCTATTTTATTTACTTTTTATTTTTCTCATTTGGTTTCTCCATTTTCCTGCATTGTTGTCAATGACCAACTGTACTTTTCTCATCATCAGCCTTAATACAACTGGTATGTTTTGGATGATACCATTTGGAGTTAGTGCTGCTGGAAGGTTAGTCTTTCATGCTGAAATGTACTGCTTATATTTTATTAGTATAAAAAATAAATAAATAAAAACACTCCCTGATGAGAATGGAGTGAGGGTAATTTTTATACGTAGTCTTACATTTGCATATTTGCAAAAGGCCCGTTTCTTGAATTTGAACCCCTGACTTTTCAGAAGTCATGGATGAACAAATTCAAAAATGTGTACGCTATCACCATAGACAATGTTGCAATTTTTTAATGTTATTATTGACCATAACGAGTCTCATTACATGTTTCCACTGAACAGTACAAGGATCTCAAATGAACTAGGGGCTGGTTGTCCAGAAGCTGCATATTTAGCTGTTAAAGTCACCTTATTCATGGCCTTCATAGTGGGACTTTTAGAATTTACTTTCCTTATGCTGGTAAGGAACGTTTGGGGCCGTGCATTTACCAATATACATGAAGTGGTCAGATATGTGACAATCATGATGCCAATTCTTGCAAGTTCAGCCTTTGTAGATTCAATTCAAACAGCATTCCAAGGTATTGAATAAAAGCATTCAATGAGCTCCAAAAATTTTCATTTTTTTTCCCTTCCCCTCTGTTTATCTTCATAATGTTAGAAATAATCAAGTGAGTATTAATGAAGTTTCACATCATTTAGAAATGCTCCAAGTGAGTATCATATAAGTGTAAAAAAAACCCATACAACTTAAGCGATTTTGAGTTGAGATGTGGTGTCGATTCACTTATTGTGATTTATCATTTGTGTTCATTGGCAAGGGTTTTGGACTCCCCCGTATCATTCTCGTGAACTTAGCTAATTCTTTGATACTGAATAGGTGTTGCAAGAGGATGTGGTTGGCAGAAGCTTGGTGCATTTGTCAATCTAGGATCTTATTATCTTGTGGGTGTTCCTTTAGCAGTTGTGTTTGCTTTTGTCCTCCATATGGATGGACGGGTAAGATTTAACCATTGTGACATTGTGTTATCATGTTCCTGTTCTGCCTAATAGTAAACTTGTGGAGCTAATGCTTTTGAAATTATCTTGATTCTTCATAATACAGGGATTATTTTTGGGGATTTTATTAGCACTTACAGTGCAAGTGGTGTGTTTTCTTGTAGTCACATTACGCACCAATTGGGAGAAAGAAGTAAGTCATCTTATCATCAACTCAGTTTTGTTATCAACTCTGACACTTAACTATAGTATTTTTATTGTTCAGGCAAAAAAGGCAGCAATAAGAGTACGAGACAGTGGAGTCCGAGTTGATACACTTTCGGGTGACCAGAATGTTACTCTTTGATAGTTAAAGAACCTCCATTCTACTTTTATGTGAACTTGCTATTTACCTTAGCATAATGCTTATTGTATAGACCCAAAACTCAGCATCAATATATTTATGGCAGTAAATATTCCGTAGTATACAGTATCAACACCAAATCCCATGCTGGAATTCTGTTAAATAATAAATTATTTTGGTTAACAATTGTTATTTCCTAAAAAAACGTAAAATATTATTGCATGTTTAGGAATAAATCTTTGGTATTACTGTTGTACCAAAAATTCAGTTCATCCCACCAATAAAAATATTATATATCAATTTAAAAAAAAAAATTCTGTCAAATTTTTTGTCTCTCCTCTGATGTGTAATGCTCTCATTGATAGGATGCACTGAATCTAGGTACACTAGTACCAAAGTTTTATTCCATGTTTAGATAGTTCGGTGCGAGCAAAGTTTTGTTTAGAAAAGTCAAAATTTAAACTTCCGGATAGAGTTAGAAACTAGTTTTTATTGGCAAAAAAATTTAAATATTATTTTTTTAATAAATATTTATGAAAATATAGTCATTTTAGATGTAAATACAAATCTATAGAACTCACACATGCCCCACATAGGATGTGACTGGTCGGAGAGAAACACTCCCCACAGATGGCGTGTTTTATGAGAGAGACACTTCCCACAAGGGGTGTGACTCATCAGGTGCTGACACGAGACACAAAAAGTCAACAGTTTGACGATAAAATTTTGGAAATCCATAACTTTTGACTCAGGTGTCCGAATTAGGTAATATTTTTTTTTATTCCACATAATTTTTTGATATCTACACAATGACACTTCATTTGGCATATTTTGTCTCTAACAAAAAAAATTTGATTTACAACAATAATACTATAAGAACGTTTAAACTCAAATTAATAAAGAGAAAATCATTGTCGTGATTAGAAATATTCCTAGTAAAGATCCTATGATTATGGTACTATTGTTGCAAATTGAAATTATATTTATGGGATACGAAACTTCAACTTAAATAACGCCGTTCACACTCAGAGATATAAAATATGCAAAACGGAACACAAGGAAGCATTTTTTGAAAAAAAAAAAAAATTTGACCAAGGGGACTTGCCAACATGTTTTGTCTCAAAAAGTAATGGGAAAAAAAAAAAAAAAACTTGATTCAAGCACCTGAGACCAAAGTTATGATCTTTCGAAGTTTCACCAAATCCCCTTCAATGAGACCACATTGCGTAGATCTTGAAAAATGGTGTGGAATAAAAAAAAAAAATATTCGAACACCAAAATCAAAAGTTATGGACTTCCAAAGTTTTACAATCAAACTGTTGACTTTTTGTGTCACGTGTCAGCACCTGATGAGTCCTTTGTGGAGCGTGTCTCTCTTCTAAGACTTTAAAAGTCCATAACTTTTGACTCGGGTGTTCGAATTAAGCAATTTTTTTGTGAATTTGAATTTTTTCAGTAAGTAACACAATGGTACCATAATCATAAAGATCTTTACTATAAATGTTTCTAATCATGACAGTGATTTTCTCTTTATTAATCTAGGTTTAAACGTTCTTATAGTATCATTGTTGTAAATTCGAATTTTTTTTGTGAAAGATAAAATATACCAAATGAAATATCATTGCATAGATCTCGAAAAATTGTGTGGAATCAAAAAAAAAAAATTACCTAATCCAGACACTCAAAAGTGCACATAAAGAGCATTCATCCTGTAAACAAATGGAACAAACACGACACGCCCGAAAATGCAAGCAATCAGCAAAAATCAACCACCATATCTAAAAAAAATACTTCTGTTCAGTACACAACCTGCTTGAAGCACCCGAGAAAATACATATTATACACTCCAAGTGTAAACAATAATTTCTCTTATGTTCAATACCAAATTAGTGTTAAAATTCAGTTTCCCCAAACCATTTCTTTTTCAATCGACAGATACAGCAAGGACCCAAGAAAATGCCCTCACTCAAGATCTTCCGTGAACTTATACAAGTTCTCTTGAAAGCAAAGAACAAAAATTAAGAACAAAGTGATCCAGAAAGTATGGTTACTATAATTCTTTTTTTTTTTTCTTCTCTATAAGACTTGCTTTAGGGTCTCTGAACTACTATTCAAGTGAGATGTTAATCTGCTGTCACTGCCACTTCTTCCTTTAAACATCTACACATCCATAGTAGCTTCACGCATAGATACAGAGATAAGGAATGACATACAATCACAGCCAATTCACAGCATTTTCTCAAATGCATTGGACTGCTTGTACTGATGCACTGGTCATAGAACATTCATTCTGGCTGCTGGAATTCTAGATCTAATTTTCTTTTCAAATGTGATCTGTCAGCACTGCAGAACAAAAAGGAACTAATTATGTAACGTCATTTACAAGTAGAAATTAGAAGACAAAAAAATATCACACACTTGCATTTGCATTATTCAACTCTATCAAAAAGATGAAACTGTATTCTATATTTCCCCTTCCACTGTTAGGCTTCTCATGAGTCATGGACTCATGATGAATTCCATCATAGAAAATAAGCATATTAAACACCAATAACAATTTGGGTCTCCAAAATCCTAGTTATTCTTAAAAATGAAGATTGTAAATCACAACATAGCTTCAAAAGTTTGGTGTAAATTGCGATATAGACAGTACAGTACTAAGGTACACTACTAATACAATTGTTGCTTTCGCAGAGCTCCCCCATTTAAATTTAACAAAATTTTATACTCAACCTTTAGATTCAATTTGGTTGAATGCCTTCACAAAACTAGTCATAAATTTAAAACATACAAACTACACAGTATAAATCCTTGCTTATTATGTTCTTCCAAACTCAATAAAATTAGTAAAAGGTTTATGGCTCAATATGCAAGCTCAAGAATAAAATTATGTTTGACACTGTTAAAATTACAAAGTACAAACTATTAGGCCACTTTGAAATGATTTGATGATTAACATTGTTTTACCTGCTAATTGTAGGTCTATTTGGAGGCTTTAATCCAAAGACAGAAAAATCTAACGACATTGGTGCTGGCTCAGTCTTGCCTGTATTATCATCAACTGTCTGTCTGAAATTACCAGCATTGTCATTAACCTTATCTCCCTGCAAAGAATTTCCTTCAAACCCATCACGCCCTGGCATCACTCTCCTTGACTTTCTTGGAGGTGATAAGACAGTAGGACCGTCATGTGAATTGAAATCTGAAACCTTAGGTTCCCTCTTAGGGGGAGGTCTTGGAAGCTTATCTGGATCTGTGGGCAGAGGTGCAGAATAAAAGTACCTAAAGTGGAAGAGGAGAGATTAAATTAGGGAAAAAGAAAGGAAAGAAAGCATTTTTTTCCTTAACGGAATGTTTAAGGCACCTACCTGTGCTCTAATGCCTGCTGCACTGAAATTCTAGCTTTTGGATCATATGTAAACATCTTTGACAACAAATCTAAAGCATCATCAGTTGCCATTGGAAATAAAGAACGCAAAGGCGGAGCAGGAACATATTGGTATTCAACATAATCGGGAAGATACACCATATCAGGCCACTGAGAAGGTGATGGAGTTCCAAATGCTGCGAAAATCTTTCCTAATTGATCAATGTCACTTGAACCCTACCAAATGAAGAAAACAAAGTCGTGAAATTACCAGAAGAAGGATGCCTAAGCACACAGAAATAAATGAATTAAATCAATCAATGCAATAGATGACATCTACGCACTTAGAATAAAAGAAAAATAGCTACATAAAAAAAAAATAAGAAGAAAAGGAATAAGATGGAAACCAAAATTAAATCAAAAATATCTATAAAGTATAAACACCATAAGCCAACAGCCTTTGAGCTAATCTTAATTGAGTAAAACTGCTTCAAAGGGTTTATTCAGACTCCAATTTGAACTAGATGATAAAGTTAAATGGTTAATCTCATGAAAAGAAAAAGTTAAATAGTTCAACTGCCCAATAAATGGTCAACTGTTAAGGAGAAAAAATCCATCTATTCCAAACATCAACCATTTATGATTTAACATAAATATAATCCATATATAACCTAATAACCATAACAATCTTGGTTACCTGCAGAAAGGGGCGACGAAGAAGAAGTTCAGCAAATATACAAGCTGCAGCCCAAACATCTACCCCTGAACCATACTGCTTGGTACCAAATAATAGCTCAGGTGCTCTATACCATCGAGCAAACACCTATTCATGTGAAGTGTCAACTGTGTAGATCCATTAAGAGAAATTGCAAAATACAAACATAAAGATGAAACATGTTATGTTCAATATTATGCAGACGCTGACTTCTAGAAGAGAAAATAAATTGAAAGGAAGACAAGGGTTCCTAAAGAAACATTTTTATTCCACAGAAGTTGGTGAGTGGTGAGTAAGCTGTTACTGGTTCAACACACTGTACTCAGCTCTTCAGAGTCACTCCAGTACATGGTTATCCTAGAGAACCACAATCCTAGAAAACATGCACCAAATTCTAGTACACTTCTACTTCAATACGCCAATGTATGGTCTCAAGAATATTTAGTCCTAAGAATATTCAGTCCCATGTTTTAATTAAGTTTTAAGACAAAACCAGGCAATAATAATGGGGATTTCAAGGTATGCTCCACTAAGCTATACCCTATCTTTTCATATAAATCCAGAGTAAATCACCATACAAAGTCAAACCTGACTTAAAAAAATCTAGGGTACATCCCTTTCCAGCCTTGCAAATTCTAGCAATCTAAGTGCTAACTCCCACATACTCAAAAGGATTCACATGCTATTATCAAACCTGATGAGTAAACCTGCGATCTGGGCTCCCAAATATCCGTGCTAAACCAAAATCTGCAAGTTTCAGCTGTCCATTAGGTCCTATCAACAAGTTATTTGGCTTCATATCCCTGAAAATACATAAGCAAACTTTTGACCTTCGAACTAAAAACAAATAACGGTTTTGTAATGGCCAAATCAGTAACATAATGTACCTATGCAAAACCCATTTCTTGTGGCAATAAGCAAGACCTTTTAGCGTCATTTGAAGGTAAGATTTTATATCCCCAGGTGAAAGGAAAATATTTCGGTCTCGTATGACAGCTTCAAGGTCTGTCTCCATGAATTCAAACACAAGATGCAAATTCCCTTTATGGGGGAACGCATCAATCAACTCAATAATGTTTGGATCTTTCAGCTCTTTAAGCAGTTTAATTTCTCTAAGAGCTGTAAAATTCACCCCTTCTTTCTGCTTGCCTAGCCGAATCTTCTTAATTGCAACCGTATGTCCAGTCTGTCCAAGCAATAAATACAACTTTATAAGGACCACAAGATAATAATAGTAGTATAGTACTATTATTATTGAACAAAAGCCCAGTTCATGAAGACATTTACGCAACCATATCTCCAGAACACAATCAAATAGTAACCCCGCCCGCTCTCAAAAAAAAAAAAGGGGGGGGGGGGGGGGGGGGGGGGGGGGAGAAGAAATTGGAATTCTCCATTGCAACTAATAAGAATAATAATGCATAACTTTACCAAACTCATACTTTAACAACTTAAAAGGCATATAAATGTATATTCCCATACCACATTCCTGTAAGTTTCTATACAAAGATGTATTTTCCACTTATTCACAGATTTTTCTAAACCCCATCTTTACTATAAGAGACTGAAACTTCTCTTTCGAGTTCCAAATCTTATTCACAGACCCAATTCTCACAACCCAGATAAACTAAAAAAAAAAATCATTTTTTTCATTTGAAAGTCCTTATAATTAAAAAAAAAAAAATTCAGAACAAGTTAACAGTAGAAGAAGAAAAAGTTACCTGGGTGTCAATGGCTTTGTATACGACACCATAGGTACCTTCACCAAGGACTTCACGCTTAAGATACCTATCAGCTACTTTCTTGGACAGATCGAGGTCTGCCATTTTCTCCCAGAAACGGGTCGCGTGATGCTATCAATTCCAGCTCAAAATTCAGCTGCAAAATTGGGAATTTACAAGTGGGTCATTTGCAAATAATTAGGGTTTCAGGGGGGGGAATTGGGAATCGAATAATTACAGTTGAAATTCAGCTAAAAAATTGAGAATTTACAAGTGGGTCATCGTGGAGCGTTATTAGGGTTTAAAAAAGGGTTGAAAAGCCCATCGAAAGAGAGGGTTTGTTCTCATAAGGCATAAAATGAAAGTGAAGGAGGCAAGAGAAGATGCGGAATAACGGCTACATCTACACCATTTTATACAGTGTTTGTGTTTGTAGGAAATTTCTTATGTACGTACATGTACCAAGTGGATGCATCTTTTTACAAAAAGCAGAAAATTTTCTTTTCATTTAATGTATCAGATGTACGTATATCATATTTTCGTTAGCAAAATATCATGAAGAGATAGAAAGATAAATGTTAATTAAGATTCTGATCTAATGGTATTTTAGAATTGTAGACAAAGATAGAAAAAAAATAGATAAAATAACTTATCCCTTAACTTATATCTTTTAAAATATTTATCATCAAATTTCAAATTTTAATTTCTTTTAGACTGATATATAATACATCTGATGCACTACAAAAGTGCTCGTGTTTGTAAGGTTTGAGTTTTTTTTAGTCTTGAATTGTTGCGGAACCTGATACCCCCACAACAATGGCATTGGTTTGGCTTTTGTGTATTATTACTCTTATTTTATAGAAAATAAATTTATCTTATGTGATTCATATTTATTTATTTTTTCTATTCTTCTCACATGTGATTTCACAAATTTTTATGTATATAGAAGATAAAATTTATTGATAATATGAGAAATATTAAATCCTTACTATGTTAAAAAGGGTTTCAAATTACATGTTAAGGATTGAATTAAATTAGATTATTAAGCTTTTAAGATATTAATTATTTTTTATTTAATGTATTTTTATTATATATTATCCATTGGTTCATTCATTACTCAATTAATTTAATTCAAGTCATCCATGACAAAGCTCTTTTAATTTTTTTTAATTATACTGTAAGAACAGATGTTAACTTCACTTATTATTATCACATATTTGATTAAATTTGCTCATGTTTAATGAGACCCATATTTCTGTTTCTATTGGAGAAAAGAGATACATAAAATGCAGGGCTAATAATTTATGTGGGTATAAAATTGAGTTGCACATCTCACCAGCAAGAAAAAAAAAACCTACTTGGAGCTGCAATGCATTTTCTAAGTTCAAGTCATCCATATTTTATTTTCTAAGTTTAAATGGAGATGAAGATTTCTTAATTTTAGAAAATAAAAATTTATATCACGAATAAAAGAAATTATAAATTAGAAAATGATTCTAAGAGCCTGTTTGGATCCTCTTATTTTTAAGCTAGAAGCTACTTATAAGCTAAAGCTAAAAAAAAGAGCTTAAAAAAATAAGCTAAAAGCTGTTTGGAAATTACATAAAAGTTTTAGCTTAAAAATTACTTAAAAGCACATATTTCAAGAAAATTATCTCTTTCTATCTTTATCACTCTTTATTTTAAAAAAAAGAACACAATTCAAGAAAAACAGATAAGAGCTTAAAAAAAAGCTCCTCCTAGGAGCTTTTAATTTTCAGCTTTTTTCTTCATTATAAAAAAAAGAGTTTTTCGTTATAAGAGCTTTTCCCAAAATCCGTTTGGCCTAGCTTATGCTTATAAGTAGCTTGTAGCTTAAAAAAAAAAGATCCAAACAGGCACTAAGAAACGTAACAAATATCTAATATCATAACGGTATAATTTAATAATTAATTAAACTGCTTAATGATCATTAATAAAGTAATTTTTGGAAGAAATTTCCGAGCTGCTTAATAAAAGTAATCATATAAAGTAACTAGGGTTATTGTTATAAAAATAAAAATAAAGTAACTAGGGTTATAAATTGGGCTTTACCTTAAATAACTCAGATTTATATAAAATATCTTAAGTCTGATGAATCTATTAACCTGATAAAGGCTAAGGCATGATTTAACCCCAAAAAATCTAGTAGGGCAACTTTCAAGTCCACTATGACTTCAATGGTAATAAATAAAACATAAACTACTTACAAAATTAAAATATAAAAAATAAATAAGAGCAAATCTTATGACTATCAATTAATTTTTATAAAATACTTTTCAATGAGAAGTTAAAAAACAAATCTCTCTCTGTAAATTTGAGTGTTTCCTTATGAATTGAACAAGTTCTTTTTTAAAAAGTAACTTTAAAAAAACAAAAAATATCTTATTTAAAAGTCAAGATTTTTACTTCTTGGTTAAAAGTATTTTTATATATTGATTCAAAAAAGATGAGGGTTATATTTACAAACTAAATTATTTACAAACTCTTATAATCAAATTTTAACTATTAACTTTTGTCAATCTAATAATTATAATTTATTAGATCATATTTATTAATTAATTATTAATTATCAATAAATTATAACTATTAGATTGATGAAAATTAACTGTTAATATTGGATTGTAAACAATTTAGTTTGTAAACAATTTAATTTCAAATGCAGAATAACTCTGATTTTGAAAAGAAAAAAAAATACACAAAAAGTTCTTTTTCAAAAAACCTATTCAAATGGGCCTAACGCATTGCCATGCTCTCCCTCCACCTTAATTATTTTATTTTATTTTGGCGCATTTGGAGTCTATGTACTTGAACAAATTTTAGTGCAGATAAGTGGATACTCTCCTCTCTTTTTTTGTTTCAGATGCGGAAAGTGTTTTTCTATTTGAATCCAGCTTTCAATTTTTATTTTTAAGTCTTAAAAATTTTCGTTTTTGGTAAGATATAAGTATATCCGGAAATATTTTTTATGGTCTAAAACCACTATATAACTTGATGCTCTCTCTCACAATATCAATTTTTTCTTTCTGTTATTTTTTCTCTTCCTCAATTTTATCCTTTCATTTACACTAAGAGACCATCTAAAAAATAATAGTGCGGAGCATAATAAATGCACTCCCCTTATACCCCCGTTATACCGAAGATTTGTTTCTATGTACTTAAAGACATGCTTATATAATAAATAAATTGGTAATCTACATGCTTACATAATCTAATAAAAATATAACACATCACGTAATATATATATATATATATATATATATATATATATATATATATATATATTTAGATCATGAGATATCATATAAATAATTAAAAGTATTATTTTCATAATATATACCAGGAGTTTCCATAGAAATGGCATTTGAATCAGATAGTACACACTCATACCCGTCAAAATCAAAGTTAGCTGTTGAATTGAACCAAATCAATATATTAACCTCCAAGGTACCTTAGTTGGCAGAGCTTCCAATGATTTACTTGGGTCACGAGTTCAAATCGTATCTCAAGCACTCTGTTCCAATGAGGGTGTAGCTTTTGAACCAGAGGAAGTTGAATGTGGATATCCTCTAAGTTATATATATATATATATATTATATATATATATATATATATATTATATATATATATATATATTAAGTGGTTAGACCAAAATACACAATTGCTTAATATTACATTAATTTTATATTAATCCATTTTTCCTTCTTCGATCATAGTTGTCATAACTAAATATGCACTTAGTGATAACTAAATTAATTTGATATGCAACTTTTTGATTATTTCTCCACCGTTTTATCGATTACTTGACTAATCTGGTCAAGCTGGATAGACGTCAAAGCTCTCTTAACCAAGTTTTTAACTCAACGGTGCACTCAAAATTCGAACTCGAGATCATTAATTAAGCTGTAACAATCCATTTCTTGAGAAGCAGATTCAAGCGAACAAGTTCTGTTATGCAGAGAAGATGGGATATCTTGATAATAGCATGACCAAATTACATAGGAAAATCTACGCTAAGACATCTAATAATGGTTTTTCCATTCATCTTATGCAATTTATATTTGATGGAAGCAACAAATGGTGACTTCAAAAAGGTAGACTTAGAACCAAATAGTAAATGACTGCATACAGGAAAGGCTTACATTTGATTATGGTTGTTCCATCTTGTATTCCTTCTATGCAATTTACATTTGTTGAAAATAACACATGGTGACTTCAAAAGTAGACTTAAAAACATTTTTTTTTTTGTAGGAAATATGAAATACAGATAGGAAAGGCTTAGTGAAAGCAACAAGAGAGAGGTTTAACTTGTTTTAATTGATTCTGAAATTCAACACAAAATAACAAAACTAGAGCAAAAAAATTGTGTAAAGATAGAAAAGAAATAGAATCATGGCCAAAAGCAATAGAAACATGGCATTTTTCAGCAGTAAAAACTAAGCATTAAAGTGTTCTTTGAGGTCCTCCCAATCCCAAGGGAAGAAACTCACTATTTTGCTTTCTCAGTGACAGGAAGTGCAGAAAAAACGTCTTCTACTACTCTGCTATTGTTTTTTACCTGAAGTTTTTATTCCTTGGGTTGCAAACATGCATTTAACTGGTGGACCTATTTTCCTTATCCTTCAACTTTTCTAAACCTTATTTTCTAAGGCCTCTAAAAGACAAGGGGGAAAAAAATAGCAATATTTTGTGCATATGCTGTTATACACGTATGCTCTTAGAACATGAAAGAATTTCTCTTTCAATACCTATGAAGTAAATAGCAATGTGTACTAACTCGCATGGCTGCAGCGTAGCCAAGCAATCATTGACAGCAACTTAATCCAACCCGACTACTTTGTTTGACTGACAACTGCCTGAGATACAATTACTCTTTCAACCAAAATAATCTAAGGGAAAAGGGAACGTCTTCTCAAAAGACACAAACTTATCTTCTTTTAATAGTTTTTAATTATGCGAAATACATAGTTATAATATTAAAGTTATATTTTTTTCACTTTCCATGTAAGCAGTTTCTGAAAAAAGAAAAAATAATATAATTTTAATATTATAATTATGCATTATCGGAAATGCATAGTTAAAATTGATAAAAGAAAAAAATTTGTGTCATTTAAAAGGATACTTGCTATACCTATAATTTAAAAACTTCTTAGATTTTTTTTTGAGTACAAGTGAGGATCAATTTTAAACAACCTCACTCTTGTATTTTTTCAAAGAGATTATTTTTTATTCTCGAACTAATAACCTTCCGATCACAAGGAACAACTTTATCGCTACTATAATAGTTACCTTCATCTTACCTGAAAAATTATGGGGTGGCAGCCAATTGATCCAATTCAAATGGCTATTGCCCAAGCCTTTTCATATTGATATTTGACTGATTTTTCATTACAAGTTTCCTCTATTTCCCCCCCGCAAATATAAAATTGTCACCAATGCAAAGGTTACCACAGTTACTCGTTACCACTTACATCTAGCTAGGGAAAACCAACATTAAATTCGATGGGACCACTTTGCTTTATAATTTTCAAATTTGTCTTGCTCTTCAAGGCACAATATAATGCCATCGTTCATGTTTTGTCCACCACAAATATACTTCTTTAGATTCTCTTGGTTCAGAAAGGACCAGCAACTTCACTATTTCATCATCATTTATAACATAGTCTTACCACCTCAAGTCCTTTAAGTTAAACCAACCTTCCAAGCATGTGAGCATCTTATCTTCTTCCCAATCCCAAAACTCTCTCTCTTTTTGTGATATCATCATCACCATTTTCTTCAGTAACAACTTCTTCATTCATTAGTATGGCAGCTGATTGTTCTGCCAAGAGAAATTCCAACGCTCAACTCCTTGAAGAACTAGAGGCTCTAAGTGAATCCCTTGACCAATCAAACACCACCACCACAGCTAGAAGAGCTGCTTCATTAGCTCTACCTCGAACCTCACCTCCTTTTGTTCCATCTGCTGAAGATGGCAATAACACTGTTGAAGTTGATAACAAACCTAGGTCCCGTCGCATGTCCTTGTCCCCATGGAAATCAAGTCCAAAGCTTGAAGGTGCTAAGGTACCCCCCACTAAGCCAGATATCAAAAAGTTTGATGACACATCAACTTCAGTTGAAAAGAAAGGGATTTGGAGCTGGAAGCCTATAAGGGCTCTTTCTCATATTGGAATGCAGAAAATAAGTTGTTTGTTTTCTGTTGAAGTGGTCACTGCACAAGGCCTTCCTTCATCAATGAATGGACTAAGGCTTTCTGTTTGTGTTAGAAAGAAAGAGACGAAGGATGGTGCTGTTCAAACAATGCCATCACGTGTTGCTCAAGGAGCTGCAGATTTTGAAGAGACCCTTTTCATAAGGTGCCATGTTTATTGCAACCATGGTAGTGGAAAGCAGCTTAAGTTTGAGCAAAGACCGTTTTGGATATACCTTGTTGCAGTTGATGCCAAAGAGCTTAATTTTGGAAGAAACTCTGTTGACTTGAGCCAGTTGATTCAAGAATCCATTGAGAAAAATCAGCAAGGTTCACGGATTCGGCAGTGGGACACAAGCTTTAGCTTATCTGGAAAGGCAAAAGGTGGAGAACTAGTTCTGAAACTTGGTTTCCAAATCATGGAGAAAGATGGAGGACTTGAAATATATAACCAGGATGAGAATTTGAAGTCCAGCAAGTTCAGAAATCTCACATCTTCATTTGCTCGCAAACAATCAAAGGCATCCTTCAGCATGCCTAGTCCTAGAATAACAAGCAGAAATGATGCTTGGACTCCTTCACAGATAAGGTTAGCTGAAGATATTCAAGCTATGGATGATTTGAACCTTGATGAGCCAAACCCAGTTCAGGATTCCCCCTCTACACAAAAACTTGAAGGTGGCAAAGAAAAGGTGGAGGATTTTGATCTTCCAGATTTTGAGGTTGTTGATAAAGGGGTTGAGGTTCAAGAGAAGAAAGAAGATGAAGGAGAAGAATCTGAGAAATCTTTGGAAGTGAAGTCAACTTCAAGTGAGATTGTCAAGGAAATAATGCATGATCAGTTGCACCTAGCTAGATTAAGTGAGCTTGCTTCAATTGCCAAACAGTTGAAAGCTCTTGAGTTCATGATGGGAGAAGATAATAGGTTCATAAAAGAAGAGGAAACGGAGTCACAAAGATTGGATGATGATGAAGAAACTGTGACAAGGGAGTTTCTTCAGATGCTTGAGGATCAAAAGACCAGAGGATACAAAATCAACCAATCTGAAATCCCCCCTTTACAACTTGAAGGACATGAGCATTCTTCAGCAGAGGGAGAATCCACAGTTTATCTACCTGATCTTGGCAAGGGCTTGGGTTGTGTGGTTCAAACAAGGGATGGAGGCTACTTGGCATCTATGAACCCTTTAGATGATGCTGCGGATAGAAATGATACTCCAAAGTTAGCAATGCAGATGTCAAAGCCTTTTGTGTTGGCATCATATCAATCCCTAAATGGGTTAGAGTTATTTCAGAAATTGGCTAGCATTGGTCTTGAAGAACTCAGCTCTCAAGTTTTCTCCATGATGTCCATAGATGAACTGATAGGTAAAACTGCAGAACAGATTGCTTTTGAAGGCATTGCTTCTGCCATCATACAAGGTAGAAACAAGGAAGGAGCTAGTTCAAGTGCTGCACGTATAGTTTCTGCACTGAAAGGCATGGCAAATGCAATGAGTTCAGGAAGACAAGAAAGGATTTCAACAGGAATTTGGAATGTGGATGAAACCCCACTAACTGCAGAGAAAATTCTAGCTTTTACAATGCAGAAGATTGAGTTCATGGCTATTGAAGCATTGAAAATCCAAGCTGGCATGGCTGAGGAAGAAGCTCCATTTGATGTTTCAGCACTCAGCACAAAGGCAGATAACAAAGAAAATGATCTATTGGGTTCTGCTATTTCACTTGAGGATTGGATTAGAGACCAAAGCTACAGTAACACTAATGCAAATTCTGATAGTGAACCATCAAATATCACACTGATATTTGTTGTCCAACTGAGGGATCCAATTAGAAGCTTTGAAGCAGTTGGGGGTCCTATGATGGTGTTGGTTCATGCAACAAGTGCAGACACAAAGGGGAATGATTATGAAGATGAAGATGATGAGGAGGAGGAGGAGGAGAAAAGGTTCAAAGTAACAAGCATGCATGTTGGAGGTTTTAAGGTGAGAAGTGCTACAAAGAAGAATGCATGGGACACTGAGAAGCAAAGGCTAGCTGCAATGCATTGGTTGATTGAATATGGATTGGGAAAGGGAGGGAAGAAAGGCAAACATGCATTTATAAAAGGGCAAGACTTGTTATGGAGCATTTCATCAAGAATCATGGCTGACATGTGGCTCAGAACAATGAGAAATCCAGACATCAAACTTGTACAGTAATAAGCATATCCACTCTCTCCTCTTAATTGTGGCAAGGTACTTGCACAATCTTGCATTCATGTCTCATATGAATGCTACATCCTAATTTAAGAGGAAGTTCAAGAGGAGTCATTAGAGCTTGCAGATTTATGGATACAATAATGGTGCAAATATCGTTACTCAGAAGGTCATAATTAGTTGCTTTTTTTAGAGCCAATAAAAAACTGTGACTTAGGAAATGTTATGTACACATACCAATTTTCTCACATCCCTCACATCCAATCAATCATCACTATTTTTTTTCTCTATCTAAATTTTCTTCCTCAAACACCTTTTGTTTGTGTATAGGGTGTATGAGAAAATGTAATGAGGATACAACATTTCCACTCTCACTTATATAGGGGACATATGAGATTTGATTGATGTTGAAATAAATGAGCTTTTTGAAAGAAGGTCACGGTAACTTCCCATCTTTTATTTTTTTATTTTTTTATTTTTATAACCCATTTCCCAGACACTCACGAAGTGGGTATTTGAACTGGGTCGGCCCTTTATTTTTATAACCCATTTTGGACTCAGTTTTTATTAGTTGTTTGGTTGGATTTCTCTACTAATCCAAAAAGCATGTATTTGTGTATTGTGTACATACATTGGGGAATAAAGATTATTGAAGATTTTGAAGTAAAAATTTGAATAAATTACATGTCATACCTTTATAATGCCATCTTTTTAGGGGGGAAATTAGCATTCTTCAATTTATTTATTTTTTCGGTTAACCATCCTCGATTTTGGTTTAAGTTGAAAACGTTAATCTTTAAAGGCTTTTTACATATTATTTCCGTGCGGTTTAACAATTTTTCAATTTCTCCCTAAGGTTACAATTTATTTTACACATTATTTCCTTAAGAAAAAAAATAGGATAAGAGGTAAAAAATTTGTTAAACGATCTTTAAAGTTAATTAAAAAAATTAACATTTTCAATTTAAATCAAAGTTAAGAGGATCAAGTGATAAAAAAAAGTTTAGAATAATTATTTCAAAAAAATTGAAAAAAAGACTAGAAATAAAACGTAATTAATCCTAAAAAAATTATTTACTTTTTTAATTAATGTTTTTTCATATTTTTAAAATAATAAATATTTAAGAAAAACTATTATGGTAATTGATCGGAACAGATCTTTACAACTGGGCCGATCATGTGATCTTCCTCTACACAGCCTAAAATCGTCTTGGATCAGAGCATCTTGCAATTGGGCTGCTTTATCCCATGGGTCTTCAATGGAACGCGATGGTGGTGTACCTGCAAGACACTCCGACGCTCAAGTCAGATTTGGTTCAAGCAGGTTTAATTATGTAGGAGAAGATGATGTACCTTAGTGTTGATATATGTATTTATAGTAAAGTGATGAGCAGCTTGTAGATGTCTTAATGCTGAAGTATACTTGGAGATGAAGTATCTTGAAGTTGCTTGGTGTCATGCTGCCTTTAATGTTGAGGAGCTTTGCTAAATAGGCTTTAATATTGTGGTGCTTGATGGCTGTATTGAGCTTGGGGATGAAGATGAGATAGCAGCCTTTGTGGACTAAAACTTTGCTTCATTGTGAAAGCTTTTGGGTTGGGCCTTGTATTTATATAATATTTGTTCAGATCAGTAATTGTCATGTTAAAATAGAAGGAATTTGACTTTTGTATTATAAAATTAGTTCGCATTCCTCGCATTATTTGAGCATCTTGACACATGTCAAAGAGGCATACTCTAAAAGAAAAGCGTTGTAAAGGCTTAAGAACAACATTATAGATAAAGATGATAGTGGCAAGTCTGATTGTCGTTAAACACTTAAGAAAAAAACTAGTCAAACACTAAACTGTTTCTTTTGTAAAGTTTGTTTTTTAAAAAAATAAAAATTTCTAATTGTTATAAATTGAAAGTTTGATTTAAAGTTTGCACCCTCCAAAATCGTGATTTATAAAAGTGCATTTCACTTATCTCAGTTCAGCAAAATCACATTCGGGATATGTATAGTAGAAGTTTGATCTCAAAACCATAGTTTGAGAAGTGAAAAAATAATTTGCTTTTCAACTCACCTAGGCTAGAACTTATCCACTATTATTTTCGAGGTTTTAAGTTCTAACGAAGTAGAAATTTAAAAGATGGAATCTATGAGACGAATATATCAACGGGATTAAACCTTTTAATTGAAAACAACCAGAAACCTAATAAATTTTCACAATGTAGAATTAATTGTGATCATATCCTGAAACCAAAGTTCCGTAGTTAACAATATTTCAAAGTCAGTTGTGCTATTATCAAATTGACCATACTGTACACATCCAATTTCCAATAGTACCAGCATTCATGCAGAAAATAGCAATCTAAACCACTCTACTAGTACCAAGAAAATTAAAATAAAAAACAAAATTTATCTCAAACTTGATGTTGTCAATTATGCCTCAATTCTGCCGTTATTTCAATCGGTTCATCACTTCACGACTAGTGCCAAATCTCACTTAATTTGGGCAAGTTTGTAAATGCAATAAATCCGCAAATTGATTCTAAAATATTATGTTTTTATAATTTTTTAATTAAATAATAATATTTTAATTTTTTTATCGGTTTTAAATTCTAACAAAGTAGAGATTTGAAAAAGATGGAATCCATTAGACAAATATGTCAACGGGATAAAAACAGCCGTAATACATTATAATTGAAAAAAACCATAAACCTAATAAATTTTCACAATGTAGAATTAAATGTGATCATATCCCCAAACCAAAGTTCCGTAGTTAACAATATTTCAAACTTAGTTCAGCTATGATCAAATTGGTAATACTGTACATCCCATTTCCACTGTTACAAGTATTCAAGCAGAAAATAGCAATATGAACTATGATAGTTAAAATTTTGATTTATTATTACAATTTTACGTTTTTATGATTTTTTTCATCAAAACAATTTTACAAATATTCCAAATACTTTTACATTTTTACAATTTTTTATAATTTTTTTACATTACGATTTTACGTTTTACAATTTTTTATCACTCTTTCAATTTTATATAAAATCTCGATTTTAACTACCTTCGTCTTGACTGTTCGAGATTTTGCAGTAGTACACTTAATTCAGGAGTAGTACCTCCAGCTTATGTAAGACACGTTTCAGAGAACAATATAACCTACCAACTACATAACAACTTGTCCTATGTATTTTATATTACAAACAGAATAATAAACGGCAAATTAAATAATAAACTTCGTTCTACCAATAATAAAAATAATAATAAACTTCCACTCAACTACTACAAAGAAAATTAAAATAGAAAAACAAAATTTATCTTAAACTTGATGTTGTCAATTATGCCTCAATTCTGCCACTCCATTTTGTCTGTGCAAGAATTATGTCCTGTCGACACAAGACAAAGATCTGTTGGAATATAAGTATAGTAACCAAATTGCCCAAAAAAAAAAAAACCAAAACAAAAACCACAAATGGAAACTGAAATTTTAGTCAGATGATAGAAGACTGTTTCATGATAGAACAGTGTCTTTAGGCAGCTAGCCTGCTAGTGGCCAGTCAAAGACCAGTGACCCATTGTACAAGATGAATCAATAAACATAAGGTAGTTAGTCACTTCCAACGGGAGAGGAGTTGCCCGGTGTTTATAAAGCATAATGTATAAAGAAAAACAAAAATAATAAAAAGTGAGGTAGTGTTTGGTTGAAGGTTTATTTTGGGATTGATGGGAAAGTGTAAGTGGATATTGAAAAATACTACGTTAGGTTCAGGTTTTTTCAAAAAATACCATGCAAATAGGATAGATGGGAAAATGACTTTTGTGTTGATTTTCGGATGAAATTCACTGTTACAGAATACCACTTGAGATGTGGTATTTTGAGATAACTGGGAAAGTGAAAAAACAAGTGCAAAGTTTCTCCCGAACATAGATTTTACATATTTAAATAAATTTTCCTGGTAATATTTGGGTCAACCAAACAACTTTTTTTACATTTTCCTACCAAACTCACATTCCAACTATTTTCCTATCAATTACATTTCCCTGGTAAAAAAAAATTTCTCCCGAACCAAACACTAACTGAGTGAGTTCTTACTTCTGGGAAATTAGACAAGATAAATCATGTCCATTTTTTATTAAAAAACCTTTTTACTGACTCATGATGACGACTTTTTCAAGAATTTGTAAGGAAAATTTCTTTCTTTCTTTTTTTCATTTTTTCTTCACATAAATTGATTTTATATTCTTTTCGTCTAAAAAATTGTTATACTTTGTCCAATAAATACAGAAAATTATAAGAACCCAAACTATAATAGAGATTGAAACATAATGCCAAAATTGATATTTCACTTCAACCATTTCTAAGTCAAATGTCCAGATGTTTAAATTTATCGGACGCAAAAGAAAGATAAGCAGTGAAGAAAAGGTACTCTACCTAGCTACATTAAAGCATATGAACTGAATTGTCAAGAAAAGCAGGCCACATATGCTAGAGGAACATGCAGTAACATCTTCAATGAATATAACAGTATATCAATCGACAAGATTGACCATAAAAGGAAATAGCAGCTTGACAAGTGAAACAAGCAAGAATGTTCATAAAATATTCTTACCTCGAGTCCAAATTGTTATAAACTTACAGACCAGTGACTTTTCCCACTGCAATGGTTTTTCCTGCAGGACAGAGTAATGCTCTTTCAACATATATTAAAACCACGAAGAAGTTTGGAAGAAAAGGAAGATATCATTTCTTAAATCTCACCTTCATCACGAAGAATGAATCTCCCAAGTTGTGGAAAATCAGAGAATTTCTCAATGCATATCGAGTTACTAACCTATAAGAACATTTCCAAAACAAGACCAATTAAAAAGCTTAAATATATGAAAAAATAATGAATTCCTTTTAATTTGAAACTCAAGAATCATCCCACACAATCATCAGGAAATGAAAACCTTTTTGTATCCCAAGAAAACCCTAGTAAGACAATATGACAATCAATCAACATCACATTTATCTCAAACAAGTTGGGGTCGGTGGCAGATGAACTCAAATGAAACGTACGAAAAAATTGAGAGGGAAAAAAGGATAAAAATAAAATTAAAAGAAATATAGATTCGTATTGACAATATCTCATACATATTTGCATCCAAGATTACAAAAAACAGTACCTGAATTCGGCACGCAACACTTGCACCATTCTTCACAAAGAGAACTTTCTTTTTCAAGGGCTTCTTTGTCTTTGGATCAATTTGATGTATGAGCTCAATAACCTCACAATCTTCACGTACAGATTGGATGTGCAGAACAGCCTTGTACCCAGCAGAAAAAATACCCTAATTTTGTGTAACAGAGATATGTCCTAGGTTAATACTGAGAAACTTTGCCAAGGCCCAAATGCAGAGAGAGAGAGAGAGAGAATAAATACATTATCCAGCAATTCAAGGATCGCCAGCTGAGCAACAAACTCAGTCACAGCCGGTATTGGATTTGCTGAAAGCAGGACAAAAGCCATATAAAACCAATTAGCTAATGTGTAACCACATAAAAACAGGACCAACAATCTAAAAGTAAAGAATGCCAAATATTAATTTTTGACTATGACATTTGTGGAGGGGAAAAGGTCCATCTTGCACCATATTGAATGACTTATTTAAACCAACCACAATTTAAGCCTAGGTTCCCAACCCAACTGAAAAAAACAAAATCCAACGTCTTGCTCTGAATTAAAACTGCAACATGATAGAACATTAGTAGTGGCATTGAAGATTTCATAGCATGGCATACTAGTTAACTGCTGACCTTTTCATAACAGAGGCAGAAATAAGAAAAGAACCATGAGTCAAACCACTAGTTTTCACTTATTATGCTCAAGTTGTTTGTGTGATAATATTTTCTATAGCATCTTTATTTCAAACAAATTTCTTTTTCAACTAAAAATTATTATCTCAAATATTCAGCTGCAACATATCTTTCAAAAGTTAAGCAAGAGCTTACCAATACTAGAGAGGACAAATCCAGTTAAAATGTCTTCTTCTTCAACTGCAGATAATCTAATTCGTAAATTTTCACCAGGTCCAGCACGTTTAACCCGATCTTCCCCAATAAATATAGCAACAACTTTTACTTGATCCTGCGGATTAATACGCAGTTGTCATCCCATTTCACATTCAGGGAAGGGAAAAAAGCAGAAGAAAAGAAAGAACAAATGGCAAAGCTCGCAATACCTTATTCGGCATAACCAACAAGGAATCTCCCTCACGAACAGTACCAGATTCCACTTTGCCCATAACAACAGTTCCCATGTCTTTTGATTTGTCAAGTATAGGCATCGTATGAAAATCAGAAATCCAACCTTAGCACAGAAGTGGAAATTTAATATATATATATATATATATATATATATATATATAGAGAGAGAGAGAGAGGTAGGATCCTTTAACACCAGTGTCAAATTTGAATTTTGACCCCTCATTTGAGAGCCATTAGATAAAAAAAGATCAACGACTCTGATTTGTAAGCATGTGACACCATTGATCTTTTTTGATCTAATGGCTCTCAGATAAGGTGTCAAAATTCAAATTTGACACTGGTGTCAAAGGATCTTACCTCATATATATAGGGGAGGGATCTTTTGACTCCACTGTAAGACTTACGGATCATTTGGATGGGATTTTTAGCCAAAAGAAGCTTTTCAGAAAGAAAGAAAAAAGCACTTCTACTACAAAGTCCGTTTGGATGTCTGTTTTTGAAAAAGCAGAAGTCAAAAGCCAAATATTTTTTAAAAAATCTAAATAGCTTTGGCTTTTGTAAAAAGAACTTATAAAATATGCAAGGCATAAGAAGTACTTTTTTCATAAGCTCATCCAAACGAGCCCTTATAAGTCTTATTCCGCATCTTAGCCGTTGATTTCCTTTCATTTAACGGTTATAATTTATTGAATTGTACCAATTAATTAATTATTTTGGGAGGGATAAGGAAATGGCACAATGTTTGGACAAACATTACCTGAAAGGCCCTTTGGGATCTCGAGGAGGAACTTCAACAGTGTCAAGAACTTCAAATAGGCAAGGACTGTCCCACCAAGGACAAATGCTTTTGTCCACTTTTGTTTTTAGGTTTGCACCAATCAGCCCAGACATTGGTAAAAACATGGCATCTGGTTAATGAGATAATAGTTAAGTAAAATAATTTCACTTCCACAACCCATCAAACAGGTCAAGACTAATAGATGAAATATGATATTATCTCAGTTAATATTTTCGCACATCAAATTTTATATAAAGTCTACGCCCTACACCGCTTGAAGAACAGCAAGCGAATGACTTCATTTGGCTCTAATACTTGGCCATCGAAGCTCTGATACCATGTCAAGAGCCCTATCTCGAAAGTTTAAGCCATTAGGTGAAGCTACATGAGCGATTTTATATCTAACAGAAATAAAATCTAAAAAGAGAGTAAGGCAAACAGTTCCAACATACCTTTCTTCACATTGTAACCTGATTGCTTCAGAAACGGTATCATCTTTGACTCTATTTCATCATACCTGGGGGACAAACCAGCAGCAAGAAATCTCATTAAAATTGCAGATAAGCACAGAAATTGGGAGGGGGGAACAGAGAAAGGGTAATAGTGAGACATTACCTTTCTTTTGACCACTTCACTGTAGGATCATCCATTTTATTGACAACAACAAGCAGTTTAGCCACACCCAGCGATTTTGCAAGCTGAACATGTTCACGGGTTTGTCCACCTTTCTCATATCCAGTTTCAAATTCTCCCTTTCGAGCAGAAATTACCTGATCGACGCGACATAGAGAAACACGGACAGATATCATCAAATGCTTGTCAAGAAGCATCTATTGAAGATCAAGAAAGTGTGACACATCATAGATCAACTTACCAACACTCCAATATCAGCTTGAGATGCACCACTGATCATGTTAGGGACATAATTCTTGTGACCCTGCAGAAGCGTTGTTATTCATAATATAAATATTAAATGTTTCCCCAGAAAAATGATGTGAATTAGAGAGAGAGAGAAAGCAACAATTGGAGCAAGGAAAGATGGACAAAAGAATAAAGCCAGAGCAGAATGTAACCAAGACCATTAACATAGACTAAAATTGGTCTCCTCTGGTCTAACTTTTTTATGGGGGGTTTTCTCCTATGGCCTATTCAAAATTGAGACCTGGGACAAATAATATCATGAGCCCAAAGACACTCAAGAACCACATTATTTTAAAGGAAATGCCAAGCAATGTAGTCAAAAATAGATTCTCTATAAGCTAGAAGACATTTACTATCATAATATCATTTGCATTTCATAGTCCAGTTCAGATGCCAGTTTATCATTTGCATGCCAATTCTCACACAATAGATCTGACTACAAAAGATTCACTTCACTTGTCAACTTCTTGCAGATGAATTTTTTTGGTCAAACTTCATCTAAAGCATTTGTATTTCTCATATTAGCAGAGGATTTATAATAATAAACCTTATCCATATAACATCAAAAGGTCCACCTCATTTGCGGGCATTTCTATTAATTAGAAAGAAGAAATTATGCAGACAGATGTTTACTAGTCAGAGTACACAGCAACCATTAAACCAGTGGAGTGGACAAATATCAAATAAGGAGAGAACACATGAGACAGCAGTTGAAGAGGTTGGGTGACGGGATGAGCTCATAGATCACTGCTCTATAGGCCTTATTCAATCATATGATTATGATCCCAATCAATCCTTATCTCATGAAGTTAGACATTCATGATGGAGGATAAAGTATACAATAATAATTTTCTCTCGAAGTCATCAAAATAAATTTCTTTTCTTTTCTTTCTTTTTTTAGATAAAAGGAGAACATTTATAGAAGTACTGAAATACAGCAACAGAGGATAAGATATCCTCTAAAAGAGAGAAGAAACAAACTACAAAAGAAGAAAGGAAAATCAACTAAGCAAAGTTCACCAAACACTGCATGTCTGCCAGAGAAAACCCTCTAAATGATCCAAAAACATAATATTATTACTCTACAAAGTATGCCAGTAAATGGTTTGGAAAACATCTCGGAAGAGAATCATGCAATGCAGATACTCACAGGTGCATCCAAAATCGTAAACCTTGTTGTCTCTGTCGCAAAATCTGCTCTTCCAACTTCAACTGTCTTTCCCTGTAATCAGCACATATTTACACAAATTAGAAGTTCTAAGCAATTCATATAAATATATAATTAACAAACAAAAAGGAAAACTAAACCAAATAGCATAAACCATTTAAATTATATCAGTAAATTTATTCATACCTTTACCCACTCCTCCTCATTTGTGTCCATTATATAGGCCATATACCTATCATATAAATTTCAAATTATTAATCAGATGTATATCAGTATCAAGTATATACAGTAAGCTAAATGATCTCCCAAAGCCTAAAAATAAAAAATAAAAACACCTAACAATGTAATAAATTGAAAACCCAAACGACTACATCCTACACTTTCATAGTTTGAGACATTGTTGAGAAAAAACAGACTATATTGGCTATCGAACCAATTCAACCAGGAACCAAAACACCAACCAATGCAGTCAACTTAATTGAACCGCCAAGTTACAAACTAGCCTGAGACTTGTTGAACTGGTTCTGAACAACGCACACTCACACATACACATACACGTACCCATGCACACACACATTCACATACACGTACCCACGCACGCGCACACACAGAAGCAGAAATATTTATATCTCAACCTAGACTTATCCAAATTGGACAAGAATTATGAACCAAAGGAAGAAGACGCTGAAAATAATTATAATGTTCACACTTTGATTTTAGGAGCATGATAACCTTTGTAGTAATAGACAATTATCCAATGTAAAAGCAAACACGAAGCTCATGAAGATAGATAAATTAGCAAGCCACTATTTTCATTTAAAAGAAAATATATATATATATATATAGAGAGAGAGAGAGATAGGATCCTTTGACACCGGTGTCAAATTTGAAGTTTGACACCTCGTCTGAGAGCCGTTAGATCAAAAAAGATCAATGACTCTGATTTGTAAGCATGTGACACTGTTGATCTTTCTTGATCTAACGGGAAAGATCAAACGGCTCCCAGACGAGGTGTCAAATTTCAAATTTGACACTGGTGTCTGATGTGCCTCTGTCAAGTGTGGTTTTTCCATGTTAAAATTGATAAGAATTGGGTCATAAGAGAGCAATTTAAATACATATTTGCTAATTATATTGATTCTTTCTTTTCAATTATAGTTCTCACCTATTGGTTGTGTTTTTACAGGTAAAAGAAGTGAAAATTACAAAATTATAAAAAGCCTGTTGACGCGATTCCACGAGGGTATTTTTGGAAGAAGAAAAAGAGTCTTATAAATAGGAGACTTTGCACAGAAATTAGGTTAAAAGGTGAAGAAATTCGAAATTTGAAAGAAAACAAGGAAATGATTTGGCGCTGATTGTGCGGGTGCCATGAATGCAGTCCTTGATTTGTGGAGTCACGGATTTGGCGCTGATCGTGCGGGCGTCATGAATGCAATCCTTGAATTGTGGAATTATGATCAAAATGAAAAATTAATGAAATTAAATTCAAAGATTATAACCTGATTGACCAGTTGCCTATTTAAAGGGTGGTCCTCCACCATTCCAAGACATTGGAGACAATTCAGACCTATTTCTTCAGAAGGAGACCGACGGCAGAGCTCAGAAGGATTCTTCCACAGTTCTTCTTCTTCATCTATTTCTCTGTAATTTTATGCTTTGGAATATTAGATTATTGTTAGCCATGATTATGCTTGGCTAATTCTCTTTTATTGTAGTTAGGGTCACGAGCCCTATGTGAACCCTTGTTACGATGGATTGATTTAGTTTTATTCATTTGTGAACCCTTTGCTGACAATAATTGGGAGTTGAAGTCTTCCATAATTCAGTTGGTGGAGAGAGTTCAATTTGGAGGAGATGAGCATGAGGATCCTCACAGGTTCATAAACCGGTTCTTAATGATATGTGACTCAACCAAGCACCCTCGGGTGTCTGATGATGCTATCCGGTTGAGATTATTCCCTTTTGCTGCTAAGGGAGAAGCACTTAGCTGGCTGGAGAGGCAGCCTGCACGGAGCATTGCTACATGGGAGGATTTGTCTACAAAGTTCTTTGCAGAGTTCTTTTCCATGGAGAGATACAATCAAATGGTGAATGATATCACCAACTTCACTCAAACTGAGGGTGAAACATTGTGTGCAGCCTGGAACAGGTTCAAGGACTTGATGAGGAGGTGCCCTCATTATAATTTGACTGCTGGTAATCAAGTCAGAATATTTTTCAATGGCATCACACCTGAAGATAGAATGGTTTTGAATGGTGCAGCTGGTGGTACTATTAAAACCATGAGGGCGAATGAAACTCTGGAGCTGATAGAGAGGATGGCCAGGAATGAAAATCAAGGGGTATCTTCAAAGTCTAAGAAAGGTAGCCTTCATCTAGAAGGTAATGAGTCAGTTCTGGCTGAAAATAAATTGCTAGCTCAACAAATGGCTAGTTTGACTTCCAGGCTTGATAAGATGCAGATCGCGGGAGTTCAAGCTCAGTCTGTTGCCTTTGTCTGTGACTACTGTACGGACAGTCATGCTCCTAATGAATGTCCATCTCTTGCTTCTTCTGATTCACCTCAACAAATGCAGGTGAATGGTATATGGTATGACCAGCGCCCTCAGCAGCCAAATCTTCAGAGAAATCAGAATTTTTCTGGTGGTGATAACAATTTTCAGCGGAGAGCTCAGGGAGTTGGCATGGATTTTAAATCTAATACTTATAATCAGCCTTCACAGAGTCAACAACGAGAGCCTGCTGAGTGAGAAAAAGCCTTTGCACAAATGGCCAAGACTTCTAATGAGATGGCTCAGACCACTAATACCTTTATGGAGGAGACTAGAGCCAACTACAAAAATACAAATGCTTCCATAAAGAACCTGGAGAATCAGATAGGCCAATTGGCAAAGCAAGTTTCAGAAAGAATTCCAGGTACTTTTCCTAGTAACACAGTTACAAATCCCAAGGAGGATTGTATGTTTATCACAACTAGAAGTGGAAAAGTGGTAGCAGCTCCAGAAAAGCCGAGAATAAATATGGAAGCTGAAAAGAAGCTAAAGGAGGTTAAGGAGCCAGAAAAAGAAATTAAAAAACCTGCTGAAGTGGAGAAGCCAGTTGAAAAGAAGAAGTTTGAGTTGAGTCCTGAATATGTGAGAGCCATGGCACCTTATCCTGACAGATTCAAGAAGGAGGATCAGAAGCAACAATATGGAAGGTTTCTTGATATATTCAAGAAATTGCATATCAATATCCCTTTTGCTGAAGCCTTGACTAGCATGCCAAATTATGCCAAGTTCATGAAGGATTTGTTGTCAAGAAAGCACAAGTTGCAAGAATGCCAAACGGTGACACTCACTGAGGAGTGTAGTGCTATTATTACAAAGAAGTTCCCGCCTAAGCGTCATGATCCAGGGAGCTTCAATATTTCTGTTGAAATTGGTAACAAAAAAATTGGCAGAGCATTATGTGATCTAGGGGCTAGCATTAATTTGATGCCCCTTTCTATTTGTAATTCCTTGGGGATCACCGAGTTGAAGCCTACTTTAGCATCTCTTCAACTTGCTGATAAGTCTTTGAGGAAGCCTAGCGGTATTATTGAAGATGTTCTTGTGAAGGTGGACAAGTTCATCTTTCCTGCTGATTTTGTAGTGTTGGATATGGAAGGGGGAGTTGAAATGCCTCTTTTGTTGGGTAGACCTTTCTTGGCCACTGCTCGGGCACTAATTGATGTTGAAAAGGGGAAGCTTGAGCTAAGAATGAATGATGAGACCGTTACCATCAATGTCTTTGATTCTCTAAAACAGTCTTCTCACAAAGATGATTGTTTTAGCCTTGAAGTAAAAGAAAAACAAAGTGCAGCGGATGATGCCAAGGAAGATGGTGCCATAAAGGTGGAATTGGAGGAGCTTCCTCAACCTCAGAAAAATGTCTTCTTGGCTAATAAGGAGGTGGTGATTGAAGCATTGAAGGAAGAGGAAACTGAATTGAAAAATAAAGATCCTTCTTCCCATACCAACAAAATCCCCAATGAGGACAGGGGCGAACCCACTCAGGCTCACGTGTCCGCACTTGCAGACACGAAAATCTGAACAAAAAATCTCAAAAAAAAATTTGAGTTTGCAACTCCCTACACGCTACCTCTCTGTTCTCTCTCTTTCTGCTGCAAGGTTCACACTACCTCTCCGTTCTCTCTCTTTTTGCTGCAAGACAATGTGTTTATTTAGTATCTCAAGAAAAGGACAGCCACCATTGTCTTGTCCTTTAGACGCACGTTTGGGCATTGGAATTAAATAAGGTTACAAAGCAATATTATAAGCCTAAGCATGAATTAGTGTTATGAGTCTCAACTACAACTTCAAAGACCTTCCCCTGCTTCTCATCTTCTCTCCCCCACGTTCCTTTCCTTGTTAAAGAGGTTAGTTTCATATTCAGTTTTTCAATTTTTTTTTTTTTGTACATATTCAGTTTTTCAACTTTTTTTACCTGTACAGAGAGCTTCCTCTGAAGTAAATATAAAATTAATTAGGTGTGATTATAGAATTAATTGCAAAAGACAAGATCCCCTTAAATATTTGTTTAGCTTTGATTTATGGTCAATGATTTTATCATATTGTTCTCTTAGCATGACAAACTCTTGGGTTCTGAGCTGGTGGTATTTTCTTTGATCGCATTGTTAATCAAAGTTTCAAATCCTTTGACTTCTTGAGAGTGGTAATGAACAGAATGCATTTTTCAATTTCTATAAATACACACTTAACTGTTTTGCTTAGCTGATGTTTATGGAAATTTAAAAGTATGGCCATCTTGGAATTTTCCTATTTCCCAAGTTAAGGGCTATTTTCAAAACTACAGGATTTAAGTCTTGTGACTTATTATACTGGCTCTTTTCATGAGTTATTGCTAGACTATACTCCCTATCTCTTTTCAAAATTTATTGGTTCACGCTATCATTATAAATGTTTCCATGAGTTCATCTAGGTAACTGAGTTATTGCTGTTTGTACTAAGCTTTGTATATCATAATTCCATGAATACGTTCTGCTTATGCACAGATTTTTTATTTTTTTGAAAAGGGGAAGGGGATTGGAGGACAGGAAAGAGATAGGGAATCTGCTACTTTGGATTTTTGTAAATGAAGCTATTCTAGTTTATTTAAATTAAACACTCATCTTAAACATTCAACAAGTCTCAATGAAAGGTACCTTTCTATATTTATTTATTTATTATAACTGTTTTAATAGCAACAAACGATATAATTGATATTTACTTTTGGATTTTTAGGGTTGTAATTGTTTCACTAACATAATTACTTTTGGATTTATTTGTCAGGGATACAATCTTATTTCAAACGTCTAAAACCCACAAATACAGAACCCAGATCTCAAAATGAACAAGTTTCAAATAGTATTTCAGTTCCAATTGTCCAAGAATCTTATCAACCTCAGAGACAAAATGTTTCAATTGTGGAAAATTCTTCTCAAGATCAAAGACAAAATGTACCACCACAAGCATCTCAATTTCAAAGTTTTCAATCACCACCTCAAGCAAGAGTTAATATAGAAAATCTTGAAGCGGATCCGGGAAAAAGACCTTCAATTTATTCAATGACACCAAATCCTATAGAGAGAGAGGATATCCGGAGAGCTTATTTGCTCAAGGGGCCAACTCAACCAATTCTTAAACCATTCCCTCAAACGGAAATGTATGGAAAAATGCGTAGATTCAATCCTAAGTGGTATGAAGAATTTGGTTCTTGGTTGGAGTATAGTGTATCACAAGATGCATGTTATTGCTTGTATTGTTACCTATTTGATATGGAGGTGGGAGGTAGTGGTTCGACGAATGAAACATTTGTTAGTGTGGGGTACAAAAATTGGCAGAAGAAGGACAGAATCAAAGTTCATGTTGGAGATTATAGGAGTGATCACAATAGATGTTATCAAGCTGGTCAAGATTTGATGAAGCAAGAACAACATATTGATATTGCCTTTTCAAATATTTTTGAGCAACAAAGAATTGATTATCGTATTCGGCTGAAAGCTTCTTTAGATTGTGCTAGATACCTACTACGAAATGGTCAGCCTTTTCGGGGACATGATGAATCTGAAAGTTCAAATCAACAAGGTTTATTTATTGAAACTCTAAAGTTTTATACTAAGTCAAATAAAGAGATGAGTCATGTGGTCTTGGAAAATGCCCCTGATAATCACAAATTGACTTCACCAAAAATTCAGAAAGATCTTGCTCAAGCTTGTGCTGATTTGACTGTTAAAGCAATAATTAGAGATCTCGGCGATGATTACTTTTCATTGCTAGTTGATGAAGCTCGTGATGTTGCAATTAAAGAACAAATGGCAGTTGTACTTCGGTACGTAAACAAAAAGGGGTCCATTGTTGAATGTTTTATTGGTATATGTTTCAGATACTACCGCACAATCACTAAAAGCTGCGATTGATGGGCTGTTTTCTAAACTTGGTTTAAGTTTGTCTAAATGTCGCGGTCAAGGCTATGATGGAGCTAGTAATATGCGGGGTGAATTCAAAGGGCTTAAGAGTTTGATTTTGGCAGACAACAAATCTGCATTCTACTTTCATTGTTTTGCTCATCAGTTACAATTGGCACTTGTGAAGGTTGCAAAACATTATAAGAAGATTCAAGAATTTTTTGACATGCTTCAAAAGATGGCTACCGTTGTGGGGGGTTCATGCAAGCGGAAAGAAATTCTTCTAAAGAATCAATATGAGCAGATAGTTGAAAGAATTGCTCGCGGTGAAATACTAACTGGAAAAGGTTTGAATCAAGAGACAACATTAAAGCGACCTGGAGACACTCGTTGGGGTTCCCATTTTGGTACAGTTACAAGTGTTATCTCATTATTTTCTCCAATAATTTCCTTGATTAAAATTATTGAAGACGAGCCTAAGAATGATGCTGCAAGAACTGATGCAGGTTGCATTTTGTATGCAATGGAGGATTTTGAGTTTGCATTCTTGTTGCATCTAATGCAACTTATCTTGGGGATTTCTTATGAGTTGTCACAAGCACTACAAAGAAAAGATCAAGATCTTTTAAATGCAATTGGTTTAGTGAAGGTAGTCAAGATTCGCTTACAAGAGGTGAGAGATCATGGTTTTGATGAATTGCTTCAAGAAACGAACATATTTGCCAATAAATATGATATTGACATTCCAAATATGGAAGATGTTTATTGTCCTAAAGGGAGATCAAGACGAAGATTGGAATCATTCACATTCTTGCACTACTTTAAGGTGGAGTTATTTAATAGAGTGATAGATACTCAAGTTCAAGAGTTGGGTGATAGATTTGATAATGTCAATACCAAGTTGCTTGAGTGTTTGAGTTGTCTTGATCCTCGTGATTCATTTGCTGCTTTTAACAAAGAAAAGTTGATTGAGTTTGCTAGATTTTATCCTTTGGAGTTTGATGAGGTTGCAGATATTCCTTTTCTTTTTTCAAGTCTGGGTAATTTTATTGTTGATGTAAGAGCTGATTCTGATTTTGTCAATTTGAAAAGAATTTCTGAACTTACTTTGAAGATGGTTGAGAAGAGAAAAGATATTGTTTATCCATTGGTCTATTTGTTGATAAAGTTGGCACTCCTTCTACCGGTAGCAACTGCTAGTGTTGAGCGAGTTTTTTCTGCAATGATTTTTGTTAAGGATAAGTTGCGCAATCGAATAAGTGATGATTGGTTTAATGCATGCATGTTAACTTATGTTGAACGTGATATATTTGATAAGATTGATGATGAAGATATAATGCAATATTTTCAAGCAATGAAGAATCGAAGAATGCTTTTGTGATCGTTCTATTGTAATAACTTAGTTAACTCTTGATTATTATTTTTATGTTAAGTTGATGTTTTCTTTTCTTTTCTTGTTTATATTATTTTGTTTTTTAATGCATTTAAAAATTCAATTAGATGGTTTGGCCACTTTGGGACTTTTTTGCATTTTCCTCCATCTCAGTGTACCAGCTTTTCATGGAGGTTAGTCATTGTTAATTTTGTCAATGCAGATGTTAAATACCTCTTTTTGTGTTGAGATTAAATGTTAGTAATTCTTATGTATACTGTTTATCAGGTAGTAACTAAAGAGATTGGATGACTTGATTTTTATTCTGGGTTTGCACACTACAATCGCTCAACTCAACAATCATTGAACATAGCTTCACTGTCATACTTGCTTCACAGGTAACTTTTATTTTATACATCATTTTTTACTAGTTTATGTCCTTCTTTTTCAACATTCTTAGTCAAGGGTTGCTAAGTATTTGTCTGCAAGATCACCGGGCTGCTTATGACATGTCAGGGTAGGCTGGTTTTGGTGGGAATGTTCCTGCATTGATAAGTCAACTCCTCCACATGAAAGTTATATCAAAAATAATTTCGGGGGCGCTGCCCCTGAACCCCCACCACTTAATGTGCGGACACGAATTCTTTTTTCTAGGTCCGCCATTGAATGAGGATGATGACAAACATGGGAGGAAATCCAAAAGGAGGCGTCATCCTATAATGAAGAAGGTATTAAGAAAGGAGGTAGTGAAACTCTTTGATACAAGTTGGAAGAGACATCAAGAGCTGAAGTTTGACAAGAGACACCGAGACTCTATCTCTCGGAAAAATCAAAATTTCAAAGAGTTCTTAACATGGCTCCATGGTTTGGAGCAAATCTGGGAATGGTGGTCTCATACACCAAGGCAACCAGTACCACCAGACCTTCCATTTTCTGAGTCATCCCACGCTGCTGAGGGGGATGACATGGAGGGTTGAGTTTATCTCCTTGCTGAAGGAGATCTTGTATATTAGTTTATTTTTCTGTTTCGTATTTTTTCTTTTTAGTTACTTTGTGTTAGTATATCTTTCTCTGATGTTTTAATGTGCGCATTATAGTTTCTTCTATATGCACTGTTTGTTCTATTGTGCAGGTTTTTCTTCTTTCTTGTGGTTTAATTATTGCTGAGGACAGCAATTCTCTAAATCTGGGAATGGTAGGCTTGCACCTTAGAACTGCTGCAATGCTTCTATCAGGGGAGATATTCTAACTCTTTTAATTTTCTTAGTTATTTTTATAGTATTTTGTGTGCTATATATTAAAAAAAAATAATAATAAATAAATAAATTTCTGAGCAAGTCCCAGGTTTAGATATGCTTTCCCTAGTTAATTTGCCTGATTCATCCTAAGAATCATGTTTTGTATGTACTTCTGGCATAATATTGTATTGGCATGAGTAGATTTCATGATTGCTCGTTTGTCTGAATTTTGTGCTTGAATGATTAATGATGCCTGATGTTCTTTTAGAAGTCTAGCTTAACATCATAGCTGGTGAGGTTTTGTGCTTAAACACTTATTTTATTCTGAGAGACCTCACTGTGATAGAATTCTAGAACTTGCTCTGTTTCTCTGTTATGCATGTATTGATTGATATGATAAAGGCATTTTGTTCTTGTTAGCTACTGGCCAAAAATAACTCACCTCAATGAATTTTTCCATTGTTAGCCCCTTGAGCCTGAACCTATTTGTTGTTAAATGACCTGTGGCCTGATTGATGGCTTAGCCTATATCCATATGACTTACCTTGATTGAGATTGAATTACTGAAATGTTGAAAAGAAAACAAATAAATTGAGGTAAGCTCCACAGAGGTCAAATAATTAGGGGAGGTAAAATTTCATCTGTGCCCTTAAAACAAAAAGTTTTGAAAAAAAAAAAAAAAAAAAAGGGTGAGTGTAAAGAAAAGGTGGTTGAAAGGAATTAATTCCCGAAATTCTGTGGGAATGTTAGTGGAGCAAAATCATTGAGTTGAAGGTGTTAAAAATGAAATAATATCAGTTTTCAATCTCAGTGTTGTTTGAGCTACTTTCCATATATTCCTACCCATTAAACCCGGCCAAGTTACAACCTGTGAAGTCCTTTTGATCAATTATGCATGTGTTAATGTTCCTCATCTTTAGGAACTTGAGAATATGATCAAGCTTATGGTAATGTTATTGCTGTGATGGATTGAGTGATTGTTACTCCCTTAAACACTTGAGTGCTGAGCGTTGTATGATTATCTTGGTGAGGGGTGTTCAAGTTAGACTCTGACATTTTAATGAGAATAGAAGGCATTGTTAGGAGTTCTTTGCATTGATTCAGTCATGCTTAGCATAGTGATCTCTTGATTGTCTGTGTGATATTGTGTTGGAATAATTGATTGTTTCCTGGATTGAGCCTTGTACATTGCTGGGGACAGCAACGTTTAAATCTGGGAATGATTTGATGTGCCTCTGTCAAGTGTGGTTTTTCCATGTTAAAATTGATAAGAATTGGGTCATAAGAGAGCAATTTAAATACATATTTGCTAATTATATTGATTCTTTCTTTTCAATTATAGTTCTCACCTATTGGTTGTGTTTTTACAGGTAAAAGAAGTGAAAATTACAAAATTATAAAAAGCCTGTTGACGCGATTCCACGAGGGTATTTTTGGAAGAAGAAAAAGAGTCTTATAAATAAGAGACTTTGCACAGAAATTAGGTTAAAAGGTGAAGAAATTCGAAATTTGAAAGAAAACAAGGAAATGATTTGGCGCTGATCGTGCGGGTGCCATGAATGCAGTCCTTGATTTGTGGAGTCACGGATTTGGCGCTGATCGTGCGGGCGTCATGAATGCAATCCTTGAATTGTGGAATTATGATCAAAATGAAAAATTAATGAAATTAAATTCAAAGATTATAACCTGATTGACCAGTTGCCTATTTAAAGGGTGGTCCTCCACCATTCCAAGACATTGGAGACAATTCAGACCTATTTCTTCAGAAGGAGACCGACGGCAGAGCTCAGAAGGATTCTTCCACAGTTCTTCTTCTTCATCTATTTCTCTGTAATTTTATGCTTTGGAATATTAGATTATTGTTAGCCATGATTATGCTTGGCTAATTCTCTTTTATTGTAGTTAGGGTCACGAGCCCTATGTGAACCCTTGTTACGATGGATTGATTTAGTTTTATTCATTTGTATAATTATCTTTGTTTCTACCTTGTGCGTATTTCCTATTCTCTTTATTAGAACTGATCAATCTGATAGTTGGGAATAGTTTGAGGGTTAGAACCCTAGATAGGAATATTGGGGTTTTCATCTTGAAAGGGGGTAGGACAACAATTGGTATGCATGCTAGGAATAGATGTGTATTTAATTGCGGATGCTTAAATTATTGCGTTCATTGCTTAATACCATGAGGAACATTGCAAGGAATTGGGGTTCCAATTGGGGATTAAAGGGTTAACCTTGCAAGGAATTGAGGGTTAACTAATAAATATTTTTAGATAATAATTTATCCGAGTAATTATATGAATAAATATTGTGAATCAATCCAAAGTAAGAAGTGGGGATCATAAGGTGAGTGCGCTCTAGCTACAATATTTCTCATATTTTTATCCAAATCATTTTGCATCATTCTCTTATTTTTAAAATACAAAAATACGTCTTTGTCTTTAATTTCTATTGTTCTTCAAATCACTTGGGTTTTATATCTTGAAAGGACGTTTATAAGATATTCGCTCACAATCCCTGTGGAGACGATAACTTACTTATCACTTTATTACTTGAACGATCGGTACACTTGCCGGTGAGCATCAGTGTCAAAGGATCCTACCTCATATATATATATATATATATATATATATGAGATTTCACATAAATGTTTGTAGCTATTTTGTTGCAAAGAAATAAAACCTTCAGAAAGGAAGATTGAACAATAAACCTTCAGCAGGGTGGTCGAGCTGCAGTCATTTCAGCCTGAAGTGCTCAGGCTGGCCCAAAGAGTAATAGTGCTGGGCAATTTTGCTCAAAAGTAGTTGCACTGGCCCAATTTCAGTTCAAAAATAATTGGGCTGGCTCTATTACTTTTTTATGCAGACAAATTCAACCACAAATGTCAGTAAAAACTTGAAAACCATAAGGTAAAACCCTAGGTTGCAGTAAACAAGGCTGATATGAAATCAAACTCCTACTAGTTCAAAGAAGAGCACTGCCTTAATGAGAAAAAATAATAGGATAAATGTGATACAGCAAGGCAGCATTAAATACATACAACATTTACAATCAAGAAACATAGTAAATGAACTCACCAGCTTTCTCTACTTTTGTCTTTAGCTTCTTTCTCATATTTTTGGATAGTTCGTTCATCGACCTCACCACTGAGGAAAAGTATCTGGCCTCCTGTTGTAGACTTACCAGCATCTGGAAAAAGAAGCAACTTATATAACTCCTCTAGTAATCTAAGACGTCTGAAATTCATATGATGCTGAAGAACAATAAGCATTAGATGTACATATAATAATGATTGAGAACCTAACACAAACACTTCAAATTTTTAAAATTCCTGTCCAGCCAAGACCACTGCAATAAGCAATGTGTTCCGGACCCAATGACGGGGTCGGGTACCAATCAGGCACCAGAGGATCCACCTCATTTAAACGGCAACTACGTGAAGAGGATCCCACAAAATCAGGCAAGCATTCAAATCAACCCTTATCATTCTGCCACAACCACAAGTGGTAATCCCCCTTATTCCTCTATAAATACATGATTTCCCCTCCAAATACACAGCTTCTGAACCCTAATCACCTTCTCGTTAGTCGTTACAATCACACACACCTATTTTTTTGGACCACACTAGGGGTGGTCAAGCCTCCTTCCTTGCTGATCACCCTCCTTCGGGCCATAAATCAAACCCTCAACCCTCTGGATCAAACACAACGTGATCCTAATTTCCAGATTGACCAATTTCTCTTTTATCCAATCATCCTAATACAACAATCTGGCAAGTCAAATATGTACCATGTGAAAATTAATCTTAACTATACCAATCCATCCCTACCGGAGATGGATTATATTCTTTATCGTTAATCAACAAAGACACATTGCTTAATTGTTATGATGTGTAAATCACGGGCTAATTGCACAAATAAGCAATAACCTATGCCAAAGAAGTTTTTTTTTTACCCAACAAACAATTGTCTTGGTGATGAACGGGCCAATAGAGTATAGACCAATATCTCGGGAATCACTGTTTTGGTATACTCCGTTATGCAGAATCAAGCGTTGAACACGGTCCATCAAATCTTATCTTAGGTTTACTTTATTAGGACTTCTTATGCAACCTAGTTCATCTCAGTCTACCTATACTCCAAATCCACCATATTTAGCATTACCAATCTTATTAGGATTAACAAGTCTTGGCCTTAACATATATTATATCCTTGTATAATTGTATTTTATATTCAATAAAGTCACTGAGAGATTTTAATTATGGGAACTAGAGTTTGAGACATGCCTGTCTACTTTCTTCTTTTTCTTCTTTTTCTTCTACTATTCACAGTGTTATAACATCATTCTAAATTTCCTCTTCATTCTTACTACAGTTTAAAAGATGTTGATCACTTGATCCTCTTTACCATATAAAATCACAAAGTTACGACTGCTTTTGCCCATGAAAGCCGGACTATAGCAGTTCAAACTCCTTAAGTTTTCTGTAAGCTATAACTTCAATCCCAAATACTCCAAATCCTCCAACTTGGTCTTTACAAACCTCAATCCCATCTAATAAATAAATCTCTAAACCAAACCTTGATCCTCTTTAAGCCTAAGCAGAAAAAAATACAGCTTTGGAACTTTAGAATATTTTCCCAAACCCAATGAAGCAGATAAAGAGGAACAACCGCAAAATGGAATTAAATGTTTTAATATTTTTACAAAAAATAAAACGTAAAAAACTAGTTTCTGACTGCACATTTTTAATTAAAAGTTGTTCAAAGTCCTTTCCTCCTTTTTTTTTCTGTTCATTCCTGGGATCATCACTTATCTCCTTATCTAAAGTGTGATATTAATTTCCCAAGCAACGCTAGATTTTAAAATTAGTTCAAACCAGTTTTTAAACATACGCATTGTACAGGAATTCCATTAAAATCCTATAAGGCACATGACACAACAGATGACAATACACTTGAACAATTGATAAGCCATAAAAATTCAATAAAACACAAACAGGAGAGCAACTAATAATCCATATAATATTAATGGTAAAGGAACCTTTAGAATTCATCAACTTACCCACATGACCAATAAACACAAGATTTAAGTGCCTTTTGTTCATTATCTCCCCCTCATCTTCTTCATCTTGCATAGGAGAAGATTCCATACCTTTCAAAACAAATCAAAGTCATGGCATCAGCACCAAACAAATGGAAATCCACATCTTTGTTGGCAATGAGCTGTTTAATTTGAAGCAGCAATTTAAATGCACAATATATAAATAATCACATAACTGAAAATGAAACAGTTCTCCATTACCTTTAGGCTTGGCCTGGATAGGCTGTGCCTGAACCGCCTGCTTTGGATCTGAAACTACCAAGGTGAAATTCTTTATATAATGCTCTCCATCATTAATTTATACTATGGATTACAAGAGTAAGGTAAATACCATAGGTAGGTAGCAAGCAACCAAGAAAACAATCTAGAACAGACCTAAAGCAATTTTCTTTTCTCCTTGTTCATGAAGCAAATAAGATTTTATTGCTAGAAGACACAAAAATATTTCACCATCATATATACAAAAATTTTAAGAAAAAGTTCACCAATACCCCCGTGGTTTACTCCAGAATCATTTATGTCCTAGTGATTTTCTTTTTATCACATATGACCCTGTGGTTTGCAAAAGGGTATGTTTTTTATCATGTATTCCCCTGTGATTTTTTATTTTTTACAAAGCACGACATATGTGATAAAAAAAAAAAAATCACAGTAGCATAGATGATTATGAAGGGGCATCGTTGAACTTTTCCCAAAATTTTATTACTAAAGTGATTATTCATTCAAAAATTGAATGAGCTAATGTTACCACCAATAATAACATTCATCATAAGTACAATAATCTAACAAGAAACCTAGAAAAGAGGAATGTATATATGTTTTCCAACTTCAATAATATTTTTTGGCCCTCATTATAACAGCCGATGATCAATTTCTAACTCAAAACATTTTTTTCTGAATAAGTAAGAGATCACGTCTGGTTATGTTAATAGAGGGAATAGAAGGTGCTACTATGAAGCATTTATTCATGCATGTGAGAAGCAGAAGCACGTTGATCTGAAAACACTGTACATAGTCTCAGAGTATGACAATAGTGCACTTTGACATGAATAAGATTTTTCCTCGGAGGAAAAGATGAAAAAAAGAAAGAACAAGAAAACGAAGAATCAACCACTTTATTACTACCACCAACCTTCATCAATTTCATTAGATTTCTCGATTTCTTCTGTCTTTCCATCCTCTGGACTTACAATTCCATTATTATCTTATGCTCCATCTCCATCAAAAATTGGATAAAATGATTAACAATTCAACACAACACAACCTATCAAATATAGTAAAAGAATGAAAATAAAAATTCAGTAGGTTTTTGGATTACCTGCTGAATCAAGCCGTACAGCGCGGATATACTCCTCGATATCTACCGTTCAAAAAATAAATAATTAAATAATAGTATAAACCTTGTTAGAAATTACAAAATAAGATTTGTTGCGTAAAATCGCCAAGTGCACCAATCCTACCAAATAATAAAAAGTGAGTAAGAATATCGTCTCACGAGGATTGAGGTACCAAATTAAATTTAACTTTTCCTTCCTTATTGGATGAACAAGAGTTGGTTTGAAAGTAATAGTGTTTGTAACAATTGTGAACTATTCAATAATTTATGAACAATTCTGAGATAAATTTGAAGAATTTAAAATAAAAGGTTTTTGAGTAAAATATTGTAAAAAGTTATTGCAGAAAAGGACTCCAACACCTTTCCGATCCCCACCTTGTAATATTAATTAATGTTTACATTTAATTACCCAATTGATCAAACAATTCACCATTTATTAATTAGTTAAGCCCTAATCCCTTAGTGATATTAATCTTTTTAACTCAGTGAATTTTTCACGTTTGCAGTTCATGTAGCCTATCCCTAGTGCATACATGAAGAGTTAATTTACTCTTTGTCAGGAACTAGAATCTCAATATTCCTATTGAAAACCCTAACACTCGCAATCCTAATAGAGTGATCAATTCTAAAAGAATTGTAGATGAAGAACAGGATAAAATAAATGCAATTGAAATAATTAAATCTAAAAACTAACCAAACTACAAGGGGTTCACATCAAGGGTTGTGACCCTTACCACAATATTATAGACTAGTCAGACATATTCATGTCTGACAATTTAAAGTATTGAAAAGAATTCATAAATAAATAAAAACCAGAAAATTGGAGAAGAAGCTTGCTCTGCGTTTTGCCTCCGTCAATCTCTCTCTGTGCAAAAGTTTTTCAATTAGGATTTCTGACTCCTTTTTATAAGCAACAATCCAATTAGGTCTAAATCTTATCAAAAGATTTAATTTTTCTTTCTGTTTCCACCAATTATGACATCAGGATCCGAATCACGACGCCCGACGCAATCAGCTCCGATTCCACGACTGTCGCGTGAAGTGTTTCAAATCGCCGACGCAAATAGCGTGAGTTTCACGCTAATTGCGTGAACTAGCATGAACTCCCAATTTGTTGACGCGATTTGCATGAACTTTAGCGTGGCTAGCGTGGCCATTGGCTTCACCTAGCGCGAATAACATGACATTTCGCGCCGTTAGCGTGGAACGACAGTGGTTAGCTCCTCTGTGGCGCGACTGGCGTGAGATTCTTGGCCATCAACATAAGGTTGGCGCCATTAGCGTGAACTTGGCGCTAATGGCGTGGGAGTACAGTGAGCTTTTTCAATTTGGCGCAACTAGCTTCAAAATCCAAGCTATTGGCGTGGAAAACATGGTTCCTTAGTTTTCATGCTAATAGCTTGAAATTCAAGCTATTAGCGTGAGAAAATTTGCACCATTATCAATTAACACATTTGCAAGCTTTCCTCATGCAAAAAAACATTGAATTCAGCGTGAAAGTGTGTCTGAAGATGGATTATCAATAATTCATTAAAATTAATACTTTTTATCACTGAATTACAGTCAAATCCTTATTCTTTTTACGCTGAAATATCTATATGCTGAAGGCACATCAAGATTATACAAAATTATAACACCAAAATTTAGACTTACTTATTGACGACATAATTCTTAATATCTAAATTTTCAATTGTAGTGCTTGAATGGGTAAAAGTCGAAGGACTAGTATTTTTCTTTGCAATTCACACCACTGTTCACAAACTTAACTTTCTATTGACTGTTTCCTAATAGAAACCTAGCCAAATTTATTAACTTTAGGCGGTTGTATTGGATTAGGATTTTAAAAGATTTTTTTGAGATAAAAAATCTTATAGATTTTAAAAGACTATTAAGATTTGGAAGGTCTTTAAAGATTTTTTTATAATCAAGATTTTAAGATTGGATTTTAAAATTTTTTAATAGAATTTATAAAATTTGAAAGGAAAATATGAATTTATAAGATTTTAAAAAATCATATGAAATTTCTACAAATATTTAAAATTACAAGAGTCAATAAATAAAATAACAAAGAAATGAAATAACATAAATAAAAAAATAAAACCTAATATAATTTTCTGAATCAGTAAAACATAATATAATTCTTAACAAATATTTAAAATTATTAAGGAACAACTCTCCACATAAAGTTATACTAGTCCTCCATACATCAGCATTTTCTTGTTCATGCTCTTGGGTTTAACCAATGGGTTAAAAATTATCTTCTTCGCTTGGTATTAGAGCTATGCATATATGATTATAAGACCCAGTTTTTTTATTTATTAAAACAATTCTAAATTTACATATAGAACCTAAAGTTCATAATAAATTTTCGTTTGAAATTTTTTGCAATTGACCTTGGAAACATTGGGGTTTTTGTTTTACGTAATGAGAGTTTTCTAACCATATATCATATGCATATTTTCATTGAGTATTATAAGAAAATTTTGAATATGAATTTCTTGGTTTTATTACATGAAAGTTTAAAAAAATTCTTAAATTATTTTTAATCGATATATTGAAACCTTGGGGCTTTTGAAAAATAAGTTTTTGGTTATCTATTGACACAAAATTTGTTTTAAATCGTTTCTTATAGCAAAGAAATTTCGTTCATAAATGTATTATTACTAAGTATACGGTTTATACTATAAAAGTTTTAATCTTTCTTTAAATTGATCTTGTTTAATTGATGTAAAACGAACATTGGTTTTAGGGTTTTAGTTCTACTATTGTTTTTCCACTGTTTTATGTTATTTTTAATACAAAAATCATACATTTTTGTGCCGAGAAAAATCGCGACCATAGCTTGATAAATCATTTTTAAACTTTCAATAGCTCTCAAAAATCTGATATTTTTTAGATGGATTATATTAAAATCTTGTTAGTTTGTTGTTTCTGGGTTGTTTTGAGATGAAAATGCTCAAAAATCTGCTGTTTTTCAGCTTTTACGAAACTCTTATGCGTAACTCTGATTCGAGAGGGTTAACTCACCAAAGGAAGAAGAAGACACTATAACAGATAAATCTCAAGAAATCCTAAGGGTTAGTGTGAGATTGTGTTTCTCACTAAAAAGTTTCACGAAATCCACACAATAGAAAATTCATTAAAATCATTAGATTTTTTAATACTAAAAGATTATTTTTTCTTTGTTTAAAATACTAATTGAACACCAACGGATTTGGATAGAATCTAAAATAATCTTTTAAAATCCTAATTGAATACGTACCACATGACTTTTTTTCAATCGTTTAAAATCCTAATTGAATACCAATGAAATTTTTTTGTCCAGAAATAATTATTAAAATCCTTTGAAATCTCAATCCAATACACCTTTTAATTTTTTTGAACTATGTATTAATCTTATACTAACGTTATTTAGTGTTACAGGTATTCAAATCCAAATCAAATATATTGTGCTTAATTAAATGGGCTTTAACTATACCCATACATGAATAATGATTTAACCCATTTTTATAAAAATAAGAAAATGTTTGATGAATTTATTCTAAAACTGGAACTTTTTAATAAAAAATTAAAAATCCTCGATTGATCAGTAAATTTTTTCTTCTTAAATTCATTTTATAATTTCTTGTTTTCTTTTTTAAAAAAATAACATGTTTTATTATCTTTTTATTTTAAAATTAAATTGTGTATATTATGTGTATCTTCTGTATAATATACAAAAAAAATTACTTTTAATTTATATTTTTATATTCAAATTAAATTAGGTATGGTTTTTTGACAAATCTGAACATTTTTTATCTTAAATTTTTGTCTCCCTTAATTTATCATTACTGACAAATAACTAATTTTTCATGTTTTTGTTATTTTCAGAATAAAAAGTTAAAAATCAGAAAAAGAAAATTAATAAAAAACACCTGAGAGTTGTTATCTAATTCCTGCTCTGAAAACTGTAAAGCATATATATATATATATATATATGGTGATTTTAGAATGATTTTCACATAACATTCATGGAATGGAACAGTGATCAAAGTATTACTTTTTGATAAAAAAATTATCAAAATATCACACAAATGGTACTTTTTTTTTTGATAGACACGCAAATGGTACTTTTTAACAGACTGTCACGTGTCATAATTCATTACTACTGATAGCAAATTTTGTGGCTATATTGCATACCAAATTCACTACCAGTGATAGTGAATTTAGTCCAGTCAGTTTTTTCGTGTGAAAGTATGTCACGTGTCACAAAATCGTTGACGAACGTAATTTGCTACAAGTCATAGCGAATTACGTCACGTGTCAGTCTGATGAAAAATACTATTCACATGGCATTTGAAACAAAAAAATTGCCAAAAAGTGACTTTTTGGTCAATGTTCCAACATTCATTGTCAAACATTTTTTTTTAATTAAAAAACTTTCTGGGAAACAGAAATTAAGCGGGCCATAGTTGTTTTTGTTTTCACGTTTTTATTTTCATAAATTCTCTAATCTCAATTCAAACCATTGCCTGCATTACTAGCAAAACCCCATAACTCCATTGGATTAGGATTTTTTTTTAAAAAAATTAAGATAATTTTTTGTATAGATTTTAAAATATTATTTAAAATTTGAGGTACTTTAAAGACTTTTTTTTACGATCAAGATTTTATAATATTGGATTTTAAAAGATTTTAATACAACTTATAATATTTGAAAGGATATTTATAATATTTTAAGAAATCATATGAATTTTTAACGAAAATTCAAAATTACAAGAGTCAATAATATTAATAAGAAAATAAAACCTAATATAATTTTATCAATCAGTAAAACATAATATAATGTTTAACAAACATTCAAAATTAATAAGTAACAACTCTCTACATATTTAAAAACTATATTAGTGCTCTATGCATTAGCATTTTTTCGTTTCTCCTCTTGGGTTTTACCAATAGATTGAAATTATCTTCTTCATTTGGTATCAGAGCTATGCATATATGATTATAAGAGCCAGATTTTTTTATTTATTAAAATAATTCTAAAATTTCAATATAGAACCTAAAGTTCATGATAAAAAAATTTTTGAAATTTTTTGCAATTGATCTTGCAAACGCTGGGGTTTTTGTTCTAGGTGATGAGGGTTTTCTAACCATATATCATATGCTTGTTTTCATTGAGTATTCTAAGAAAATTTTGAATATGAATTTTTGGGTTTTATTATATGAAAGTTTAGAAAAAAAATTAAATTATTTTCAATCGATACATTGAAACCTTAAATTGCTTTGGGACTTTTCAAAAACAAGTTTTTAGTTATCCATTAACACAAAAATTATTTGAAATTGTTTCTTCTAACGAAAGAATTTCATTCATAAATATATTGTTACGAAATATAGGGTTCATATTATGAAAGTTTCAATCTTTTTTTAAATTGGTATTGCTTCATTGATGTCAAATGAATTTTGGTTGTAGGGTTGTAGTTCCCCTCTTGTTTTTTCACTGTTTTATGCTATTTTTAATACAAAAATTACAAGTTAAAGAAAATTAATAATAAAAGATTGCAAGCACATCTTTTTGTGTCTATGTGACATGATATAGTTATCTTCTACGGTTACAGAAAACAATTTTCCATTTACATGTGGCGTAAAGTTTATGATATAGATTTATGTATTTTTCCCAATTTTATTTAATAAATAGAGTAGTCAAATTTGTTTAACAGACTTTTCAAATTATATTTACATTAAATCATAAACGATAGTCAAAATAGTAATCTCAACTATTTTTGAAGAGTATATAAACTTTTTTCATGCTAAAAATGATAGGTTATATTTTGAAAATGGGATAGGATAATAGGGGTGTTCGCGATCTGGATTGGATCGGTTTTGGAAGCAAAAATAATTCGATCCAATCTCTTCGGTTTGATTATGTAATCATCCATTCGGTTTGGATTGGATCGGTTTTCGGTTTTTTGAAAATTTTAAAATTTGTTTCATGATTATTGTGCAAATAACATCTTTTGTATATATTGGCTTTGTAAATTTATTTATTTTTGAAATACAAAAGTATCAGTAAACGATAATATAGTTTTTTTGTTTTTTGGCAATGAGATATGAAGCTCTACACAGATGAAATTTTGTTAATAGGATGTGACTAGATTTTTTCTTGGGTTTAGTTGATGGGTTAATGGATCTTGAGTTTAGAAATTTTTAGGCTATGATTGGGGAAAAGTCCAAGTAGGTAAAGGAAAATTAATATATTGGATCAGTTTTCATCAATCAATCCGAAAATCGATCTAATCCAATTAAAATTTGCGGGTTTTTTTTGGTTTTCGATTTTTTGATTTTTGGTTTATTCGGTTATCGATTTTTCGGTTCGGTCACCGCGGTTTGAATCGGTTTGGATCGGTTGATGAACACCCCTATAGGATAATGTTACTATTAGCTAATGTTACTATAATTGTTACTACCATATCGTAACCGTTGATTTTCGCCATCAACGGTTATTATTTTCACAAATCAAACTCATTAATTAATTATTAATTCGCAATAAATGATAATCGTTGATTGACGAAAATCTGTTGGGTATGGCTCATACTTCGCATGTTGATGAGGGCCCTAATTATCGGGGTCAGCAGAAAGGCAACTTAGGGTTTTTGAATCCTATTTATATTTTTCTTGTAAATTGAGTGACTTGTAATGAGTGGCGGTCAAGCTGGACGTAGCCTAATTTGGGTGAACCAGGGTAAATCGCTGTGTCTATTCTCTCTCTTTTTGTTTTCCGTTTTCGATTTATGTGTTGTCGATTTTCGACAAAATCAACGGTTAAGACATGATAGTAATAATATCGTATCCTTTCGAAGATATTAGTTGTCTAGATTATGTTAGTGCTAGTGTACTAATCTCAAAACCAATTAACTTTAAGCTACTTCGAGTATTATTAATGAAACCCGTTAAACTCAGGTTAGTTTAATTAAAATTTAGTTTTTCTTAAGATTTTTAATGAGAAGATAAATATATAAGCTAATTAGAAGATTCATTAATGGCATTTATTGAAGTTCAAGTGAATTTTACCACATGTATAGATAAATAAACATATACACTACACACAGAATAAGAGTTTATCTCATATACAAATAGGTGAACGTGAAAGTCGTCAAAATTTTCAAACTACACAAGAGAACTTAGTTCTTTTCTATAGAGAGACATTTGTTTCAAGCTATTTTTTGAGATGATAAAAATAGTTATTCAAAATTTTGGCTAATTAAAAGAATCAATAAGCCAATTTTACTATGTGTATAAATGGATAAACAGATTAACTGCACATAAGATAAGAGTGTGTTTCATATAATAGTAGGTGAATATGGAGCTCATACACAAAAAGACTAATATATTTTATATAAGGAGACATTAATTTCAAGATATAGGATTACATTCCCAAAAATGATATTCTCATACATATTATCACCAAAAAGGATAGCACATGCATGACCACCATTCATTGTGGCAATAAAAATAAAGCAAAACATGGGAACGTCACTCTCGTGACAATCATCAATTCTGAGGAATATTTTTTTCTAGCATGTCTAAACATGTCACAATCCTTAAAATAAAAACAATCTTTATTAAGTTTCACGACCCTTTTATTTTTTAATGTTAATACAAATATTATACTTAGTCAAACAAAGATGTGAAAAACAATCTCGAAGGTGAAGGTAGTACGAGTCCAGCAACTTTGTCGATGAAGTTGAAAAGAACAACACGAAGAAACCAAAAAACTTGTAGTTACTAACTTACTATACTAGGTCATGCGGATGAGGGAAGCAAGAGCCACTGCACCTTACCTGATTTTTTGCCCCTGTTTTTTTAAAGAATTGTTAAGCATATCAATATTAATAATATCAATCCAATTTAAACTATCTGTTTTTCCATTTGTTCAACCAAGATAGAATACAAAAACAGGCCCAATATATTGGCCCAAGTCAACTCTACCACCCTAAGTCTCTGAAATATTTATTCACCCAGAAAAATTTGTCATTCTGAACCGAAATTGACAACCTAGACGATAAAGGTATAGGAAAGATAATATTTTTCTCATTTTGTTTACCTTTCTTCAAAAAAAAAAAAAAAAAAAAAACCTTAAGAATTACCATGATTGTTAACAAGTTGGCGTAGTGATGTAAGAATTTCCAAGTCAAGACAATCATAATTATATGTTCCTATGTGAATATCATAATTATGAAATCACCAAAATTGCAATATTAAAAAGAGAAAAATGTTCCGGCAGTTACCGCAGATAAGTTATCTACATTTATTTTCAAAACGACATTATTTTGGTATTGAAATCTTAAAAAATTATAAATATAAAGACTATAACGCTGAAATAAATTAAAATTACAAAAATACCATAATTTCCGTCCTAAAACAACGTCATTTAAGTTTAATGTAAATAACTTATGTGCAGAAAAAAAAAAACGAACTCTATTAAAAAATACCAATGGTTTTTTAACAAATTAATGTGAAAAGGTTAACATTTACAATATTTTCCCTAAAAAATTGTGAAAAAATGTAAAATATTAAAAATTTAAAAATTCTTTCACTTTATAATGAAACTTGAAAGTTGAAAGCCATATCCGTGATGCATGGGCCCCTATACAACTCATAACATAGGGCAGAGAATAGAGTGCGCGTACAACGGTAAAGTTAACATCACCTTGTTGGGTATCCCACTGCGTCGTCTTGTGCTTTACGCGAGCAACGTCGCTCCCAATAAGGAAAGAACACGCCGCGATTGAAAATTAATGCAACCGTCCCCACCAGGTAAATGTATCAGTCCCTGATCTTTGAGATCTACCAATAGATTTGAGTTTGACTTCAGGCAGATATTTCTATTTGTCGCTATTATTCAATTAATTTTTTATATAAATTCTTTAAATTACTAATTTGATTAATAAATATACTTTTTAAAAAATTAATTGAATAAGAATAACAATTAACAAGAGATGCCCTCTTGATTTTTCATATCTTGGTTTTCGTCCTGCTAGCCGGGCCCTTATTGGAGATGTTTTAAGTTAATTACATAATTAATAAAAGTAAATTATAATTGTTATATTGGTTTACCATAGTAAATTTAAAGTAAGTATTATGATAAGGGAAATATTATTCTTATTTTACATAAGATAATTATCTCATATTATTTTATTTTGAAAATTTTACTCACTCTTTTTTTTCTTTTCTTTTTTATCCTTAATAGTGGACTTCACGTGACTTCTCTCTATAACATAAGATAATTACTCTAATATAAAATGAGATTAATTTTTTCAGGCACTTTGAATCATATTATTATAAAAAATTGTACCCTTAATTACCTTATTATATATCACTATTTTTTTTTTGGCATCCATATATCACACTATTTAATAAGCAAAATATATGTATTAATAAATTTACTAAATTAGAAAAAGTTCAATCTATTGCCGAGTAATGAGTTATCCTAAAATCAAATCTATATATTTTTAAAAGAAAAAAAAAAGTTGATTACCGGAGAGTGTCGGATATTTAGTGATAATTTTTTTTTAATACCGGGCTGTATCGAAATTAAACTCAAAATTTTAAAATTATCATAATTTCTTGTGTATATTAATTTTTGAGTAAATATCTTTTTTGATCCTCAGCAAATTTTACGATGCCTATTTTAGTCCCTAGCAAATAAAAAAGTTTACCGTGGTCGCTAAGAAATTCAAAATGGACTCATTTAGTTGAAATTGTAGTCTCTCATAAATTCAAAAAAAATCCATATTAGTCCTTAAAAGACTAAAATGAGTTCATTTTGAATTTTTTAGATATCACGAAGGGCTTTTTTATTTACTAAGGACTAAAGCGGACATCATAAAATTTATTGAGAAAAAAAAAATATTTACTCTTAATTTTTATAATGCAGTTGCGTGTGAACTGTGAAGCATTGTGTCGAAGGACAAGAAAAGAAATAACGTGGGTTCAAATAGTATTAGTATAATATTGGGATTTAGTGCAGTATTGGTTAAAGTGTTGAGTGGTCACATCAACGTCTCTTTTGTCTAATCACCGAACTTTTATTCAGAGTTCAGACCACTATGATATTTCGTCTTCCATCAATCACTAACCTATTAGCCTAAACCTACCCATTTTTTTTCATTGTTTCAATAATGCCTCAGAAATTTGGGAAATCTCTTAAATAAAGAAAAAAAAAAACATAATTGCATATATTCAAGAGTTGTATAAAAATCTTGAGAGCAAGGATGGTGAAAGAGGTATTTATAAACTTGCAAAGATAAGGGATAAGAAAAGTAAAGACCTCACCCAAGTTAGATGCATCAAGGATGAAAATCAAAAACTTCTGGTGAGAGATGAAGATGTAAATGAAAGATGGTTGAAATACTTCAACAAGCTGTTTAATGGGGATGGAGATACAAGCGAGGTGGACCTAGAGGATGCGTATGATGATATGAATAGAAGATTTGTACATAGAATTAATACACATGAAGTTAAGGAGGCTTTAAAGAGGATGAAGACTAATAAAGCCTTGGGGCCTGATGGTGTCCCTGTTGAAGTGTGGAGAGGCCTGGGGATGTAGCAATAAAATGGTTGACCAATCTTTTTAATAAGATTCTCTAGATGAATAAGATGTCTGATACATGGAGGAAAAGTATGATTGTGCCTATCTACAAAAACAAGGGAGATATACAGAATTGTTCAAATTATAGATGCATTAAGCTAATGAGTCATACTATGAAGTTGTGGGAGAGGGTTATTGAGCATCGCTTGAGGAGAGATACTAAGGTTTCTGTAAATCAATTTGGATTTATGTCAGGAAGATGTACCATGGAAGCCATTTTCTTGATGCGACAACTAATGGAAAGATACCGAGAAAAGAAGAAGGACTTGCATATGATGTTCATAGACCTTGAGAAAGCATACGATAGGGTTCCAAGGAAAGTTTTATGGTGGGTTCTGGAGAAGAAAAAGGTTCCATTAAAGTATGTAAAGGCAATTAAGGATATGTATGATGGGGCTACTACATGTGTAAAAACTTGTAACGGATCATCGAGTTATTTTCCTATCACGGTAGGTGTACACCAAGGGTCGGCTCTAAGTCCTTACCTCTTTGCCTTAGTTATGGATGTACTAACAAGAGATATTCAAGAGGAAGTGCCATGGTGTATGCTTTTTGCAGACGATATTGTGATTATTGATGAGAGCAAGGAGGGTGTTAATAAAAAACTTGATCTGTGGAGAAGCACATTGGAATCTAAAGGATTCACATTAAGTCGAAGCAAGACTGAGTATCTGAAGTGTGAGTTTTCTCTGGTACGAGATGGGGACCAAGAGCCCGTGCATCTAAATGGTCAAGAGGTACCCAAAAAAGATGTTTTTAAATACTTGGGCTCCATTTTACAAAAAGGTGGAGAGATTAATGAGGATGTAAATCACAGAATCAGAGCAGGGTGGATGAAATGGTGCAGTGCATCTGCATTTTTGTGTGACCGCAAAATCCCCCTGAAGTTAAAAGGAAAATTCTATAAAACGGCAGTAAGACCGACAATGCTATATGGAGCGGAATGTTGGCCAGCACATAGGCAACATGAGCATAAGATGGGAGTAGCAGAGATGAGGATGTTAAGGTGGATGTGTGGTTACACAAGGATGGATAAGATAAGAAATGAAGATATTCGACGAAAGGTCGGAGTAGTACCGGTAGCCGAGAAGATGAGAGAACAAAGATTGAGGTGGTTTAGGCACGTGATAAGAAGACCCATGGATGCTCCTATAAGAACAGAAGTTTGTTACCAAGAGCTAAACACTAAAAAAGGCAGAGGTAGGCCGAAACTTACTTGGGAGAAGGTAGTAAAACAAGATTTAATTGAGTGAGATATAGATTGGCGGACAGTAAGCCTTAGAACAGAATGGATAAAAGCTATAAGTATGGTGGAAGGTTAAACCCGCTGTTATTCCTATGTTCCAGATGGTCCCTTTTTGGTCCTTTTCCCCTTCATTTCCCCCACTTCTTATTGTCTCTTTCTTTTTTACTTTTATTTATTTATATATACATATATTTCTATTCTATTTTATTTTATTTTATTTATTTATTTAATTATTTTATTTTTATTTTGTATTTTATTTTATTTTTATTTTTTTCAACCGTTTTGTATCTTTCATGTGGGTTCATCTACCACCGACCCCAATTAATTTGGTGAGATCTTGGATTAAATTGTGAGAAAATAAAGTTGAATTTGCTTTGAGAAAATTGGTTGTGCATCCAACTAGGGGAGATGAGACAGGCTGTGGGAAATTTGCTTTGAGAGCACTATCGCAATGATTGGCGAGGGAATTTCAACCTGAGGGAGATTTAATCAATTAAGGTGGGAGATTTAATCGATTAAATCTCGAGTCAATTATTTTTGTTTATTTTGACCATTTAATCAATTAAATATTCAAGTTAATCGATTAAAGAGGAGCAGATTGATAGACAGTTCTGGGTAAAGGGCAAAAGGGTTATTAATTAATTAATGAGGGGTAAAAGGGTCAAAAAGTCCCTTATCAGGCCCAATCCTACCCTCGTAGGCCTAATTAAGTTATACGTCATTTTAATATATAAAGGGATTTTTTTTTTTGGTATATATAAAAGGATCTTGTTGTATAAGCTTATACTATACATGGTCACACAAAAAAACAAAAAATGTCGTAACGTATAGTATAAGCTTAATAGCTTATACTATCATGCCTTATACGTCACACCAAACATGCCCTAAGGAAATGGGATAAATCCTGAGTTGAAGTATTAATAAGTGCAATTCTAAAAAATTATTATATCTTTTTAATATTAATATATTAAAATAAAAAATAATTTTTTAATATATAATTCTTTAGAATATTAGAGATTTTTACTTTATAAAAATTAATATATATTTTTGACACACTAATCAATAGATTTCTATAAAAATTAATATCACATGACATGTTTGAAAGAATAATATAAATTCTTTAATAAAATATGTTTTTAAAAAAATATTTATTTTTATCCAATATAGTATTATACAATGTATTACCAAATACTTTATGATATTAACTCATATAATATATTATCTTACATGATACCACGCCAAACGCTATATAGTATTAAAATTTAATCAGTCATTATACTATCAAGTGTTATGCTATACTATGTACCAAACACATTCTGATATTTTCATCCTCGCCTCATATTAAAAGATGAACCATTATTTTTTCTTTTGTTTTCTAAACGATAGGCCCCATCTTATTTATCTTAGTATAAGGTAAGAATTATCTTCAACAACATGAGTAGATGAATGTAATTTGAGAGTGCATGAGAGAAAAATTCTCTCATGTAACATAAGAGTAATATTCTCCTAAATTAAGTTGCAATTTTTTTTTTCAAAGTGGATAAGGGTTCTTCGATTTTTTTACCAGGGATGTGCGTGAATTTGAAGAGAGTTTTTTTTAATTACATGTATTCTCCACTGAAAGCAATTATGTTCGGAGAGCGGATCTATAATTAAAGTTTTAAACCTCTTCCAAATATGATACTAGAAAATATCAAACACATGCTCTCGTTCCACCTACTCATCTCTCCTGCACCAATTGAGCGACCATCATTTGGTAATTCAAAGAGTTTCTTCAAACCCCATTAATTGACACAACATTTTAAACAACAACTTTTTAAGGTAACGAATTTTATGGATCATTATTTTAGTACAAGTCTATTCTCATGTCACAAACGATTGTTTTTCCATGCCAACTTTTTTTTTCTTCAACCTCGAGGACAAGGCTATTTTGAAGGGCTATAGAATGTAGCAATCAGGATTCATTATTATTCCTTTATCCTAGTTGTTTGTTATTATATTGGTGTAACTTTATCTTACTTGTTAAATTATCTTAATAGTAGCTATTTTATAAGTGTTATTAGTTTTAATTCAAATTAGGATTCACATATGTTTGTTGAAGTTGTAATTCTATAGATTATTAGTTCCCTTAGCATGAAAAATATAAAAGAAAATACAAATTTAGAATGATAAAGAGAGATTGAAGATAGTGAGACGATGGGATAGAGGATTAAGAAGAATATCGAGACATTTGAAGGGATACTATTAGTATAGGTGTCCTAGAGATAATATGCCAGTTAGATGACACCATGTACTTTGAAATTATTTCATGAATAATAATTTCAAGCATTTACTTTATCTAGTATTTCCATCTTTTTTTATTCTTAATGTTATTATTTTATTCTCGACATGAGAGAAGAAACAATCCCGAGGCCTGAGCCCGATGGGGAGTTAGAAAACCTCGCAATGGGGGAAGAACCTGGTTAATTTACCTGAATTGGTAAGGCCTTAGATCCTCAAATCAAAGAACAATTAGCCGGGTTCCTCAAGAGCAACACATATGTATTTGCCCGGAAGTCATCAGAGATCCCAGACATAGATCCTACCTTCTGCTGCCATGAGCTGACAGTTTACCCTGGATCCACACCGGTCTCTCAAAATAAAAGGAAGTTGGGACAAGAGAGAAAGCAAGTCCTGGAAGAACACGTGAAGGAGTTGCTGGATGTCGCGATTCATCCGGGAAATACAGTACACAACATAGCTTGCGAACGTGGTAATGGTGAAAAAACCAAACGGGAAGTGGAGAGTCTGTACTGATTACACGGACTTGAACAAGGTCTTCCCAAAAGACTCTTACCCCAAAAAGACTCATAGATAATTCGGCTACTTTCGACTGTTGTCTTTTATGGATGCCTACTCTGGTTACAACCAGATTCCAATGTACCCTGGGGACCAAGAAAAGATCGCCTTTATTGCTGAAAAGGTCAATTATTGCTATAATGTGATGTCATTTGGGCTTAAAAACTCAATGGAAACTTATCAAAGGATGATGAATACAATTTTTGAGGATAAGCTCGGCAAAAATATAGAAGTATATATTGATGATACGATTGTAAAGTAATTTGATATGACAAGTCATGTCCAGGATCTTGAGCAGACTTTGCAGAAGCTCAGAAAGTATCGCATCCATCTAAACTCAGTAAAATGTGCGTTTGGAGTCCCAGCTGGGAAATTCTTGGGTTTCATGTTAACTCATAGAGGAAGGTACCTCAGAATAAAAAGGAGGTTCAACAGTTAACTGGTAGACTGGCTGCATTAACCCAGTTTTTGCCAAAGTCTGCTGAGAATGCCCTTTCATTCTTTTAATTATTAAAGAAGGAAGCAAGGGAAGGCTGGAATACGGAATGTCAAGCCGCATTCAAGAAGGTCATAAAATGCTTGGCAACCCCACCAGTGCAATCAAAGCCAGAACCAGGAGATACTCTGATCTTGTACCTGGCTGTGGGGGAAGAGGCAATAAGTGTTGTCCTGATCAAGGAAACTGGTAAAGGCCAAGAGCCGATTTATTTCATCAGCAGAGCCTTACAGGGTGCAGAGGTCAGATATCAAAAGCTAGAAAAGGTGGCCTTTGCTTTGCTGATCACGACTAGAAGATTGCGGCCATATTTTCAGGGACATAAAATAATAGTCCAAACTAATCAACCTATACGACAGGTGTTACACAAGCCGGACCTGGCAGGAAAAATAACTAACTGGGCAATTGAACTCAGTGGGTATGACATAACATATGAAAGTCGGAAGGCCATCAAGTTACAAGCTCTGACCGACTTCATAACGGAACTAACACCGGTGAACCCGGAACATAATGAATATGGGGATTCGTGGAAGGTCTACGTGGATGGATACTCCAACGATAAAGGGAGTGGAGTTGGAATCATACTCGAAAGCCCAGAAGGAGTGACAATAGAACACTCCTTGAACTTGGGTTTCCCAACTTTGAACTATCAAGCATAGTATGAAGCTATGATAGCCGGATTGATGCAGGCTAAAGAGCACGGAGCTAAGAAGGTAAAAATCTTCAGTGACTCACAATAGGTAACTTCGCAGATATAAGGAAAGTATCAGGCTAAAGGTCCTCTATTGAAGAAATACCTGAGCAAGGTTCTAGAGATGATGGCCGACTTGGATGAAGTACAAGTTACTCATATTCCTCGAGGGGAAAATTGCTGAGCTGATATCTTGTCTAAATTGGTAAGTACCAAAAATTCAGGTAACCACAGAACTGTGGTACACCAAAGCATAACAATGCTGAGTTGAGTGATGGTTATCACCTCGGCAAATAACTGGAGGCAACCATTAGTGGCATACCTTGAGAAAGGAATATTGCCAGGAGATCGACTGAAATCCAGGAAGCTGGTTCGAGATGCGGCAGAATACACAATTGTGAAGGATCAGTTGTTTAGAAAGGGGTTGCATGTACCCATGCAGAAATGCTTGAACTCAGAATAAGCAGAATATGTTCGGACTGAGATACACGAAGGAATCAATGGCCATCACATGTGAGACAAAGCATTGGCTGGAAAGGCCCTCCGAGCTGGTTATTACTGGCCTACTATGGAGGCAGACTCTAAAGAGCATGTCAAGAGATGTGACAGCTGCCAGAAGCATGCCAAGCTAATTCTTTCACCACCTGAAGAACTGAAATATATCTCGGCTCCATGACCCTTTTTCAAATGGGGAAGGGATTTGCTGAGACCTTTCAAAGCGGCTGAAGGGCAATTAAAGTGGTTGATTGTAGCTGTGGATTACTTCACAAAGTGGATAGAAGCAGAACCAGCCACCACAATCACCTCGGCTAGAATACAAAGGTTTTTTGAAAGGAACATTGTCTCCAGATTGTGAATACCGGCCGAGGTGGTAACTGATAATGGAACACAGTTTGCGGATAAAAGGTTCAAACAGTTGATGAAAGACTTACAAGTTAAACATCATTTTGCGTCCGTGGAGCACCCACAGTCAAATGGGCAAGCTGAAGCAACAAACAAAGTAATTGTGGATGGTCTCAAAAAGCGGATGTTTGACGCTAAAGAAAGCTGGGTTCAACATCTATACTTTGTCCTTTGGGGATACATAACGAGTACCACAACTGCAACAGGGGAGACCCCTTTTAGGCTGACGAATGGTTGCGAAGTCATCATCCCGGTGAAATTGGAGACCCCTCTTGGAGGAGACTGAATATTGTCAAACAAGGCGAACAACAAAATAGTAAACTGCTAATTGTTGAGTTAGATATTGTTGACGAAGCCAGAGTTACAACTCACTGCCGGGATATGATGGCCAAACATCATACAGTAACCAGATACAACAAGAAAGTGAGGCCAAGAATCTTTGAGAAAAATGATTTGGTTCTCAGGAAAGTAGACATTGTCAATAAAAATGTCAGAGATGGGAAGTAGCTGCAAACTGGGAAGGTCCATACCGAGTTAAAGAAAAGCTTGGGAAATGATCTTATGTCTTAGAGACAATAGAAGGAAAAGGAATTAAGAGAACCTGGAACGCGGATAAGCTAAAAATATATTACAGCTAAATTCGGGATCCACCTTCTGATTTTAGCAAAATTTCAATTCAGTTATATTTTCCTCTTTTAGGGATTTAACTAAAGCTGAATATGCCGGCAAATTCATGTAGTTAACAATTTGATATCAATAAATAAGGAATTTTTCTTTTTAAGATTTATTCTTGTCTATTTTTTATGCATCGATACAAAATTCGAGGTACAAATGCAAATTGTCACGATGACTCTGATCAAGTAGAAATGCTCCCCATTTTGGTCTAGGTACCAAGCGGGACAGATGACAATATTGTTTTTACCTTAGATAAAATTGAATTATAAAATTCAAGTTATAACAAACGATTAAGTCAGTAAAGACAAGACTCATTGTTAATGCGGACTTAACAAAACGATTAAGTCAAAACAAACATGCGTCATGGAAAATGACAAAAAGCGGAATCCGTACAATGCTTTGACCTCGGCAAGGTCAAGAATAAAAAACTCATAAAATGCAGGGGTTTAATAAATTTATTTGAGATGAAGAAATTCGCCAATGGATAGTGGATAAAACTCGAATAAGACTTAATGCAGAACTCGTAAAATGCACGGGTTAAAGAATAAAATCTACTCCGTTTGTAAACCATCCCGAATGGAAACAACTCGGACTAGGTTTGAGATGTAACATTTGCCTAAGTTATAAACTTAGATGACAAAGGAACAAGACCATTTGTCAAAAAACAATGTCATACCAAATACTTAGAAGTATTCAATGAATGCTCCAGGCGAACACGGCAGCCTGTGAAAACCAAATACCTAGATAAATGCATCTACGGTAAATTCGGAAAGTGTGAATTATAAGACATCAAATAATAAAGCAGAATGTGAGAAGAAAATAAAAAGGCTCAAAGAGCAAATTAGAAACCAGCGTAAAACCGGCAATATTTATTGCAAATCAAAAAGGGGCTTCAAAAGCCCCAGATAGAACTGGAAATTAGAAAGGTAACCGGCATCTCGGACCTTCATTGAGTTTTGCCAACAGGAGGTTCTTCAGACACCGCGATCTCTTTAGCAGATTTGTTTTCTGCCTCGTCTCTATCAGCACCTTCTCTCTCAGATTGGGTAGCCGAGTCACCATCGGGAATGGCAGCAGGAGGTGGAATGATTTGACCGTTGCTAACATATGCGCGAGCATTTAAACCAATTACATTCAAAGGCAAATTGGGATTAAGTACTTGAAGTTGGTTAAGGGAATTATAGAAGGAGCCGGTGATCGACTTCTCAAGTTCGCCCCGGTAAAGTTGGGCAGTACCCTCAGCTTCCTTCACCATCTCCTCCATTCTTTCTTACATAATCAGGAAGTCCTTCATCCTAACGGCCTCAGCAGCTTGCTCGTCTCGAAACTTTTCGAAATCTGCCTTGACCTTTACCAGCTTGCAACAGTTTGGTCATACTTCTCCTTCAGAGAAGATAAATCGCTCTTCACCTTTAGAAGCTCAGCATAGGTCTTGGCCTTCTCCTCCCGGGATGCAGAAGCCTCGTTCAAAGAGCGAAGACAGTTTTGCTTGAGAGTCAGCAAAGGCCTCGCCAACCCGGCCATCTCCATACAACCCAACTCTAACTCTTCCACCTCCCTAATCTGGGCTACTGTAAGAGCGGAGGAGGGGTAGAAGGGCTTAGGAGCGCAGATTGCATTCCGGAGAAGGCTATTCATCCTGCCCTGCCATACCACATGTTTCACAAGCTCGGGTGGGGGGGGAGGAGGAGGAGCTTTCATTGCTTGCGGAGCAGAAACAGGAGCACGTGCATCAGCAACGCCCACCTTATCTTTGGCGCTGCCCGCAGTAGCAGTACCTTTGACACCCGACGTGCCTTTTAGCTTACCGGGGTCATCCTTTGAAAGCTTAGAAGCTTTCTTTTTCTTCGGCAACCCGGCAGAAGCAGCCTTGGATTGGTTCAGGACCAACAACCAGCTAAGAGGCTCATTTTGTTGGTTCTCTATGCTGGGTACTGCAAAGAAGAGACAATAAGATATAATCATCAAAGGAAATATAACAAATATACAAATATGGGTTTAGAGAAAATGGTCCATACTTAGTTCAGCATCAAGATTCTCTTGGGTTTTGAAAAGAAAGAATGCGACACTAGCATGCTTATGCGATTGAAGGTATGTACCAATGGCAATGACATTGTCGGCATCAGAAGGGCTCAATTGGGTCTTTTTAAAGCGGTAGCTCGAAGGAGGAAGTTGGTAATGGTCGAATGACCAATACAAGGGAAATTTTTCCTCTACATCCTCGGCATTACAGCTGTCAATAAACCATACACTCTTGCCGGGATGGGCAGAAACTTTAAAGAAGTTGTCTTTAAAGTTCTTGAAAGAATCAGTGTAAACCCGAAAAAGTTTACGGCCAGGGATACCTCGAATGGTAACCCAACATTTTTGTTCCGCCGGTTCACGACCGGTTCGAGGAGTAAGCACTTGAAAAAGAAAAAGAAAACACAGACAGAAGCTGGAAGGGTAAGGTATGCGCAAAAGCGCTCAAAAGCCTTAATAAAACCCCAATCATTGGGATGAAGTTGGGTAGGGCTATCTGAAGGTGGTTCAAAAGATCAATCTGAAACTCGATCAAAGGAAACCGGACGCCCAGCTGAGTTACGACATCTCGATAGAAGAAAAAGAAAGGAGGCTCTTCTGAGCTCCCACTAGAGCAAACTGGTTCGTTTTCCTGCGGGGGGACTATATCATAAGTCACCCAACAGGAAGACCCGCCACGTCGTTCAGACCCATCTCGGAAGCAGTGTTTAAAACCTCATAAGTCACCCAGAGAAACTGGGACACAAAAGAGGAGGAAAGACGTGGGGGGTCTGATTCAGCAGAACTCGACTCTTCTACTACCTCTGGTGGAGGAGATGCCATAAAATCTAAAACAAAGAAAAAAGCTCGATCTTACCAACTTATTGGGCTGGACATCTCTGTCCCAAGGACAGAACAAAAATATTTTCAAAGTTGTTGTGAATAAATTTTATAGGAATTAGTCGTTCTATTTATGATAATATTTTCAAAGTTGTTGTAAGTATATTTTATAGGAATTAGTTGTTCTGCTTGCTTGATTTTTTTTATTGTATAGCTAATTTAGGAACAAAACTATGTATATATGATGACCTCAATTGAGGAAATTAATGAAAACACACTTTTCAGTATGTGTATTTGAATTTCTAACGTCTCTCCGTATTTTCCCCCTCACTTGTTGAGGGTTTCAAAGTTATCCTTTTTATTTACATGGATGTTAGATTTCAAAACAAGAATTATTTTCCCACGAAACCATTTAGAGCCATATGATGAAGATTACGCGATTGAACTGCAATTTCTTGGGTTATTGAATTTGAACCACTAAACTTGTGCCTATCTAATTACATTGGGTTAATTGATGGTTGAATGGATTTATGGGACAATCAAGTAATGTAATAAACATTGTTAAAAAAAAACATCTTTAAACCAAGTAGATAGAGACAATCATTAATTACATCAAATTTTATTCTGATTTTCTAACCATACAAATTATGTAATATCAAAGCACTTAATGAACTTATCACCAACGTATCTTAGACAAAAGGAAAATTCACACAACACTCGATTTAGATAACACTTTAAAGAACCGTTAGATTGGATGACATTTTAAAAAAATATAGATATTATTCATGGCTATGTTTTATTAATGAAAATATATTTTTTCATGTTGTTGGACAGTGTTTTTCTCTTTACACAACATTTATTTTCATTTTACTTCTTTTTCTTTTTTATAAATGGATAGGTCCCACACATAATTGTCTCTATAGTAATAGAAAATTTATCTCCTATTGCATAAGATTAATAAAGCCATTTATTAATTTAATACAGTGGTAATAAATCATACCAAAAATATTTTATCTTCCTTCTTACTTATTAAAAAAAATATATCCAAATATTAGTGAATGGTATATAATCTCTCTCAAAAATCCTCAAAGAAGTTGAGGTCTTTACTAATGGATTTGGATCATCTCATTTGAAAAAGTAGTCATGTTATTTGATCATAATTACTTATTTTAAAATTGTTGGATTTTTGGGTCTAAATCCCATTTGTTATGAATAAGAAGTTTGATATGAAAATGTGTGTCTTTTTGTCGTCGAACAGATGTATCTTTTCATGTCGAACTGATGTGTCTTTTCGTGTTGAACGGATATGTCTTTTCATATCGAATAGATGTGTCTTTTCGTGTCGAAGAGATGTGTCTTTTCGTGTCGAACATATGTGTCTTTTCGTGTCGAATAGATGTGTCTTTTCGTGTCGAACATATGTGTCTTTTCGTGTCGAACAAATGTGTCTTTTCGTGTCAAACAGATGTATCTTTTCGTGTCAAATAAATGTGTTGTTTCGTCGATGAAAACATGCTTTTTGAATCGTGACCTTACGTTTTTTATAAATATATAGAGAGTCATAGTTTTAGTTAAGTTTTGTTTTTATGTATTGTGCATCCATACCATAGTACTAGATAACGTGATTCTTTAAGCGTTCAGTTGTGTTCGTTCGGGCTTCTGATCAGTAATGCCAACGTTCTGAAAATGTCAATTCGTTCTATCTTGTGAGCCAACCTTCGGCATCCATAGAGGGAACAAATTATCTTAAGGAGACAACATCTCTTGGGCTCAAATTTATCTATATATTGACATCTCTTTCATATATCCCATGAGTTCGTTTCTTATTTTTATTGCACTTTAATTATATATTTAATTATAGCATATTCGTTGTATAAATTTTAATCTTATTCACCTACTATCTTCAATGACAAAAATCATATTTTTTATTATTTTAAGCCATCATCAATGAATAATTGTATTTAAATAACATAATCATATTACCACTTTTGTAAGAGCATATAAATCCTTTTCTTAATTTTATGGAATATCCATATCTAATTTACTTGAATTTTTCTCAATTACAATATATATATATTTAAATCCAACTGTAATTGTGTAAAATCGAGGATGTAGCAGGAGGGCACGTGAAGAGCCTGGTAAGGGAATCTAATGAAGCCGGTTCCCGAGACATATGGTGATAAAAGGATCCAACACCAACAAAAGTAAAAGGAAACAGCTAGCACTGCATCCGGTCCACACCACGTTACTATCATCATCACAAACCCACCAACCATTTTCTTATTCTTTATTTTATTTTATTTTATTTTTCAGATCTTAAAGGGATAAAAAAGCTGAGCTGTGGCGGTGAAAATTCCATGCGTTACTTCCAACTGCTCTATTTAATAGTGTTTCTATAGAGTACCTACGATAGGGTTTTCATAGTGGTCAAGGGTTATGCAACTTTTGAATAGTGTTATGGTGGTTGTGTGTGGATTTTAACCCTAGTTTTCCTATTTGTAGCAGTAGGTTGCTCATAGATCTCTCTATGGCCATATATAGTTCTCACTTGTCATCAAATCTTGTTGTGGATCTAATATTTAGGTTTATGTTTTTGCAGTTTGTTTTTTTGATGATGTTAGATTCTCTTGTTTTGAGCTGAACAACGCTTCTTTTTCCACTTTTTGTTTTTTTCTCATACAGATGAATCTTTGCGATGAGGTTGGTCTTGATTTTCGGTGTTTTTTTTTCTTTGTGTGAAGTGATTAGGGTTTTTGGAGTTGGAAGATGTGGTTAGGGTTATGATCTTATGGTTTGAAAGATTAACTCAAAAAGGGGTTATGGAGTGGAGCTCCTTGAAGTCCAACTGAGGATCTTGCTGGGTTGATTGAGCTGCTATGCTATGGATCCCAAAGTTCTACCCATGATCATGTGTTTTTTGTGGTAGTTCTATGGCTTCCATATCTTGGGAGCTTAATTACCCATAGTTTTATCCTTCTTTGGATTGAAGGGAGCTCTACACCTTCCTCTCCTTTTTTTTTTTATAACTTACATCTAAATATATTTCAAACTTCATCTTTTCCTAAGCATGTACATGTTAAGCTAAGCTCCAGTCTCCAGACCGATTATGTTATAGTAATTTTTTTATCCAATTTTTGTTCATTTGTTATAGTTGATTAATTTTTGTTGCTTATTATATTAGATCTGGGTTTGTGTGCTTCAGGTTCGGTCATGATTTATGGAGATTTACTATTTTTTTGATTTATAGTTGTGTTGTTGAATGCTTCACGTTGTTATTTGGTATGAGCCAAAGTGGTGTTCTACCTACGTTCTCAACCTCACAGATTTTATTTTTTTATTTTTTTATTTATTTGCTCACTGATCTTGGAATTTCTCTTAAACTGAAGTTCTAATATGCAGATCCATAATACTCTTGCCTCTGCCATTTTTTCTCATTCCAAGCTGGGACATGTCGCGATCTTCGTGCTTGACCTTCCATTTGATGCATTTCTCATTCGGGAAAATAGAGTTCTTCCGTTGAAGATTTGGAGATTGGAGACCTATTGTTTAACTGAAGATATTAATGAGTTTCGTAAATGTACAATTCGGTTATATTTTGAAGTCATTTATGGCGAGTTTACTTGTAATTTAATTTTTGTAGTTGAAAGTTATGAATTATTTATTGCTCTGAGTAGAGTCAATCGAAACTGTATGCATTTTAAATGTTTTGTATTGTTTAATGTAAACTTAATTATTTGCTCGATTTGATTTCTGAGAAGTTGATGTTATGAAATATATATTCTCTGAACGAACGCAAGAAATGTGCTGTTTTTTTTTTTTAATCTTTTTCAGTGTATTATTTTTTATACAGTCTGGGCTGTATGTAACAAGTTTTCTTTCAAAGCTTTGTAAATTGTAACTGTGAAGTATTATAAGATTTGTTGATAGTTTCATAAATTAGAAAAAGGAAAATATTACTTTCTTTTTACATGAGTTAACTTATCTTATTTTCTCATTCCGATTTTCGTATCTTATTTTTTTTTTTTTTCCTTGTAATGATGGGACTCATTCATTTATTTTCTACCATTACGTGGGAGCCGATTAATAAAACCCTTAGAAAAAAGGGTCAGAAGTTGCAACTCTCAGACGCATAGGAGTTACTGAGCAACGCGTTTAATACTCCATGATAAATTGGTAATGAATATCATAGAGGGTTAAAGAGTGAATAATAATTGTGCGTTAAATGCTTTGAACAGTTAGAAATGCGTTGTATAAATTTTATTATCTCGCTTCTAATTAAGTAGCGCAGTTGTGAGATATAAAGTAGTAAATCTTAAATAAAATAGAACGTACATATAGGATGTCAACGCAATAAATCTATTGTGCTCAATAAGCTCTTATGCATTGATAATACACTACATTTTGTGTGTAGTTAATTATAATAAGTATTAGCTTATGTCTTTCAATTTAGATTTCATTACGTCAAATGGACGTGAATGTAGTTTTGCTAACAGGAATACAGTTGCATCGTTGCAATTGATGAATTCAGTTGCATCGTTGCATTTTTGTAGTGCTTACCTGATTTTGCAAAAAAACTACATGGTAAAAAACTTTAGATAATTATTATTTCCAATTATGCAAATTAAATAGGAAACCAGAAAGAGAAGGGAAAGAAAACGTTTCTTAGAATAATTGCTTGCGGCGGTTCCAAGAGCAGTGTGGGTGGAGAGTTTGATTTATTTTTCTTATCGGAAATAGTTTTCTATTTTTAAGAACAGAAGCACTAAACTTCAGGGTCTGATTTTGTGTTCTGTTATTTTTTTAATTATTTTGTAAAATAGTTAATGAAATATATATTTTCTGTATTTTTTTTATTTTAAAAGTTTAAATTCAACACAACAAAAACAACGGATATGTTTCTTAAATTTGATTATAAAAATAAAAAAATAATTATAATTTTTAATACTAGTTTTACAGGTTTTTCTCTCTCTAAAATTTTAATATATTATCTTTGGAAACATAAATCAAACAAGTCCCAATTTTATTAAAAAAATATGTACATATTTGTTTTATGTTTTATATTCTCTATTATTATGTCAAAATCACTGCTGTTGCTGATTTCGTAATCTTTCAAAAAAAAATTTCAAAACTAAAGTCATCAAGCAAGGATATTTTTAAGAGAACGGATCTATTTACCACTAAAAAAATTAACAACTCTAACCCCCAAGGGTAGCTCAGGGCAGGGATCAAATCCTGCCTCAATCAGTTTCTTAGAAAATCTTTGTGGGCTAGAGGATAAGCCAAAAAATCTTCGGTTGGGGGATTAGTCTCGTCCTTTCTCCGGTTGTGAAGCTTAGTGCACCCACTGTTACAATGAGGGACTAGCCCAAACGGGCCGTACCCCGAGGGCATGGTGCCCGGAGAAGGTTGAATGGGGATACCTCCTGGCAATGTACCAAAAAATAAAAATAAAAAAATTAACAACTCTTACAATCAAATTAATCACCGTTGATTTCTGTCTTCTCTCCATTTTTTTAATACTTTCATTTTGTAAATTCTAAAAAAAAAAATTCTATGAAGACTGCACCGTCGAACTGTCGAATTGATCCGTTTTTAACATCAGGAAAAAAGTTATCATTCGTCAATTATTAGTAATATCTCAAACAAATTTAGATTAATTCACCGATTCATAATTACATGACTAATTCAATTTGAGTTTTTATCAAACCTACATAGAACAAAATTTTTAATTCAGAGATTTCAATTAAGAAAACAAATTTTCTATCGCTTGAAGCAATGATTATTGATTACTCTCTCACATTTTTATACAACAACCCATCAAACACCACAAAGATTTAGTTTTATTAAATATCGCTTATCAATATAGAAACTAAAGTCTTTCACGTTTATTGTCCCTGCTTGCCCTTTAGACTATTTCCTTTTTGATTTGCATTAAAAAAACATAGACGGGTTCAATCCTGACCATATGTATGGAAAAAAAACTGTTGATAGAATCAAAATCCACTTCGGTGATCTCTACGCTTCGAAAGGATTAATCTTCGGCAATAGCTAGAGAAGGAAACTCAAAAAAACATAAAACTTCTTGGAAGAATTCTCAAATAAAGAATTATGATGCAAAATTATGACAAACGCTTAATGAATGAAAGAAATAAAGCCATTCCTGTGTATACAAACGCTGACAACAACCCCAACTAAAGTCCTAATCCTAAAGGATGGTTCCTCCCAACACTAAGATATAACCAAAGAGGCAAAGTGGGAGTGTTATAGAACACTCATTAAACCAAAAGAGAAAAGACATACAAAAAAATTAGAAGACTAAGAATTTATCAAATTTATTTTTCGGGGGAAATCTTTTGAACCTCGTTTATATTTTTGTACAATGATGCCTCATGCCTTCCGTACAACAAATTTAATCTTTTTTTTTTTTTTCTTCTTTGGTTTGAAACATATATATCTTAATCATTAGTCAATGCAGTTGGTGTATTTGCATAGAGGAGAGTGAAAAAAGGTTCAACCTCTGGTATATTTTTAATGACTTGGATGAAATGATTTTTGCTAGGTTCTTCAAGGAGCAAAGGACGCATCTGTGCAACTTGTGGTAACACTTTAGCCAGTGGAAGCCCTAAAGTTACATTTCCTCCTCTTAATTTAGCTTCCATGTGCTCCACCACTGTATCTACCACTGCTTTCAGAGATATATCTACAATGCTCCCAAATTCAGCACTGCAAAAAAGGACAAAAACTATGCATAATTTATTCACACAAAGGCACGTTTTTTTGGAAAAATACCAAGCATAGAAACATTAAATATGTTGTACCTTGTCCCTCTACCCATTTAAAAAAATTCAGTTTGATTGGTTAATCTAATGTAGCTCCTAATGTTACATGACATATTCAGCATAAAATCTATGTAAAAGTTGACCATAAATTAATAATTTCATTCTCAGAAAGATTCATATCATTGTCAACTATTGCACCATCATAGTCCTCCTTAACATTACAAGTAGTAGAGTTCATCCACATGGTTCCCACAAATTTATTAAGCTTTATGGCAGTTGTAATTAAACAAAGCTTACAAAGCCTAACATATATACCTTGATAACACTGCTCGTGCCTCCACCATAAGTTGATCAAATAAAGTCACATCAGCAGGAACTCGATCATCACCGAGGGAGGTTTTCGAATGTGCTTTAACATCCTCAGGCATCAAATACTTTACCCAGGAATAGGTACTCCCCATGCTAATGAATGTATCAAGTATCTGCATGATGGTTTCTTGAAGTGTTGTACTGTTGAAGACACTTCTCAACTGCTTTCTGCACATTGAAATTACCTATAGCCCATTTAAAATGGTTCTTGACAGGGAATAAATATATAGGGTGTCTCTAAGTTATAGAAATTAAATCATTATGTCCAACTAATCTGAAAAGAATTTGATATCCTGTGTTTCTCAATTCAGAAACTTAGTGAAGAATAGATTGAAAACTTTGAAAGCTTCAAAACACAAACTTGGGTATTGACAAATCCTATGTGTGGCATTGATAGAATTTTTTTTTATAAATTCTAAACTGTACACAGTTAAGATTGTTCTATATCTTGTGTGAAATCCAAAATTTATATGATTATATCCCAGAAAATAATTTAAATGATTGACAGATTTAATCCATGAATTGTCAACCTTCAAAATAATATGAGAAACCTCACCCTTGGAGAACTTCTTTTGTTGCTGTCTCCATATCAGAAATCAAGGTAGCCATACCACATTGAGAGAGAAAATCTACACTTCCTAGAAACTTCTGCTGGTCTTCCCTATCGATCACGTCTCCACTTTCCTGTACAAAGGGGGAAAAAGACCTTTTAGATTGCACGTGGAATGCGTGAATTTGGCGAAAAGTATTAGCGTTTCAATCTAGTCTGGTCAAATGAAGCTGAGAATGGATTTTTTTTTTATGTTTGTTAAACAAATACATATATGGACTAGCCTAACCATAGGAGCAAAACAAATACACCACTCAAAGAAATTGATCGGAAAGTTTTAAAAATTCTGACCAACCTTGAGATTTGACCCATTCCTTGATTCCACCAATCAAGTAGTAAAAAACCCCATTTTGTACTACATAGCCTACATTCAGATCCCCATACCCCCAGTTAAGTTCATCATCCAAATGCAATCTCACCAGTGTCATGAAAATAAAATTTCACCCCTTCACCGTCCTCAATAAAAACAAGGTCCCGAGAAAAACAGAAAAAATTATGCAGATATATACAAAAACAACAAGTGTTATCGCACTAAAAGAGAATGTTCTGTTGAATCTATTATGACATGGATCAGAGAAGCATAATAAAAAATAAAAAAAACCCCACTCCCCATTAAATCCGACTAGCGAGGGTAAGGTGGAGATAATCCTTGTACGCATAGAGATAGGAAAAATGACATCTGATTGAATTTGTTTTTACTCAATCATGACATTCAGTAAATATTCAATTAAAAATGATGAGTGACAACAGATACTTGTTAAATCGTATCTGTGAAACCATACAACATGTAAAGACAATGAAACTCCATAGCCTAATTCTTAAACCAAAAGTGAACAGTTTAAAACTTGTGGGAGACACACTTCCTCATTTTTTTAGTGGTTGAAGGATGATTTTCTTAGGAAATTGTGCTCCCACCTCCATTCAGGAAAAAAAAGTAAATTCATTCACTATTTCTACTGATAATTATTTCCATAGTGATGCTGTAACAATATCTTCATATCACAGTCACTAAACAGCAACCAGAAGCCTGAAGTTTTGCAAATGGCAATCAGAACAATATGTATGCCACCTAATACTCTCAAAACCTATCACTATACATGTTGAATTAGTCTTGGCTGTAGAAAAACTGAACATAAGGTGTTTTCTTGTCAATCATTTACGTTTCTCACCCACATGCATTTGTTGGTTGTTGGTTTGCTTGGTAGATTTATCTAAACATGGAATGGTTTAAGCTTTAATTGGTGTAACTGAGGCAAGTACAAATTGTACAGTGACTCACTGAAAAATTCCACTCTCATTAAAACTAATTTATGAATGACAGAAGACTCCCTATTTAAAGAAATAATTCAATTGCATCACTTCCAATCAATAAACAAACTGATGGATAGATTCTTTTGACTTTATGTTATGATCATCAAAGCCTGTCTTAAATTTTCTATTAGACTACCAACACATCTTGTACCTAATTCAAGCATTGGATGCTATCAAACACCAGTAATTTCTGAAAAGATTTGCAAGTGAACCATAATGTTCCACATACACACACACACACACACACTAACAATATAGGACATGAGTTAAGAGAAATTGAACTTGGTGAAGATCCATGGCACATCCACGTAAATTAACTTGGAATAAGGTCAAATAACTCTGACTGCATGGGAATGCAAGTGCACCTTGATATTATAAGTAACAACATGGATCCTTAGACAGATTAGGGAGTGGAATACTTTATAGTGCATACTGCGTATATCCAAAATATCCCAATCACACTCAATGCTGACCTTTGATAAGAAAGGTGAAAAATTATCTCTCAGAGCAGAAAATAAAAGAAGTAGTAATTCTAGATCTAAGGTTTAAACTATGAATGGTCCAATCAAAGTGGCATGGCATGTCATTGCCGGCCGTAACCTAATCAGGATTCTACAAAAGTTAGCCCTTTAACAAATTTTAAAAACACATACAACAGGCATATATTTCAATAATTGATTGACTTTGATCCTGAAAACTGTATCAGTAACTCATGCAAGCCTCTGCTAAATCACACTATTATAAGTTAATTTTGCAATTGAGTGTACATAGCAGACAATCCATGTCTGCCTTAAGGGTTGTTCTGTTTATATTGCTCAGCCTTTTTTTCTCCATTTGGGCTTGAACAGAATTGTTCAGTCATTAAAATAGTAAGAGGTAGCTACCCTTCAGTTTCAGCACATAAATAATCGAAAGATGTAGCCATTAAATTCCATAAAAAATATCAAATTTAAACTTCTGATCATACTTAATTGTGAGAAATCCTAAAGTTTTTTTTTTTTTTTTTTTTTTATAATGTTGTTTTATAAAGTTATTCTAATATGAGCAAATATTTGGAACAAAGCCAGAAAGAGAAATGTTGTAAATAATATTTATTTATTTATTTGTTGTATTGGGCTTAATCCATTAGATCATGTAGTCTCTTTAAATAGAAAACCCTTTGTACAGATCAAATACAATTCAATAATATATCAGATTACCCTTTTTTCAAGTTGATATCAGAGCTCTGGATCCTGAGGGCTCTGCTTCCGCGCCTATCACCTTTAGAGCGAAACTTTTTATTTTTTGTCTCTCGCTACCATCAACCGCCAGCGGAAATTTTTTTCCGGGGACCTCTTGGACCGAGAAGACCACTGTTAACCTTGTCTTGTTCCGATCTATCAGTCTACCTACTGTTTCAGAATAGCAAACGACGCGAACACCTTCAACCGCCGTCAACCAGACCTGTTCATCGTGTTTTGGACACTTTTCTAGCGACCTTTCAACTCCGACCAGCCACAGACAGGTTCGCGCTCGTCGGACGACCTCGCCGTAGAACGCTCAGCCCGGAAAGCCACCGCACGCGCTCTCACGCGCCACCGTCTCCTCTGCGAGTGACACCCACACGCCGACAGCTTCACCGGCGCGTGGCTGTGATTCTCCTCCTCGGACCACTGTCGTTCTGCTCGTCTCTTTATTCTCTATCTGGATCTGTGCTTTCCCCTCTGATCCGACGTCGTTTGGGTATATGTTGTGTATTTCTTGGCTTCTTGGTGCTATTTTTAAACTATTTTTTGCAGTATGGCTTCTTCCGACACTGATTCAACTGTTGGAAATACTTCTACACAATCTGTGGTGACCCCTCTTGGTCACAATGATCTTCCAAGTCTACATCAGAGTTATCGACTTGATGGATCAAATTATTTATCGTGGTCTCAACTTATTCGTACTACCATCAAGAGTCGCAATAAGATTGTTCATCTTGATGGCCCTGTTCCTGCTGCCACCGATCCTAGTTTTGCTGTCTGGGATAATGAGGATTCTCTTATCATGACTTGGTTGTGGAATTCGATGACTCCAGAAGTGGGTCGTCACTGTATGTTTTTATCTTCTGCTAAGGAGATTTGGAAAATTGTCCGCTCAACCTACTCTTTGAAACAGGATATGGCTGCGCGCTATGAATTGCGTAATAAAATATTCTCTACTAAACAAGACTCCTTATCAGTGACTGCTTATTATGGTACTTTGAAGGAGTTGTGGACTGAACTTGATCAATTTCAGAGTTTGAAGATGCAATGTACTACAGATGCTACTGCCTTAGCCAAGGAGGTGGAAAATGAGCGTATTTTTGATTTTCTTGCTGGTTTGAATTCCGAGTATGATCTTATTCGGGTTCAGATACTTGGCAAAGATACTTTTCCATCCCTTTCTGCTGTTTTCAATACTGTTCGGGGGGAGGAGACTAGTCGGGGAGTTATGATAAACTCTGATAAATCTGCCATGCTGTCATCACATGATGGGTTTGCTATGATTTCTACAAAAAATGATGGTTCTTCTCATGGGAGTTCTTTTACAAAATTTTCTGATTGTGCATCTTCTAGACCTAAGAAAGATGATCAGTGGTGTTCTTATTGTAGAAGAACAGGTCATATCAAGGATCTATGCTTTCGCCTCCATGGAAAGCAAAAAGTCTTAGAAAAGATGGCAAGGATGCGTGGTCAAGCACATTTTACTTCCTCTGATATAGCTCTTGCACCTAATGAGACCCAACCTGCATTTCGTCAAGATGAGTGGAACGACTCCGGACCATCCTTGATTCTCTGAGTAAGCCATCTGGTACTAGTGATTTGGTTATGACTAGTATGAGCTCCAATACTTATTCTTTTCTTACTTCATGTATTGATTTTAAACATTCTTGGGTTATTGATTCTGGTGCTACTGATCATATGACTTGTTGTGCTGACTCCTTTGTTTCTTATAACCCTACCATTCGCACTCACACAATAGCCGTAGTTGATGCCTCACATAAATTAGTTGCGGTTTTTGGTAACATAAATTTACAGCCTTCCTTACAACTTAAAGATGCTCTTCATGTCCCTAAACTCTCTACTAATCTTCTTTCTATTCATAAAATTATAAAAGATTTGAATTGCACTGTAACCTTCTTCCCTAATCACTGTGTTTTTCAGGATCTCGCCACGGGGAGGACGATTGGGGGTGCTAAAGAGCAAGGTGGGTTGTACTATCTAGTGTCACAATCTCCCGCAAATAATGTTAAGGATCATATCTTGTTGTCTCATGGCAGTCAACTACTGATTCTCTGATTTGGCTTCATCATAAGCGCTTGGGACACCCTCCATTTAGTTTACTCAAGTCTTTATTTCCGTCATTGTTTTTGTCCAAGTCTGTTGAGTTCTTTTATTGTGATGTTTGTGAGTTTGCAAAGCTTCATCGTGTATCTTTTCCTTCTAGTATTACTAAAAGTGTTGAAACTTTTGATCTTATTCATTCTGATGTTTGGGGTCCTTCTAAGGTCCCTCCTTCTTCTGGTAATAAATGATTTGTTTCTTTTATTGATGATTGAACTCGTGTAACTTGGGTTTACTTAATGCGTGAAAAGTCTGAGGTACCACAACTATTTTCTCAATTTTATAAAATGGTTGAGACCCAATTTGGTAAAAAAATCAAGAGACTAAGGACTGATAATGGTACTGAATATGTTAATCACTATTTACCCAATTTCTACGAAGTCAAGGTATGATTCATGAACTTACTTGTGTAGACACCCCTCAACAAAATGGGGTTGCTGAAAGAAAGAATCGTCACCTTCTTGAAGTTGCTCGTGCCTTACTGTTTCAAACCCATGTACCCAAATGTTATTGGGGAGATGCCATTCTTACTGCAGCGTTCTTGATCAACTGTTTACCCACTCGGGTTCTTGACAATGTAAGTCCTATTCACTCAATAACTTCTTTTTTTCTTTCTGTTCAAACTATGCAGAGTCTTCCTCCACGAGTGTTTGGGTGTGTTGTCTTTATTCATGTTCATAAACATCATCGCAGTAAGTTAGATCCTAGGGCCCTTAAATGTGTTTTCCTTGGTTATGCTCCTGATAAGAAGGGCTACAAGTGCTATTACCCTGGCAGTCGATTTTTTTTTGTTTCTATGGATGTTACATTTCAGGAATCTGAGTCCTTTTTCCAAGGTCTTCATCTTCAGGGGGAGAATAATTCAGCAGAAAACTCATCACCTTCCTTCTTTGAGTTTGAATCTTCAGTGTCTACTCCTTCTTCTCTTGTTTCTGTTCCACCTGTGTCAGATTCTCCTGTGTCTGATCCTCCTGTGACTTATCCATCGACTACACCAGAGATACGGAAGATTGTGACACCTGAGTTGGTATATCATAGAAGGAAACAACCCACATTGCTTCACCAGCAACCTCAATCATCTGAACCACTGGTAAGTCCTGAATCTCATATTTCTAATCATGATATTAATACTTCTGATGACTTACCCATTACTACTGATTCTGATGATTTACCCATTGCCCTAAGAAAAGGAAAAAGATCTTGTTCCAAGAAATCTTATTCCTCCTGTCCCTCTTGTACTCAATATCTTATCTCCCATTTTTTTCTTCTACTAATCTTTCTGTGCAGCACAAAAGCTTTGTTTCAGCACTAGATTCTATTTCAATCCCAAAATCAGTACATGAAGCATTGAAAGATGGGAATTGGGCTCAAGCCATGCAAGAGGAGATGAATGTGTTGGAGAAAAATAAAACATGGGAGGTTATTGATAGACCCAACGGAAAGAAAGCAGTAGGGTGCAGATGAGTTTATGCCCTGAAGTATAATTCTTATGGCACTCTTGAGAGACATAAGGCTCGATTAGTCGCCAAAGGTTACACTCAGACCTATGACATTGATTATGAAGAAACCTTTGCTCCAGTTGTAAAGATGAATACGGTGAGAGTCTTGTTATCCTTTGTTGCCCATTACAATTGGGATATAAATCAATTTGTTGTAAAGAATGTCTTCCTCAATGGTGAGTTAGAAGAAGTCTACATGAAAATCCCGCATGGTTTTGATTCTGTGAATGGAGAAAATATAGTTTGTAGATTAAAAAAGGCCTTATATGGATTGAAGCAGTCACCTCGTGCCTGGTTTGGAAGGTTTACTAAGGTTATGATGACCTTAGGATACAAACAGAGTCAAGGAGATCACACTCTTTTCTTTAAGCACTCCCAAAATGGGAAGTTCACTGTGCTCCTTGTATATGTTGATGATATTATTATCACAGGTGATAATTTTGTGGAGAGACATATTCTGCAAACACAGCTAACCTCTGAGTTTGAAGTTAAAGACCTTGGGAAACTGAGATATTTCTTAGGGATAGAGGTAGCTCATTCAAACAAAGGAATTTTTATCAGCTAGAGGAAATATGTTCTTGATCTTCTCAAAGAAGCAGAAAAACTCGGGTGTAAACCCTCTAATACTCCTATTGAGCAGAATCACAAGATAGGCTATGAAGAGGAGAGTCCTCCAGTTGATAAAGGACAATATCAACGGCTAGTTGAGAAATTGATATATCTGGCTCATACTAGACCAGACCTAGCTTATGCTGTTAGTGTTGTCAGTCAGTTTATGCACGATCCAAAGGAGAAACACATGCAGGCAGTGGAGAGAATTCTTCAGTATCTTAAAGCTACTCCTAGCAAAGGACTGTAATTCCGGCGTGATGGAGATCTCTCTTTAGAAGTCTACACTGATGCTGATTATGTTGGATCTGTGACTGACCGTCGTTCTACCACTAGTTATTGTATGTTTCTTTGTGGTAACTTGGTGACATGGAGAAGTAAGAAACAAGATGTGGTTGCCAGATAAAGTGCAGAGGCTGAATTTCGAGCTATGGTTCAAGGCATTTGTGAGTTACTGTGGCTAAAAATTGTACTTGATGATCTCAAAATAAAATGTGAGGGACCTATGAAGCTGCTATGTGATAATAAGTCCGTTATTTGTATAGCTCATAATCCAGTTCAACATGATCGGACTAAACATATTGAGATGGACCGCCATTTCATCAAAGAGAATCTTGATAGCGGATTGATTACTACTCCATACATTCCTACTGGGCGTCAATTAGCTGATGTATTGACAAAGGGACTTCCTTCAGACAGATTTCAAGAGCTTACTAGCAAGCTGGGAATGATAAATATCTATTCTCAGCTTGAGGGGGAGTGTTGTAAATAATATTTATTTATTTATTTGTTGTATTGGACTTAGCCCATTAGGTCATGTAGTCTCTTTAAATATAGAACCCTTAGTACAGATCAAATACAATTCAATAATATATCAGATTACCCTTTTTTCAAGTAGAAAAGATAAACGACAAGACAAGAAAGAAAGTGGTTCTCACCATTGAATTATAGCTTCCAAGGCTTCGTGCAGTATCAATATATAGATGCCTTCCTAGTATATTTACTTGAACTTTTATATATAAGCTAAGCATTGTTGTTGCCCATAATGACAACACCATTCTTGTAAAACCTAGAGAAAAAGAAATGACATAGCAGCAAATTTGATTTTAATTCCCTAATGCAACCAGACAAATTAACATAGCCACAAAGCAACAGGTATAATAAATGTGGAAGCAAAGACCCGGTGCATACTTAGAATCTTGAGTCTATCCCATAAAACTAGTTTCTCTGATCGAGTTAAAGTGTTTGGCTGACCCTTTCCTTGTATTAACTTCTCAAGAAGCTGAGAAAGATCCAACTCTTCTGATATCCGAGAACTTAAACTGTGCATGGCATGAGGCAATGTGATTGTTTCAGAAATTCTCTGAATATTCTCAAAGTGAGCTTGCATCCTATCATTGTCAATTACAAAAGAAAACATGTCATTGGTATCTCCTTCTTAATGTGGGGTTGGAAATTCATCATGATCATAGGCAAAAAAAGTGTAAATACATATTGAAGAAGAACAAGCTGGGTTGATATCACACTTAACTGAGCCTTAATGAGCTCTTCATTTTCTCTCTGAATTGCAAATTCTCTCTCAAGTGCATCAAGCCTACGCCTGTGACCAACATATAGCTTATACAAAAAATACCCACTTCCTAAGACACCAACAGTAACAAAAACCTTCCTCCTATGCCGTCTCCAAAAATCCCTAAGGCACAGTTATTGAGGGGAAAAAAAAAAAGCAAACACAAATGAGACATCAAAATAAGGCAAGAATGATGCAACCAACCAAATCAACAGACACAAATTTCCCTGCATTTCCATTACAAAGGAACAGAAACAATAACCAACGTTCAAATTGTTACTATAAATTACAAAACTACATAAATGAGAAACAAAAAATCAAGAGTCACCCCAGATGAAGAAACGCATTAAAGTTGGAGGCTTTACCAGAAAGAAGGCATTTTGATGCTATGAAGACTCAAAATCCATTACTGGGATTTCATTTAAAGAAGAAAAGAGAATTAAGAAGAAGCTTTGGAATTAACGCCCCAGGTGAAGGATAATAAATGGAAGTGGGTGTTGTGTTCTCCTTCCTTATCTTTGTGTTTGAGAGCTGAGAGCTTGGATTGGCCCTTTCACAAGCACAAAACAAGTGACTCGTTCAAGGTTGCGTGATTCCTTAAAGTTTCAGAACTGAATCTAGCGTCTGTTTGGAGCTAGAATCTATCTACTCAAATCACATACTAGTGTGTTGTTTATTTTCTTGTAAAAGAGACGTAAAAAACAAAAAAGAATCTATCAAATTGAAAATAAAAAATATAAAATAAATTATGGTGCACATATGGCGAACTTAATTTACTTGGCTGAATGTGTAGTTAGATTAATTTATTTTAACGTTATAAAAATTATTTTTTAAGAATTTTTTAAAAATTAAGAAATATTTTGCATACAAATTTATCACAATATAATAAAGAATTTTTTTTTTATATTATAAGAGATAAAATTATTGTTATACATATATAAAAGTGTATGAAGCCCATGTAGAGTCATGTGAAGAGAAGAGAAAGAGAAAATATAAAATATTTGAACACCTAACATTATCTTCTATACAAGAGAAAAATTATTCTTATGTCACATGAGGTAAGTTTTATTCTTACACATCTTTCGATAATCGTGCAACTTTTTTCTTTTTTTTTCTTTTTTCTTTTTTAAGTAATGGGTCCCACCACTATGTGTCTACAACATAAGATTTCTCTCTCATGCAACATGAGACTAGATAGATAAGCCCTCTGTACCATTATAAAATCTCACTTTGTACACCTCTGTTGCTAGGAGTAGGGTCTTTTTTTAGTTTCAATATAGTAAAAAAAAGAGTAAAGTCTCTTTTGGATCCTAACAAAAAACGCAATTTCTACTTTTGTTCCTTACAAAAAAAATTAATTTTTAATCCCTCTACAATTCAAGTTCTTTGAATATGTAGTCTCTCAGAAATTTAATGAAAATTCAATTTAATTTAATAAAAAAGAATAACACGATATTTTTTTTATAAGGGACAAAAGTGAAGATGGTATTTTTTATTAAGCGCCGCAGATAAAAAGAAAGGAATGATCCGTTTATTTCAGCCGAACATAAATGTGATCCAGTCTCAGATGTCCTTGAACAAGCCCAATTCTGCAAAAAGCTAAAGAATAATATGCTTCAAATTAAAAGAAGAAAAATCACCTTCCGGTTTAGGATAATTTCATATATATGAATTTTTTTTCCCTCCACACGGTGATGTCAACTCTCTTTTCGTTTAAATAAAGCGAAACATTAAAGACCACTAAAAGAGATTTGATGTTGGATTTGTTAGATTGTTTAAGAGTTTCTTCTTCTTCTTTGGTTGTTTTCTGCTGTGATTCTCACTGCCAGTAGTCTAATTTGTGTGTTTTAGTTTTGTTTTTTGCGGCCCAATTTTGTGCTAATTCTTTGTGAGAACTTTATTTTATTTAAAAAAGTAAAAAAAAATATATATATTGAAAGAAAGAAAAGAAAAGAAAAAACCTTCTAAAGTTTCACATTTAATAAGTCATACTCTTTTACCAAAAATAAAATAAAATAAGTCATACTCTTTCATCCTCTAAGTTACGGAGAAGTTTTGCTCTTTATTCTTCTTTTCTACCATATAAAAAGTACATCCCAACATCAAAGAAAACATATAACATTTGGGTTTGATACTAAGTTTAGAGACAGCGTTGATACAATAAAAGAATTGTGTTTGATACTAAATTCAATTCGCTATATTAATCTGAACGTGACACTGCAATTTTATCATCAAAAAATTAATAAAAGTTGAGTTTTGTATTTTGTATTTTGTATTTTTTGCTTTTAAGTTTTAACCTACAACACGCTCGTAGTAAATGTTCAATCTTATATATTACACGATCCTCTTGTTCACCATGTTTAAATAACAAAACATCAATTAAAAACTGATCATTTTTTCAAAAATTTATAACGATGGTTAAAACTAAAAATTATGATGATCCACTTAGTTAAAGGGGGCAGGTTACATTTACAAACTTTTTTGTTTACAAACTCTTATAAACTATACTATATTCTTCCGGGAGAACACTAATTTCACTATGTTCTCCCGAGAGAACATAGTGTAATTTGTAAAAACAAATTAAAAAAATTTGTAAACAAATCTTTCCCTTAGTTAAAGAGGCATTCTTTTAAATGTTGTTTCATAATAAAAACAAAATAAAACTTTTACCATTCAACTTTGACCTATATTCACACATTCACACAAGTTGTCTAAACTAAGTTTAGAACTTCGGAAAAGAAAATCGTAATTGATCCTTGAATATTTTCTATGAAAAATATGAGTTAATTGTCATTTGACTTCCCACATCTAAAAAAAAAAATATTACAGTTTTTGCTAATTAGCCATCTCAGTCACTTAAGAAACGACCGTTCGATAAGGATTATTTTATTAACATTTAGATAAGCTATTTGAATGTTTTTCAATGAGCAAAACCCATGGATCTATGATTCTATACCCGACCACACATGACTTATATTATTTTTGAGACTTGAGTTATTTGATAATAGCGGTTTTATAGAGATCCAGTCACACATGACTTATGTCAACGTAAATTTGTTATATTTTCATCTAATAATATGTTACTACATTATTAAAAGAATTAAGCTTCCTAAATAGTTGCTATGATAGCCAAAAATTATTTTCATGATTTGATACTACATAGTACCTGGTACAGAGTAGAAAGTTTCACGATGAATCAAAACTTCTTCAAAACTAAACCGAGACGCACCATATAATTTTCACCCTTCAAGCTTTAGAACATTAAAAACAAATACAAAAAATAAAACGGGAACAGAATTCTGGCAGTCCCAAAGTTACAAAGTGCACTAGGCCGAAAAATCTGTATGTACAGGCCCAAGCTCAGCAAAACTGCACTTGCATACTTCGTACATCAGAGAAATCACTGCCCCCTAAAACTATGTCAAATTTTCTTCTATTCATTCATAGGAATCGGAAAACAAAAAAATAAATATTCCAGCCTACATAATTAACACTTACTTTTATGAACATTGGCTCTTCTTCGCTGTCTCTTTGTCTTATTTTGCAGGAAAGAAGCAAGCAGGTCATAATCTTTTTCTTCCACATTTACGTTTGTGGGTTCAGCCACACCATGCAAAACAGTCTCCTCTTCAACAAGCTTTGACATTGACGGTCTATCGCCATCAACTATGATGGTTGGATTGTTTCCACAATGCACTTCACGAAGTAACAAAGATCCTTTTTTCAATTTTTTTGATTTGTTACCCATAAGGCAAGCAAGAGTCATATCATCGTCATCATCCCCAGTCGATCTATTTGCATCTTCTGGTTTTGTCACTTGTCTGTGATAAACAACAATCTGCCGCATGGACAAATCTTTAGTTCCATCAGTACCACATGACTGAGACAACCCATCTTCCTCACCAGATGGGATTTGATTTTCAATCTGCTTAGATACAATTGTTGTCCCAGAGGGAGAGAAAGCCGGACTCACATTTTTGGTACATTTAAATCGTCTCTTCTTTGATTTGTTGCGTAAAAAGCATGCAAGAGTTTTGTTGTCCCAATCTTGAATTTCTGAACTCTCAATACATGTCTCGACTTCGTAACCATTTACTGTATCCTCTACTTCCTTGAGACAATTTCGAGCCTTTTTCGCATGTCTTTTGGACCTCATTTTCTTGGGAACATTACTGCTCGTAATGAATGAGACATCTACACCACAAGTATTGACCTGGTCACTACATACTACATCTTGTACTTCCTTGGGACAGGGTCGAGCTTCATTTACATGTTTTTTAGACCTTATTCTGCTGCATGCAATGAATGGGAATTAGAAAATCAAAGGCAAGATTAAAGCAATATTCAATTTTAAACATTATATGGCCAAGATTATATACCGAAACAATAATTTCAATAAAGCTGGCATCATATCTCTAAGTTGTCAAGAATCAAGAGGGGAAATGAAAGGTATGTTTTAAAGGGGGATTACCTTGACTCCCTCTTCCGCTTACTGGGGAGATTCACAGCACCATCATCAGATGGTGAAACTAACATACGTAAAGGAAGAAAGTCATTCAGTGTAAGGGGCGGGCGTTCAGATTCTCGATCAACAAAGTTACTAGCAAGATAAGACTTTAGAGTCTTTCTTGCCTCTTGAAGCAAAGGAACTTGATCAGGAAATAACACCCTCCATCTCCTGATCAATGTAAGGAAAACAGATAAGTAAAATAACAAAATTTAAAGATTTAAAACAAAGATTTTTCATTGACAAAGTTAATTCTGAACTCGTACTTCCGGCATTGAGAATCAGTGCGAGGAGGCACATCTTCAGCAACCTTAGACCAGCAGAATCTATGCTTGACAATTGCAGCTTCTAATCTTAAATCCTCTTCCTTAGTCCATCCACCCCATTTCAAAGAAGGGTCCAAACTATTGAGGTATCTGCCACAAGAATGCTTAAAAACTTTAACAGGAACCCTAAATTATAAAAAATCTATTTTACCAAAATTTTTAAAATAAAATACATTACCTGTCCCTACACTGAGATTGGGTCCTTCCAGGAACAAATTTAGCTACTTGAATCCATTTCCGTCCAAAAAGCATGACTGCTACTATTAAGCGTTCATCCTCCTCTGGAGTAAAGCTCCCTTTCCTCTTAGGATAAAGCGATTTTTTCCATCTGCATTGGTTAATCATGTTTAAGTTTTTTATACCAGTGACCATGTTTGGTTATAATGGTGTCATTTCATTTTAGAGAATATGCATATCATTTTCTTTCCTTTATTTTCAACATAAAGCAACCTTATAAGAGAAAAAAAAAAGAAAAGTAAAGAAACAGAGTCTTAAGAACTATTCAAAATGATAAACAATATTCCTGTCTCCCTGTCATAAAGATATAGAAACTAGTCACCATTGAAAATTTCATGGTGTTTAAGATGCACTGTGGCAAAGGTAAAAAAAGTAATGTACTGCTTCAAAGACTATCCTCTAGGAGGGAACAATTATTTATGCTTAACAGAATTCAATCCTTGGCTGCTTGGGTTTGGAAAAACATAAAAAGCTACCATCCAAAAGTTGTAACCAGATATTCCCAGCTAAAAACCAGATTGTAAATCACCAACCAATACAACAGGGTAAGATATTACTATTTTCTGTCACCAAAAGAAAGGTTTGAAGCTCAACTTACAGCAGGATAAATACTTCTCTCATCCTTTCAATTTTCAACAAGAATACTATATAAACAAAGAAGTCATGCAGTTGAGGATCAAACTACACCGAGCAGAAATCTAATTATTCATTTGAGAAAAAAAAAAATTGATTTCAAATTACTTATGACGGGCCTTTAAAACTATTTCATTATACGAGCCTCACTAATTTGTGGGATAGGCTAATAGAAAATTGTTTTTGATTTCAGTTAATAGACTTACGATCATATGTAAAATGTAATTACAAAAATAATAAACCAAATAGCTGACTGACCTATTTGAGCACTGTGTTCCAGTCCGCCTTTCTAAAACAGAAGCCACAGACTGCCAATCTTGCTCACCAAAATATGCTACAGCAGAACAAAGTTGAGCATCTTCTTCCTCAGTCCATTCACTATTTAGCATGGAAGAATTTAAGCTCCTTTGATATCGTGCCAAGCATTGAAATGGAGTCCTGTTTGTATTATTATCCGGAGTCCTGTTTGTGGCCGCCAATGATTCAGCAATATCAATCCAGTTCCCAATGCCCTTATCTTGAACAATACGCAAAAGAGACATATCCTCTTCCCTAGTCCATGGGTCTTGTTTGATCAAGGGATCTTCACAATTCAACCACCTGTGAACGTAAACCATTTAAAAAATAAGAGAAACATAAGTATGAGAATCCATCCATACATACATATAGACATTATTCTACAGTCTACAGTACATTCAAGAAATAAGTGTCACAGACATCTGTGATGACAATCATCACAGACATATTAAGAACCACCATTTTAAAAATCATGTCATGTACATGCCCACCTGCATGATCTATGTTGATCTCGAACTCTTATTGAAATCCAAAAATGGTAAACTGTCTGTGATGATGATCGTCATAGATGTCTGCAACGCCAGGGGTAAGATATTCTTCACAGAAAGGCAGTAAACATGAAACAATAGTCAAAGAACTGTGGGGAAGAGACCAAGAATATGACACACAGTGATAACGAAGCAGCTAAAAACAGATCTACTGTGCATATGAAGACACGTTTTGACCTTCAATACGATGATGATATTGGTAGAATTTAATACCCAACCTGAATTAAACAACTACGTGTAGAAAATACATTATTCCATCCTAACCAGGATCCTATCTAAAGAGATTGCCAGTTTGTTTTCAATATGAACCTCACATGTACTCAAGATGTAACCCCCCCCCCCCCCCCCAACCCCCCAAAAAAAAAGAGTAAACTGGCTTAAATGGGTACTAAATTATAGTGCGATCATCTTTTCTTTCACCAACTTCAAACTCAATGTTAGGGTCTTGTACCTCATTACGCATATAAAATAACATTGCAAAATGTTCAATCCACGTTATCTCAATAATGCAGAGTCAATGTAGTTCTCCTAGGACAAAATATGATATGGGTATGAATATAGCACAATAACATAAACATAAAACACAAAGCTTTATCGTAAAACAAGAACCATCTTTTCATACATATCAATACAGAGAAAACAGAAGTTCATCAAATAGAAAATACATACCTTGATTCACATTCAGCACCAGTACGACCAGAAAGATGTGTGGAAGCCAACTGATCCCAATCAACTTTAGGTAAAAATTCTCTAACCCACTCTGATGAAATTTCAAGAGCTTTAACAGATTCAGTTATGCTATCCAAGTCATTTGCACCTCCAAATGAACACTCTGAACTGTCAAGGAGATAAATCAAGGGAAAAAAATCAAACCACAATAGGGTTAAGGGACACAAAGGTCAAATGGCACACTTAGTAATATATATCAAACCAGAATAGACATTACCTTAATCTGTCTACTGAAATTTGATACACCATTTTTTGGAATTGTTCCTTAATTCCCTTCCTAAGATTTTCCCTTTCCACAGATGACCATTTTTTCCGATCCAATGAAAGCGCAAATCTTTCCAAAACCATCTTATAAGAAGGGACAAGAGGATTCTCATCTGGGCCATAACACATTGCAGATATTTTTTTATGGTTCTGCCCAAATAAAAAAATTAAATCAAGGATTGCCAATATTTGTTAGAGACTGATACAGACCTCAAAGTAAAATAAGGAACAATCAATTAATAACAGAGAACCCGGAACTCTTTGGCCTGAATAATCAGGTGTTTCATATATTTATGGAAATCAAGTGGCAATTACAGAACCTATGATAGTAAACAGAGACCAATTACAAGTAAAGGAAACAATTACAAGACTGGAAATGTATAACGGTAAAGGAAATACAGTAAAGGATAGTTGTGAAGCAATTGGAGAGGCTTCACTCTCTCCCAAGGGTTCCAATCCAACAATATTCTCCAAGATGATCCTTTCAAGCACCAATCCTCCCCTTTTAACCAATTCCCCCGTAAGTCGTAACCACCTTGCTCTCCCATGCTTCCTTTCTATTCTGCTGAGTCAGCACAGCCAGTGTTTTCACTTGGGCCTATTTCTACATTTGGGGCCCAAACTATGGTGGGTCCTATCAGAGACATACTAAGACTATCACATATGTTAAGTAAATAGATAATGATACATTTGCTTCTTCTTTCTTTTTTTGACAATATCTAATTATCCTAAAAAAATTTAAACATGTTTATTAGAAAAAGCAAAAACAAACGAGCTCTAAGTCTTTGTACTAGTTTATAAAATTCTTATATTAGATTAAGCTACTACGTAAGATTGTTATGCAAAAGATTTAATCCACTCAATCCCCCAAAGACAGACACAATACAAGAAACAGATAACAAGGACTGTATAGAGAGAGCCATTCCCCTACATTCCAGTTTGATATTATCCATTCAGATCCAATAACTGTATGAACATAATACAAGCATATATCACAACAGAGAATCACTATAGTCATGTAATTTCAAAAATTATATTTCAAATGAAGGGAAATTTTAAATGATATTCAGCCATCTACCCATGAGAATATACAATATCTGACCGGTGACCACAAATTCACAACGAAATCAATATGAAACATAACTAAGACTTCAGAGTTCAAAGAACTATGAAAGTATTACACAACCAAGTGACCAACCTTTTCATTTGGAGCATAAGACTTTTTTGCTGATATTAACTGAATACGGAAATCCTTTTTTAGTGATAAAGCACTCCCTGTCCTTCTAATGCATGAAAGCTGGAAGTCCTTAAGGATCTTAACTTTGTCCCTTAGCTCTTTGTTTTTCTCAATTTTAGCTTCAGTCTCAGTCAACTTACGTCTAAGAGATCTCTGGAGAGACCTATTCTTCTTGATGGCATCAATAAAAGCCTGAGCCGATGGAGGAAAGCTTGATCTTTTCGGTGGTAATTCAGTTAACTTGCAGGGATCAGATATAAAACTCTCAACAAAACCACAATGCTTCATTTCATTGTTCGCAGTCAACAAATTGGTGGTCATATTAGGATATTGAGAAACAGGACATAATTCACCATCATCTGATCTGTCAGAGATCGAGCTGTTAACAATATCCCCTTTATAGCCAAGGCTTAAGGCCCGATCCCCCTCAGCTGGTGTTCCCATTCCGCCTTCATTAGGACCTGATATTTTTCAGCATGCCAAGTTTGTGTGAAAAGAATGGAAGCAAAAAAAAAAACTGACAACAAGACAACTTAAAAATTTATACACCAAAGCCAAGCCGAGCAATACCAGAGTCGCAGAATATATAAACGATGGTAAATAGGTGAAGAAAATGACTTCAATGAGACATTTTTGTCACCTAAAACACATAATTTAATGTCAGTCACTGTGTGTAGTGCATACCAAGAAACAACTTTTTTCTCTTTTTCTTTCCTTCATTCTTTTTTTCTTTTTTACAAACAATAGACAAACACAGGAAGGCACACATTACCAGAGACCCAGAAATCAAATAAAGCTAAGCTCAAATCACCACATACATTAACTAATAAAATTCGAAATTCCACAGTTACTTAACCCGCACGTTGCATTCTCTTTCCAATACGCATCAGTCATCGCCCAAACAAACAAATTTGCACAAAGAGAAATCAAAGTGATGACTGAATTCAAATACCTACCTTCGTTGTAGTTGGAAAACCGATTAAAAATAGCACGGACTGTCGCAAAATCGTCCTCGCCGTCGTCATCATCATCGTAGTCGATGTAAGCTGTGGTCTTAGGGGGAAGAGAACACAAAGGCTGGTAGAGGCTCTGCACTCTTTCAAGGCACTTTATATCGTCAGCGTCCGAGTCAGAGTCGAAGCCGAAGTCATCGGTTACGGGGACAATGGCATCTCCGGCGGCCAAGAGCGGGTCCTCGGCCTGAATTTGGTCGGAGTGAATGGTGAGATCACGGCAGGCGGTGAAATCGTTGTCGCAGCGGGTACCGGCAATGGTGCAGGCTCTGGCGAGCGCAGCCATGTCCTCCTTAAAACCTTCATCGTCGTCTTCTTCTTCTTCGTCGGTGGCGGAGAGGCTCTCTTGTTCATATTCATCGGCGCGAGGAGCCATTGGTGATATACGGCTAGGGTTTTGTCTTCACTTTTTTCAGAGAGTGAATTAATGTTTTTGGGTGTTGAATTTGAAGGCGGTGATTGGTTTGAATTACAGCGCGTATTTATTAAAATGGGAGGTCGACACGACGCGTTCTGGATTTCTTTCCTTTTCTTGTAGCGGTTGCCGACTTGCCTTTTTTTCTCTTTTTCCTTCGACTGGACTTAAGGGATTCACCAGTCACATTTTTTTTTGGGTCATTGGGCTTCTTTTGGACTCGACTTTCACCAACTGGGATTGTGTTTTATTGGAACTAGGAGTGTAAATGGGTTGGGTTGGCTTTGGTCTGTCCAAGCCTACGTAAAAAAAATTCAGTCTATCTGACCTACTGGTCTATTAAAGGTTTTATTTGTAGGTCAAACCCGGCCCATTTTAAAAATAAGAAAGTCTACAGGCCTCGTAGGCCTCCCACTGTAGATACTAAACAAAAAAAATAATTGTATAGAGCAAAAAAAGATTCATTCATGCATGCACTAGTATTTCTCATAAGAAAAAAATGACAAATTAGAAAAAGTCAACATAATACCTCAGCTCTAGAATGTATATCATAGAGGAATAGAGTCAAAGAAATAAGAAAAATACAATTACTGAATGCTGAAATAAAGTGTACAAAAGAACGTCATTCATCTAAAATAAATATTATTTTATTATTTTATTTTAATAAATTAAATAGGTCACCCTACAAGGCTATAGCCGGACTTGACAAAATTGGCCTATGACCTATTTGTTAAAAAAACTTTTTTATAAGCCTAAGCCTACTCTACTGTTCTGAAAGGACGGGTCTGGGCCGGGCTCAATGTAGGTCGGGCCGCAGGCTGGGCCGGGCTAGCCGGCCCGTTTACACCCCTAATTGGAACCAACATTCAACTCGTAACGTTATGAAATAAAAATATTACATATATGCATTTAATAGTTATAATTTATTAAAAATAATTAATTAATTAATTAATATAACTTAATAAATCACAATCATTTAACGATTGTATTGTAAAATTTTATATTCTTATCAATTCTAGAAGTTGAAGTTAAAGACTACATTAGCACGATCTATGATGCACCGACACAGGACACGGACACGACACGACACACTGATACGTTAATTCTAAAAAATGTCATATTTTGACATGTTGGGACATGTTTTGATATTAAATAAAAATTTTATTGTATATAATATAATTTATATTTAATATATATAATAATCCATAATGGGTCATATAACCAATCAAATATTCAAATTTCATAACATAAATATAAACAAAAATAATTTTTCGTACTTTGTTAATTTTTCAAGTCAAATTTCATAACAGAAACAAATAGATTTATAAATTATTATTTTTATATTTAGTTAATAAAATATAATTAAGACTAAAAAAAACGTGTCGAAGTGTTGACCGCATGCCGGAAAAAGTTGATTGCGTGTCGGAATGTGTCGAAGAGTTGACCGCGTGTCGGAACTTGTCGCTGTCCGACACGTAATTTTTTTTAAAAATTGTGTGTCTGTGCTTCTGAGAGCACGATCACATTGAGATGTCCATCTCCCTGATAAAGCTTTCATATCAAAGTGACAAATTGATTTATACTGCATACGTCCCGAGCATGTAGTCGTCAATTACTTGTGACCTATATTAACACATACAAGATGGCAAAGCACTGTATAAAAATTTCTCTTGTTCAAAGCACATCTGAATTTTGCCATATTAGAGTAGTTAAACACGTCACCTGACTTGACGCATTCAGTCTCGTCAACAATATTGACGCAACTTGGTTCCACGTCAGCAAAGTGGAGGAGCTACAGGCCACATGGCTTGATCTGGTTGAGTCCAGTCACACAAATTGATGGCACAACTCGTGTCAAATAAATTGATGCCATATAATCACATCACAAAAGTGACCGCATCACCACCATCTACTTAACAAATGACACGTGTCAGTCTCGTCATATATACTACAGTTCTCTTCCTTTTTATACTCACAATGATACCTTCTCCCTTTGCATTTTCGTTATTGCACACTCTCTCTCCACAAATTTCTTCGTCTCTCTCAAAGTTTTCTCTTCCTTCTCTCTAAATTCCTCTCCATCTCTCTCTAAAAGGTTGCCTCTCTTCTTCTCTTTGCTTCTGCCTCCCGTTCGTGCAGCTGCCCTGGTATGTTGTACTGTTTAATTTATTTTTTATTTATTTTAATTGTCTTTTAAATTTTGTTATTTAATTTAGTTATAAGTTATTACATTATTTGAAAGGAATAAAAACCCTATTGCAGAATATAATAAAAACCCTAAGTTAAATATTCTTCTAATAAATTCCTCGTGTACAATGTATTTTTAATTAAAAAGTAATTATATCATACGATAGAAATAATATTATTAAGTAATAATAAATTAGTAAATAGTAATAATTATAATTAGTATATAATGAATGTTTTAATTAAATATTAAATATAAATTAGGGTACCATAATATAAAAACTTATTTAGTTAGGTAATTAATTAGTAATGCAACAATTAAATAATAATTTTAATTAGTGTTTTGAGTAAATAAAAATTATAATTAAAGAAAGCCTAGGATAGAAAACATATTTAAGAAAATAATGAAGTAATAATTAAATAATAAAATAATAATTATAATTACTATTTTAATTAAATATTAACCCTAGGATAGAAAATTATTTACTAAAAAATTAATTAGTAATGCAATAATTACTTTGTAATTCTAATTAGTGTTTTAAATAAATAATAAATATCATTTATGAAGAAAAGAAATTTGGTTAACTGAATTATAAAACTTTGAATTAGCATAGAAATGATTAAATATTAATTATAATTTGGGTGCTATGATATAAAATAATAAAGTAGTAATTAAATAATAAAATAATAATTATAATTAGTATTTTAATTAAATATTAACCCCATGATAGAAAATTATTTACTAAAATAATTATTTAACTAAATAATAAAAATGATTTATGAAACTTTTTTTTTTTGGTAACCTGAATTATGAAACTTTGAATTATTATAGAAATGATTAAATATTAGTTATAATTTAGGGTACCCTATGATATAATTCTATTTAGTAAAATAAATAATTAGTAATGTAATGATTAAATAGTAATTATATTTAGTGTTTTACATAAATAATAATGTTAATTAAAGAAAGGCTACGATAGAAAGACGTTTAAAAAAATAATTAGTTTATTTATTACCGTTTTAATTATTGTTTTAATATTACTTAATTATTCATTTATTTGTAAATTTGTATTAGTTACATGGTTAATCAACATCCTCGCATTGACCCTGGTAACGTACATTTAGATGGATGCCAAAAAAATACTCACAGGCTTCCTTGTTTTCACTTTCAACAACCACAAAAGCAATTGGCAGCACCTTATTATTTCCATCTTGGGTTCTGGCGATCAATAATGTTCCTTTATATTTACCGTAAAGATGCATACCGTCCACCTGTATAATTGGCTTACACCATTTGAACGCCCCACAATATTGACTGAAAGTCCAAAAAACATGTTGAAAAACCCGAACCCCATTAACAACCTATCGATTGATGGTATACAGTTCATCTTGAATATGATAAACATATCCCGTGGGAAATTTGACCATGTGCATGAACCATCTTGGTAAGAACGTATATGACTCGTCCCAATCATCGTAAATCTTAGCGATTGCTTTTTGTTTTGCCTTCCATGCCTTACTGTAAGAAACGTGAAAACCAAAAAGACCAATAACTCGTTCTTGTATCATGATCACGGGTACCGAAGGCGATGCGTTGACCATGTCTGTTGCCACAATCGATACATGTGTACATTAGGAATAATATTTATGTTCACTTATAAATACAGATAATTATGAAGAATAATAGTTAAAGAATGCATAATACTTATCATGGCCTGAGAAATAAATTCAGAATCAAGCTGTTTGTGATATTGGGAGAGGATTTTGCTCACACAACTATGTTTACCAACCCATTTACTAACCACCTAGGTGCTGCTATTCTCCAGTTTAATTGCTCTTACTCGCCAATTGCAACCTTGTTCATGGTTCAGACATTTCATAGACAACTTGGTTGTAGTACTCTCAACTACTATAGCTTCTTGATATTCCTTCATGCAGTAATGTTTTATGGCATCTTGGACATCGCGTTTAGACCCGAACTCTTGTTTCACAAACATTTCCTCTCCTCTTGTCCATGGACCATGACCTAATCCTTCGACATCCAATATATCTTTATTCGGATAATCACAATTAACAATCACGTAGTGTGGAATGGCGTTCCAAAATGGTGTCACGTATGCATATACAAACATAATAGGGTAGATGCGAAAACGTGGTAAATAATAAAAAATAAAAAATTATTAACACAAGTTACTAGCTAACCTAATGGTGGTGGAACAACTGCGATATTGGACATAGGGATACCAGTCTCGCATTCCACGGGATTATCATGATGTTCATCACCTGCATCGCTATTATTCTGATCATGGTCATTTGCCAACAAAGTATCTTCATCTTCATCTACTCCTTCCATATCAAGTTCAACATCTACCATATAGTTGTTTTCTTCTCCATGTGCAATGGTTGATTGTGTGGGCCGCGGAACAGACGATAATACATAATGTGACTAACTATTAAGATCCAGCCCGCAAATTAGTATTGATAGATCCTCTGATGTCACAATAATGACGTATAACTCAACAAATTGAGACGTATTGTTTTCGATGAATGTTGTAAGGAAAACATCTATGTCCTGATCATCAGATATTTCAATACCTCCATATTTACGGTTTCCACTCGGGACTCTACCCGTAACTAAAGATAGTACCTGATTTTATTGCATCATCAACTTCTCACATATCTTTCCATACAGATCCACAACAAACATGCTCCGGACAATATACATTGCTTTTCCCCTCTTCGAAGCTTAAACCACCTGAACCTATGCTTTTACTACCATTGTAGTATACGAACGCACGAAATTTATTCATTGTAATAGTGTTTTTATGCAAATAAAATACAAATTAAAATGTGAACCTATGATAAGAAAATAATGACTACAAGCACAAAGTAAAAAAAAAACATACACAACACTACACTGAACAATCTAATGAACGACTAAGGGGGTATATATATATATATACAAAACGTGAACTTCGTATGTCTCAAAAAAAATCACATGTGTATTAATTATTTTATTACCACGCTTGTCAGTATACTTGCTCTCCTTTTTATTCACGGGTGGAATTATTTTGGATTCCATGGTACTTTGCTTTCCTTTTTATTCACGAGGCGAACTATTTCAAGTTCTGCTTACTTTGCTTTCCCTTTTATTCTATTTGAGATTCCACGCAATATGGTTCTTTTGTCTTTTTGCGTCGGCAGATTGAGTCTCGTCAACATACGTAATGGCAGTAGGTCATGAGTACCGTCACATTTGGTGACACGATTAACCATGTGACATCAATTTATTTGACGCAATTAGTGCTGTCAATTTGTGTGACGGGACTACCGAATCAAGCCACGTTGCATGAAACTGCTTCACTTTGCTAACGTGGACACATGTCGCGTCAATATTGTTGACGGGACTGTACGCGTCAAGTTAGGTGATGCATTTGACTTCTTTAGTATGACAAAACTTTTCATATGTGCTTTAAACATGAGAAATTTTTGAGGAATTAGTAGTACGGTGCTTTTGCTCATACAAGATACCAAAGAATAAGTAAAGTGATTCTTACCAAAAAAACAAAGTTAAGGGTTAAAATAATGCAAACTCGAATTGTCCTCATTCCCCCACCACCACCACTTGTGACATCTGTTCATATTGCAACCACTTAATAATTTTTCACTATTTTGTCTAGTTTAAATAGGAGCTTGATAAACCTCCTAGATCATCAATTTTTTCGGAAACTTGATAACCTTACAACTTCTACTAAATTTATGGGTATCTTGGTAATCTTCAATAATTTTCCTAAACTTTCCTAGGTGATTAATTACCTCTCAAACACTAAAAACATCACTACCCTTGATCCAAAAATACAAGAATGGAGTAGTTTAATTTTTTCTATTTTTTGGGCTTCAGGCACTACTTATTTACAAAAAAATAAAATTAAAAATACAAGAATGGAAGTGTTTGAGAGATGAACTTTTAATTAATGCATAATACAATGTGAAGCATGACAAATATACGATTTTTCAATAAATAAGCTCAAATGTGTATGATCTCATAAAGAGATTGAATTGTATGTAATTTGCAATGTAAATGCATTTAAAATATTTTCAAGATGTATAAGAATGATGTCCTTGATGTTTAAGAGTCATTGAGAATATATTTGTTAGGTCCTGGATAGACCGTATTGCTATACCGCAAGGTATGCGCTCAGAGATAGTGTATAATCAGATGTATACTAGGCTTATAGTCGAGGTCTCAATCACTGCGCACAAGTAATAAGCTTATAGCCAAGGGGTGGGTGTGTGCACAGTGAGGACAGTATTCATAAATAGGTTAAAAAGTGTTTAACTGGGGTCCTTAAGCTCTTATTTATAAGGATTACCTTCCTAGGCTTGGGCCTTTTGAGCTCCCCCAATTGCAATAGGATTCAACTCCTTTTCTGTTGGGATGTGATCCTTATCTTGTGCCCTTTGACTGTTTAGAGTTGTTGAGATGCTGGTGACTCTATCTCTTACTAGATACCCTGGTAGGTAGTTGGGATATGATATTCATATACATAACAGTTGCCCCCCAGCTCGATATTCCGAGGCTCAGGATGCCGAGGTGTTGCTATGTTACCTCGGATTTGGTTCGTCCGAGTTCGTTGGTCTTAGAGTTGAGCTTTTGAAAGCTTGGCGTTTTGCGATACTACTCGGAATTATTTTTGCCGAGGTCTTTCACGTAACATTCCATGATGTTGCATGTGAAGTTCAGACTTTCAATATATCGGATTTTCCATGGGTCCGAGCTTAGTCCTCGTTTCGACTTTGTCACGTTATTTTTGAGTTGAAGTTCTTGGTCTTGTTACGACTTTCGGCTTCGATCTCGTGGTCGAGCCTTTGTCTGAGCTGCGATGTTGAGGCGAAACTGGAGCTTGGAGGTCGGTGTTTGGTCCTGTCTTATCAGCTTGACCTTTCGTTTCGTGTTTTGCCATGACGGTTATCAGGATCCACGTGTTGTGCGCTTGTTGGCAGTGCATGCATCGTGCAGGGCGCGCCGTATTAAGCTTTACAGAGGTCATGATTGAGTGCATTTAATGCACTCAGGGTGAAGTTCCCTTTTTGCCCCTCATTATTCAACCGTTTAGAAACCCCTTCACCTTTGCGCCTCACGTTTTTTTGGTTTCCTTTAAATTCACCATTTCGGTTCCTTCACAGGGTTTTTACTCCTTTCTCGTGTGTAGTATATATTCAGAGTCTTTTACTCCATTTCAAGCTTCTTCTTAGCATTTTCTTTGATGAGCTTCTGCTTTCCTACTGTTTTTTTGGCCTGTGCTGCCGAAGGTCTCCTGTTCTAAGTTCCTTTGTCTCCTCTCACTTCCCTCTGACCAGGTATCTTTCTTCTTTCGTTTATTTTCTTCATTTACTCCATCGTCTCGAGTTTTTGCTTGGTGCATGTTTTGCTGTTTGTTTGGCCACATAGTCTTGAGACTCTAGAGTATAGTACTTTATCTTGTATTGAACTTGCGTTCTTTCTGTCTATTTTGTTTGAGGGTTCTCTGTTTTTGGGGTTTCTGATGAGTGCCCTTGGTTCTTCTTCTGGTCCGGCTTCTGGCCGAGGTGGTGAAGAGAGTGAGGAGGTGGTGAAGCAGCTGCTGTAACAGCCTGTTGTACACCGGTATTGTTAACATTAATTATGATATTAAGTGCAGTTACAATCACAGCAATTCATTTATAAAAATGCGAATAAACTTTTTCTGATTATTACGCGAGCATTTAAAACATAAAAAGCGTAATAATTAAAAGCCGTGACCGTAACCGTAAACTCTTGTGGAAGAATTATTTAAACTATTTTTATAACTTACTTTACTTATTATAAGTTACTAAGGGGTTCCCATAAACCCACTTAGCCAATTACCAACTTTTACGTTTTTACTTACTTGAACATGGTTCACTAATTAATTTTCTGCGAACACACCGCTCACAACCAGACCTCCTTCTCATATTATATTTTTTTTCTTACTTAATTCCCTTTCTAATAAGCTATCACACGCTTCAATCGGAGCTCATTTGCTCCGGTTATCACTGTTTGAAGTTGGACAAGCAAAACAGCCAACCAACCCCAAAATAGCTCAAAACCACTCACACTTTTCGAATTACTTCATACAATCCACCCAACCAATTGCTCTCAAATTTTTATCCTACAAACTAGACATCCCAAACTTCATTTTGGTGTATCACACGCTCAATTTGACTGAGAGACGAAGCGGGAATCAAATTCCAAAAAACTGGCCAGAACAGCCCCTGCATCAGAGGTCCCTGGACAGTCCGAACTCAATAAATTCCACAGGGCTGCGTACAACCCAGAACTGGCTCATATTTTAACACCATATAGGGGACATCTCAAGCTTCAAAATGGCGTATGGTACGTCCCTATCGGACATCTGTGAAGGGAGATATGCACTCCCAAAACTCGCATAAAACATGCAAATTCTACAGAAATTTCGCCAGAGTTTCCTTTGTTTTTCCTAAAATCCCCAAATTTGTACAAGCTCATTTATGCCTCAAATGTACCTAATAATCACATAAAATTACAGTAATAATCCAATGGGTGGCACACACAAGGACCAACAACGCCTTGGGGCACTTACAACCCAATCCAGTTTATAGTTATTAGACACATAGCTCACTTTAATCATTCTTAAATAGTTGCAATCACTAACATCACTTTCATGCATTTTTTATCATACTTGCAATCATCATCTAAAATAGGCCTAAGGCCCTTCCATCATAACTTATCATGCATCAAGGTACAATTACAATATTTGCTTTACAACTAACAACTTACAAATTAAACTTAATTACAATCTTCCAATGTTACAACTTAAATACAAATGGTAAAATAAACTACATGACATGACTACTAGACTTAGGTAAAATGGCATGAACAAATATGCTAATGAAGCTCATCCTACATACATATGAGATGTTCATGACCTACATCTAGCCTAGGCCACACGGCCAACAAAATGCAAAATACTAAGCACTCCACTGCTCACTCCGCGGGCCTCTTGCCCGCTGCTCCAGCTCCACTGCTACCTTCTGAAATAAATGCCCCGAGACGGGTGAGATATACGAATATATCTCAGTAACCCAGAGATTCTGGAGAAAACTCTGCCCAATGGTTCACTTCGATGCATATCAATAGTATAAACAACCACTTTCAAAACGGGATATAGCATGGGATTTAGAGAAACTGGGGAATATCGGGATACAAAATACGACGATGCGGGATGGTAGCTACCAATACCACGCACGCCCTGGGCATATATAAGCCTACGGGTATCATCCAAGGTGTGTTCCAAGAACCACAACCATGATGCCCAAACCAACCATAACGCCCGAGACATTCCTAGTGTGCTCCTATCCGGATCACACACCACGACCCTAGGTCAACTGGAACTCCCTCTCGGAGACCTATCCAGTGGAAGTCCGAAATTGCCCGAAAGCTAAAACTGTCTACTGGCCAGAGACTCGATACATAAGTACCCACTGTGATAATGCATGCATGCTCATGTTGTTCTACACTACTCATATACACTTCCTACCATTACCCTCAACGGGTATGATGGAACAGAAAAAAGGAACAAACCCCAGTACCAAGAGGTTACCTTAAATAGTTTTCTCACTTAGCTCCGCAGCAGCTTAAGTTCCAAGTCTGCTACTCAACAGAACGCCTACACATAGGACGTTCCCACTTACTCAAAGTTCACAAAATGCATGCCAATTCTCAATTTCACATGCATAATACAATCACTTACCTCAATCCCCTTGGTCCAGTACCAAGGGCAATTCACTGATTCAAGGTTCGGGATTCAAGTCGACGTACGGCAACCTATACAATCACGTACAGCCATCAGTACGCGTCAAATAACGTCAAAACGCGAAAAAACACAAAAATCCTTCCCATCACCATGATGGTTCGGCCATTGTAGTGTTATTTTAGGATTTATTTTTCTAAATTTTCTTTCTCATTTTATTATGCTTCCTTAGGTTGCTAAGAGGCTAGTTCAATCGCCGTTTTTTCCGTTTTACGACTTTTACACATCGTTTTGCTAAATATTTCCCTCAAGGTTCTTTTATGTCAATTACACAACTTATTATTTCACCTTGATTCTTCCACTTGCCAACCACCACACAATCCATCTAATTACCTTTTAACACATAATTCATCACTCAACAATTTCCAACAACATCAATTCCCTAATTTTTCCTTTAAAGGCCAAGTTGTGACCTAGAGCATTCCAAGGATTTCCACTCAATTTTAATCACTCCAACCCTCACACAATCCATTATATCATCATATAATCATACCACAATTCATCAAACAAAGCCTCAACACAAAACTCAAAAGTCCAAAGTCATGACCTCAAAATCCACTAAGTTAAAAATAATCAATTTTCACTTAAAATTTTCATTGCATTTCTAGCTTTAATACATCATTCTAAGGCATTATCATCTAATACACATTTTCCAATTGAGCTCTCTAACATCACATATCAACCATGCAAGGTCTAGGGTTCAAAATTCACATCATCATATTCAATCGTTTAAAATGCAAGAACACTCACCCAAATGGAAGGTACAAGGCTCCTCCTAAACATACTCCACCATTGGAGCACTTAGAAGCTCCATGAACACAAATCTCCAACTATGAGCCGCGGCCTTGAGGAGGGATTTTCGCAAAATATAGCTGGATTCAAGGCTTGCCACTAGTGCCAATGTGTTTAGAAGGTGTTTTCCATCAAATTTCAAGACAAGAATCACTTGATTTGGTGGAGAAATGGTGTAGTTATGGTGAATTGAAATTTCCAAAGCCATTTTTTTTGCACAATGATGAAGGGCTGCGGGTTTGGAGAAGAGGGAGGGAGGAAGATGATGATGTAATGGTGGCTTTGCCATGTGGCAAGGTTCACTTAAGTGGGGTGGGGCCCACCGCCACCTCACATGATTTCAAACTCATTTGAATTTCCCTCTGATTCCACTAAACGTTCATAAATTCGAAACCTATTTAGAAACTCTAATTTTTAATATTAACCATTGTCTTTTAATTATACTTGATCAGATGAATTTAGAGTTTTCCGGTCGTTCGGAGAAAACACTGTTTTAAGCTGTTGCTCACGCGATTGGCATGCTTCCCCAAACTGACTTAATTCCATCAAATATTATCAGAAATCATATTTCCTAGTTCTATAGACCATTCATAAATCATATATGAAACCAAGAGCTCAAAACTCAACTGGCACGTTTTACGGTGCAATCGTACCGCGATATTTTTACCCGCGAAAAACATTATTCACTGATTTTTCTGAAACTTGCCTATCCACTCAATTTTTCTTTCTGAATCCATTTCCAGGGTTATTTTTATCATCTGCGACCTTCTACTCAATTTTTATCTTCCTAGGGTTGCGTGTTGGCTAATTACCGTTTTGCCCTTTCTTTGTATTTTAGCCTATCTTCAGGATTTTTCACTAATCCTTCACTTAATTACTCACTTAATATTTTAATAGTTGATTTAGAAATGTGAGGTGTTATATTCACCCCACCTTTTATAATTTTGTCCACAAAATTAACTCATACTCATCTGCTAACTCAGGATACAGCCGGAGAACCTCATCCTCCCGTTCCCAAGTAGCAACCTCAAGTGTGTATCTTTACCATTTTACTTTTATCATAAACATAGTCTCATTTTCGTGATACTCATTATCCTTTGACCATTCACACTTACTCGTCTCTCATGGTTCTGTGACCTTTTAATTCACAATACTTTAAACTTTCTCTTGTTTACCGTTTCACTTTCAATGATTTTTAGGTAATAACATAACCATATTACAGATTTATTGGTATCAATTCACCTCATTCTCATCTCTATCTATCTTTCTGACCCATGGTCGTTCTCAAAAGCATCTAATCGTTTTCATACTAGGCTCTAACTGTTCTCATGAACATTCACTAATTATTCCTGGAGTATTTCCAACTCACATGTTCTTTAGTACTTAACTCTTTTCGATGTCCTCACTGTTTCAACCACCCCCAAATATACCAGTCCTTTCCATTACTGTTACTACTCTTATCATCTCGTTGTTTTCTTGGCCTTCACCCAAGCACATACTTTCTAGTTTCAAAGGCACTTTGTCGTGTCCTACAATTCCGACTCACATTAAATTCTATACTCATATACTTTATTTTTCCTTGTCACGTGTCTTCACCTCTTTTTAGGTACTCACAACTATATCTTTCTCTTTGTGATACGAAACTAACAATCCTCCCAATAGTTTATATTTCCGATTAACCATTTAAGGTCCTTTAGCCACAAACACACTCCTGAATTTTTCCATCTACAAACTCATATTCATAATTTACACTCACTGTTACTCTCTTTATTAACTTAACCATCTCAACTTTATCAACTCAGTCAGTTCAACTCCATACTTAGACCTCTCACAGTCTAAACACAACACTCATCAATGACCTCCACATCAAGGCCTCATGCGTAATATTTTTTCCCACTAACTATTTTCAACTTTCATTCCACTCCAATGTTGCAACTTAACCATATGTTCCACTTATTTATACTACTTTTTCGTAATCATCGTCATTTAATCCTGGATGTCAAACTCAAAACACTATCACCTTACAGTTTTACTAACTTCCACCAAACACCTTGAGACGAATCATTTTCCAAACCCATTTCACTAGTAACTGATGGACCCTTAAAATGCCATGTTTCTCACATGCAAGTCTCATCCTATAGGAATCTTTGAAACTTAGTTATCAAGCCACAAAAAACTAAATCCATCATTGGCACTACTTCTACAATTTACCATCGGTTGGTATATCAGTCTCTCGAAATATTCAAAGCTACCAGAAGCACTCGACCAAACATCATTAGTACCTAACCAAAACAACGTCAGCATTGTGCATTTTCCACACACTTTCCACTATGAGTGGCATATGCGATTATATATAACACTCCTCAATCTACTCCACCAGTAAAGTCAGGCTATCAACTTTTAGGTAACCAATTACAACTCTTGTTTTCAGCTATTATTACTCATTCATACTTGACTCTATTACCATTTACCTCTTATTAAGGCTAATAAGTCACTGTTTCAACCTGAACTCTTGATCATCACTAGCCTTCCTAAAAGGACACTCACTCAATCTGTCAACATCAATCTCGTTATTATCTCTTTCATCATAAGACGAGAATTCCAACAAATTTAATACCTCACTTGGAGCCGAAATTATTTCATCAGACTGACTTTACACCCACAATAGTGCTTCACTATCACACTTCAAAAAAATTTACACATTATGCCTCACCTCTTATATCCAATTCTGACATACTATTGTCCATTTACAAATATTTGACCTCATATTTTGCGTTAATCATATGGCAAAACTCTCCCAATGCAGTGGGTAAAAACATTCTTAGGTTTTAACCGCTCGAGCTCTTGCTGTCCTCAGGGCCCCAGATGAACCCACCGATCAGAGAATCCACCCATATGATCCATGCAGTAATGATAACCTACCACTTGCTGACCCTGTTCTATTAGCATTTCCAACATTTCTTATTGGTGCATTTATATAAATCAACTCAACTATATTAACAGTCACATCAATGCGGAACACTTGCTCGTCACCCATTACTCATATAGGATAACAATTGTCTCCGGGAACGTAATTCACACGGAGATAACCATACCCTCCGGGCACATAAGCCACACAGGGATATCCATAACATCATGTCGTACCACATGCACCCAGTGCATAGAGAAATTTATATTCACAATATATCTGTATATCACAACCAACGTGTACCCAGTACACACCAGATCACACTTGGACCCTGTCCATTTAGTGTCTGTATCATACCCGTATATAACGGCAAAATGTTTTGTATATCCATATGGGGTTGTCCCCCATAATCATACTAGTAATAGTATTATACTCATATCTCATATACATATAGTCCCTTAATTCTTCTTTGATTATTCTTCTCAAAGATTGTTTACTTCTTTTACTTAGACTAGTCACCTGACCTGGTTCATATTACAATCTCGATTCCGTGAATCCGGAATTTTTCTCAAAGTTCTGTACACATCTCACATCTCATAATATAATGTATTATACTTCCCACCTATAATTCCCATCACACAGGGATCTTCTAAACATATCCGTCCCATCACACAGGGATCTCCTTTGTGAGCTTGGTTTGTCGTTTTCCTTTATGGATTTTTTTCCGACATGTCTAATGATTTGAGTTCTAATCTTTGAACCTCTTGCAGTTAGCATGACGAGTGCCGAGTACATGAAGTTTTTGCCCAAGAAGTCTGGCAAGGGAAAAGCCAAAGAAGTCCCCTCTTCCAATGCCGAGGTCTCCAAAAAGCGACGGGTTGATGCCGTGATCAGCGGAAGTTCATTGGGTGAAGAGGTGATCATCGCTGATGTCTCTTCTCCTTCCTCATCGTCGCTTCCTCCTCCCTCCACCGCTCCTCAAGGGACCCTGATTACCCTAGAGCCTGGGGAGTTGTGGAGGGTCGGGGCTACTGACCGACTTAGGGCTGCCTTAAAGCCTCATCTGGGGCTCATTGGTGGCTCGGGCTTGACCTCTACTGGGAGGGCCATGCTGGCGCGAATGGAGGAGGACTCTTTGAAGACCACCTCTTTGCTTCAAATCTTTCAGGATCTCAATCAGAGTCTCGACTTGTCTATTGCTTCCAACTCATCTCTTACTACTAAGGTGGAGGAGCTGAGTAAGTCTAAATCCGATCTGGAGATCCGAGTTCGAGAGTTGTCCTCTGAGCTGGACAAGGCTAAGAAGGATTTGGAATCGGCCATTGTCAAAGCGGATGGTTTGAGTGCTCAGAATGAGTCCTTCTCAAAGTCCATGGCTGACAAGGATGCCCAGATTGAGAAACTTCAAGCTGACTTCGAAGAGGCTAGGGCCTTGGTCATAAAAGCCGCGACTGAGGCCTTTGACAATGCCGTTGCTCAAGCCCGGGTTTTGAATCCTGAACTTATTACAGATGGGATGGACGTGGCATACAGCGCGAAGGACGGTGCTATCGATCCCGGAACTCCTGATTCAGATTGTGCCGATGAGGAGGAGACCGGTACCGAGATTCCCGCTGCTTCTCCACGTGCTATGGAATGAAGGGGTCGGAATGCCGACTTTCATTTTGTATTTTGCTATGGGGTCTTTGAGCCCCTATTTTATTTTGTCTGAACATATTTGCCATTTTGGGTCGGCTTCTAAAACTCATGTTTTGGTTTTATTCTAGCGAGATCGTTGCTTTACTTCCCTTTCAATTTTATGTCCGAGGTTCAATTTCGATCTCGTTATACTCGACTTGCGATTCGCCGAAGTTTTATTAACCGATCTAGGATTATCTTTTGTCCGTCAACAAAATTTTTATTCCTTTGTTTGATCGTGAAGCTCTTGAGGCTTCAATTACTTGCGTAGAAATCGACATGCACTGATGACAGAATTGATGTAACTGCTCATTTTATTTGCACTTCAAACGAAATCTATTTACAAGGCCGAGCTTAAGAGCTCATTTTATTTGCTTCGAAATAAATCTACCCACTGACTGAGCTTAGGAGCTCGTCTTATTTGCGTAGAAGTAAATCTAACTATTGACCGAGCTTAATAGCCCGTCTTATTATCTCGAAAGGCGGACTTCAAGCCTAACTATAGTAGACCTTCAGCTTGTCCGCGTTCCAAGTTCTCTTTACTGTCTTCTTGGAGATAGTTTCCAAGGTGTAGGCTCCCTTTCTTAAATTATCTTTGACTTTGTAGGGGCCTTCCCAGTTTGGGGCGAGCTTTTCATCTCTAGCATTCTTGTTGCCGATGTCCGCTCTCCTTAGCACCAAGTCGCCGCTCTGAAATGACCGTGGTCTAACCTTCTTTTTGAATCTAGCAGTTACTAGGCATTTCGCCATCATATTCTTTTATCTGGCGTTCTTTCTGCATTCGTCCAATAGGTCGAGTTCCACAAGGAGTGCCTCCTTGTTTTGACCTTCGGTTCCTTGTAATCTTTGTACCCTCCTCCAGGATGGTTCGCCGATTTCCACCGGAATCATAGCCTCGCACCCATATGTCAGCTTGAAGAGGGTTTCTTCTGTGGCAGATTGGGTGCTTATCCTGTAACCCCACAAGACGAGGTGCAGTTGTTGCACCCAATTTCCTTTGGCTTCGAACAACCTTTTATTGAGCCCGTTGATAATCACCTTGTTGGCTGACTCAACTTGTTCGTTGGTCTGAGGATGTTCCACTGATGCAAACCGATGTGTGATTTTGAAGTCGGTCATTAGCTCTTGGAACTTTTTATCAGCGAACTGTGTCCCGTTATCTGTGATGATCTCGGCGGGAAGTCTGAATCGGCTAACTAGGTTTCTTTCAAAGAATCTCTGTATCCTTGCCGAGGTAATGGTGGTGAGGGGTTCAACCTCGATCCATTTGGTGAAGTAGTCGACTGCCACTATCAACCATTTGAGTTGTCCTTCAGCCGCGGTAAAGGGTCCAAACAGGTCCATCCCTCATTTGAAGAACGACCACGGTGCCGTGATAGTTTACAGTTCTTCAAGGGGTGCACGAAGGATTAGCGCGTGCTTCTGACACTGTTCGCACCTTTTGACGTGTTCCTTCACATCTGCCTCCACAGTGGGCTAGTAGTATCCAGCCCTTAGTGCCTTCCTGGCTAAAGCTTTTCCTCCCATGTGATGCCCATTTATGCCCTCATGGATCTCGGCCAATGCATACTCAACTTCATTCTTACTCAAGCATTTCAGCATGGGTGTGTAGAAACCCTTTTTGTAGAGTTGCCCTTCTACAATGGTAAAATAGGCCGAGTTCCTCACGAGTTTTCTGGCCTCTTGTGTTTCGTCTGGAAGGACTCATTTTTCCAGGTAGGCCACTATTGACCTTCTCCAATCTTCAGTCTCGGTTATCACCATTACACAGGTCGGCTCCAGTATGCTCTGTTGTATTACGGTGCGATGGTTTCCTGAGCCTTTCGAGCTGGCGAGTTTGGATAGGATGTCAACCCTATTATTTTCGTTCCGAGGTATGTACTAGATTACAACCTCGTCAAACTCGGCTAATAGTTCCTTGACCTGTTGGAGGTACTTCATCATGCGAGGACCCTTGGCTTGATATTTTCCCTCAACTTGTGAAGTAACCAGCTGCGAGTCACTCATGATTTTTATCCTCCATGCTCCGTGCTCTTTTGCTTGCACGATCCCGGCGATGAACGCCTCGTATTCAGCTTGGTTGTTTGAGGTTGGAAATGCTAGGTGAAGTGAGTGTTCAATGGACACTCCTTCAGGGCTTTCAACAATCACCCCGGCTCCGCTTCCCTTAAAGTTCGAGGATCCGTCGACATATATCATCCAGAGATCTTCATTCCCTTCTCCCTTTTCATTGGATGGGGTTAGCTCCAGGATGAAGTCGGCCAACGCCTGCGACATGATTGCCTGCCTAGGTTTGTATGATATGTCGACCTCGAAGAGCTCGAGGGCCCAGTTGATCATTCTTCCTGCTAGATCCGGCTTGTGAAGTACTTGCCTGATGGGCTGGTTTGTTCGCACAGTGACTCAATGACCTTGGAAATAAGGTCGGAGCCTCCTTGTCGTGATAAGCAGGGCGAATGCAACTTTTTCAAGCTTCTGGTAACGAAGTTCTGGTCCTTGCAATGTCCGACCTACAAAATAGATCGGCTGTTGTGATTTGTCGGTCTCTCGTACCAGAGCGGCACTGACGGCCTCTACGACCACAGACAGGTATAAGATCAACGTTTCTCCGGGCTCCGGTTTGGACAGCACGGGAGGGGTGGCTAGGCAATTCTTTATATTTTCGAATGCCTTCTTGCATTCTTCCCCCCATCCATACTCTGCCTTTTTTTTTAGGAGCTTAAAGAAAGGTAAGGCCTTTTCTGCCGATTTAGGCAAAAATCTGATCAGGGCCGCAAGGCGACCTGTGAGCTGTTGGATTTCTTTCTTACTTTCCGGCTGCTTCATCTCGAGGACGACCTTACACTTGTCGGGGTTGGCTTCAATTCCCCAGTTTGTGAGCATGAAGCCCAGGAATTTTCCAGCTGGTACTCCAAAGGCGCATTTGGTTGGATTCAACCTGGTCTTCCAAGCTCTTAGTTGCTCAAAAGTCTCCCTGAGGTCGGCTATATGTGCCGCTATATGCATCGATTTGACGATCATGTCGTCGATGTACACCTCTAGGTTTCTCCCAATTTGCTTTTGGAAAACTCGGTTCATTATTCTTTGGTAGGTCGCCCTAACATTCTTGAGGCCAAAAGGCATGTCGTTGTAGCAAAAGTTTCCTTTTTCTGAGATGAACGAGGTTTTCTCGTGGTCATCTGGGTGTAGGGGGATTTGGTTGTACCCAGAGTACGCGTCCATGAATGATAGTAGCTGAAATCCTGATGAATTATCAACTAGCTGGTCAATGTTTGGCATCGGGTACGAGTCATTTGGGCAGACCTTATTTAGGTCGGTATAGTCCACGCAGATCCTCCACTTTCCACTTGGTTTCTTCACCATCACTACGTTTGACAGCCAAGTGGTGTACTGTATATCCTTGATGAATCCGGCTTCTAACAACTCGTCGACGTGTTCACTTAAAGCTTGACGTCAGTCAGATCCTATCTTCCTCTTCTTTTGGGACAGAAAGTTGGGTCTATCCCTGGGATCTCCGAGGCCTTCTATACGAATATGTCCGAGTTTTCCTTTAAGAAGGAAACTGGCTCCTTTTTGAAATCGGCCTCCAGGGTTTTTCCCACCTCGGTGTGCCCTTTACCGTCCTCCCCAATGTTGACGTCTTCCAATTCTCCTTGGGGTTCTGGACGAGGTGCTTGGAGCTCCTCCCTCATGTCGAGTTCGATCAAGTTTACCTCGCTTCCACATGCCTTTAGCGATTGATCCTTAGCTACTCCACTTTTAAGCCGAGGGGGAGATGATGGACCTCCTTGATGAACCCGCAGGGTCTCGTAGTAGCACTCCCTAGATTCTTTCTGATCTCCTCTTATGGTGATAATCTCGTTATTCGCCCCTGGCATTTTCAATGCTTGATGGAGATCAGCATATCCCAGTCATGGATTGTAGGCCTGCCAATGATCACGTTGTAGGAAGACGAGGTATCTACTACGACGAAACGAACCCTTCCAGCTCGGAATGCATCCTTCGTTCCTAAGGTTAACTTCAAATCAATGTAGCCTTTTGGAGGGGACGTCGCTCCGTTGAACCCGACCAGCTCGGTGACGCATGGTTTCAAGTCCTTCTCGTCCAGGTTCATCCTCTGGAAAACATCCCAAAGAATTATGTCTGCCGAGCTTCCATGATCAATAAAGATTCTCTTGACCCGACAGTTGACTAGCACTCCGGTGATTACCAAGCCGTAAATATGTCCGGGTACGACTATTGCTAGTTCCTTCAGAGTGAAAAACAATCTTGGGGGAGCAGGATTACTGGCTTTCCCTTTGAAGGTCGGTCTGTCTCTTACCGACATGACCTCATTCAGGTACTTTATTCTTGCATTGGCCTTGTCTCCTCCTCCTCCCAGAGCTCCGCTTATCACGTTGCATTCAAATTCAGCCTCCTGAAAATACTCATTTTTATCTTCGACCTCTTTGCCCTTTGCAGGGCGGTCTTGTTTCTGATCCTTTCTGTCATCTCTCTTCGGGCTTCGACTTCGGCTCCAGCTTCTCTGCCTTCGCTTATTATTCTTCTTGCCCTGAGTTCGGATCATGTACTACTTTAATTTGCCCTCTCTGATGTGCTTTTCGATGGCATCTCAAAGATCCCAGCAGTCATCTGTGATATGACCGTTCTGGTTATGGAAGGCGCAGTACTTATTTCTATCCAATCCACTATTGGCTTTGAGGGGTCGAGGTCTCTCGGCATTACGCATTTCAGTCTGGGCCACCTCTTTCCATATCCGAGATCTGGACATGTTCAAGGGCGTGTAATCATCATATTTCCTCCTTGGCGACCGATCTTCTGACCTCTTATCACGAGTGTCCTTCGCTTTCTTCGATCCCCGCTGGTCCCGGTCTTTGTTGTTTTTCTTACTCGGGCTCCGTCGTGTCGGACTGCGTCCTCGGGACTCCACGTAGACTTTTTGCATGTCTTCCACGTCAATGTATTTATCCGACCTTCGTCGGAACTCTTCCAGATCATTGACCGGGTTCTTATAGATGGACTTCGCAAGTGGAGAGTCGCCATCTAATCCCGAGATGATCAGGTGGAGGTGCACTGCTTCAGTTAGGCACCGAACCTTGAGGGTGGCATCCTTGAACCTGTCCAGGTATTTTCTCAGCGATTCATTCTCCTTTTGCCAGATTCTTCCCAGAGCATAGGCCGACATTGGATGCGCCTTGCTTGTTGCAAAGTTCAGTCGGAAAGTCCGGGCTAGGTCCTCGAACGAGTCGATCGAGTTCCTCGGGAGCCTGGTTATCCAAGCCATTGCCTGACCTGTCAAGGTCCTCGGGTGAGTGCACAGTGTGGACAATATTCGTAAATAAGTTAAAAAGTGTTTACCAGGGGTTCTTAAGCTCTTATTTATATGGATTACCTTCCTAGACTTGGGCCTTTTGAGCTCCCCCAATTGCAATAGGATTCAACTCCCTTTCTGTTGGGACGTGATTCTTATCTTATGCCCTTTGGCTGTTTAGAGTTGTTGAGATGCAGGTGACTCTATCTCTTACTAGATACCTTGGTAGGTAGTTGGAATATGATATTCATATCCATAACAATATTCATAATATTTACAACGAAATATAGTTATTTATAATCGTTTGGAACTTTTTGGATAGCATTTTCTCTGAGTAAATATTGAGATTTACTCAAGCAGGGTGTTCTTCAAGCATCAAGGAGCAATTTTTTGTGATAAATAATAGATTTACTAAGTAAACAAGCATAATATACAAAACTATCCTTTTGGGTTCAAATCAAAATTTATCACTATAAAAAACATAAAATTGGACTATGGATTATGAATTCAAAACATATGAAAGTCTTTTCCATCAATTCTTTCGAGGCATTAAATCAATGATTTCACACAAATTTTCAAATTAGAAAATACACTATTTTTCGCTCAAATTAATTTTTAAATGATTTTTAATATTTTAATCACATGTAGTTGGCTTTTGGAAATATATCTACGAGACAATGTATGTTAAAGACACTTCCCATCTATTTTTAAAATATCTATCCAAATATTTCATGAACTTTAAAATATATGCAATTTGAAAACCACTCCACTCTTTGCAATATAATTTAACATATACTTTTATGACCAATTATAAGTTCGAAAAGTATAATCAAATTAAGGTTTTATACTTTACTTATTATTTTTGTGCTCGGACCTTAATGATTCTCTCGATTTATTAAATTGAGAGTAAATATCATTTTTGGTCCTCAGCAAATTTCACGAGGCCCGTTTTAGTCCCTAGCAAATAAAAAGGCCCATCGTGGTCCCTCAAAAATTCAAAAAGACCCATTTAGTTGAAATCGCGGTCCCTCACAAATTCAAAAAAGAGCCATATTAGTCCTCAAAAGGACTAAAATGAGTCCAATTTAAATTTTTTAGGGACCACGATGAGCCTTTTTATTTGCTATGGACTAAAAAGGGCCTCGTGAAATTTTCTGAGGACCAAAAATGATATTTACTTTTAAATTGATAATATTTGACACTTTGTTGATCTTGATTTTTTTCAAGATGACTTGTGACATTAAATTTATCGTTAAGGTTATCAATGGTTTGTTGCATTGATATTTGTTTTTCTCTTTTAATTCTTTATTGTTGCTTTTGATCTGATTACTCTTAATTCGTTGCTATCTTTAAGGATCATCGTGTTCTTGTATTTTGTTGTCTCAACATTTTTCTTACATGACTCCATTATATATCTTTAATCTTCATACATGAATAGTGTTTTTTGCTATTAATCAACACTCTTATTTTTATGTTGTCGAACTTTCTATCTACACGACTACGCTCTTTAACATTTCATAGGTTGTACTCGTTCACATATTTGCACATTAGAATCTTACAAGTGCATTACAGCATTAGCATATAGGAGGAGCCAAACGAACAATTATGCCTTGTCGTAAAACGCCTTGTCTTATCCTAGGGTGAACAGTGCTTCTGTTAGATACGGCTAATGGAAAGATTCTCTCGTACACTCGAGAATATCATAATAATGTGACACCCTTTACTGATTGAAAACAAAACCATTAAAAGAATAATCTGACAAATTAAAACACACTTGATTTTTTTTTAAAATTAATCAAATGTTTGTGAAATTATAATGTTATAAAGACTAATATAGAATTTAAATAAAATAAATAATATTATTGTAAATCATTAAATTTATTTTTCTCTAATTTTATTACTTTTACGAATAGGCAACATATCTACAATATATATATATATATAACATATTTACTATATTTTAATATAATAACAACTTACACATAAAAAATATATGTTTTCTTTTACGTTTTTATTTTTTATTTATTTTTTTGGAAATAGTTCCAAGGGTATCCCAGCCGAAAATAAGGACTAATTCCCTCGAGGCGAAGAGATCACACGATTGTGAATATAGTCTCTCCCAACAAAGCATTTTCTATCCACACGGTTAGGGGTGTAAATGGGTTGGGCTGGGCTTTGGCCATCCTGGCCCAAGCATATGTCAAAAAAAATTCAGCCTATCTGACCTACTGGCCTATTAAAGACTTTATTTGTAGGCCAAGCCCGGCCCATTATAAAAAATAAGAAAGCCTTACATGGCCTACAGGCCTTGTAGGCCTCCCACTATATATACTAAGCAAAAAATAAATAAATTGTATAGAGCAAAGAAAGTTCTATTCATGCATGCACTAGTACTTCTCATAAGAAAAAAATGACAAACAAGAAAGAGTCAACATAATACCTCAGCTCTAGAATTATATCATAGAGGAATAGAGTCAAAGAAATAGAAAAAATAAGAAAAATACAATTACTGGATGCTGAAACAAAGTCTACAAGAGAATGTCATTCATCTAAAAATCTTTAAACCACCATCAAGACAAGGGAAAGAAGAGTATTATTGAAATATCTTCATCAGTAACATCATAATCTAGCAAGGTACCCATTGCTCCATGGTATTAAGCTGCAACAACATGTAAAATTTGGAGACATTAGACAAATTTTCCTTTCATAAAATAAAATAGCACAAAAAGTAAGAGATATTGGTATTTGGTACTTTGTGTCTTTGTCACATAAAATAAATATTATTTTAATAAATTAAATAGACCAGCCTACAAGGCTGTAGGCCAGGTTTGACAAAATTGGCCTATGGCCTATTTATTAAAAAAGCTTTTTTATAAGCCTAAGCCTACTCTACTTTTCTGAAAGGCCAGGCCTGAGCTGGGCTCAATGTAGGCCGAGCCGTGGGCTGGGCTGGGCCAGCCTGACCCATTTACAGCCCTACACACGGTTAATGATCGAACCCCTGTCAGTATACTTAAAGTTCTTAACTATCTACCAGTTGTGTCAGGCTTTGTTGATTTACGTTTTTATATCTAAGAGTTATTACTCTAACTAAAGCAAATTTAACAAAAAAATACAATGAAAAAAATATTTGTCTTTTTAAAGGATATAACTTTGTGTCATTTTAGATTCTAACCGTTGATTTTTGTCAATCAACGAATATGATTTACTGAATTTTATTTCGAATTACTAATTAATTAATAAGTTTGATTCAATAAATTCTAACTATTGATTGATAGAAATCAACCATTAAAATCTAAAATTACACAAAATTATATCCTTTAAAAATTCAAAACGTTTTCCAAATACAATTCGCCCTTAAAATGGTAATAGAAGTATGAAACAGTGGGGCTCTCGGCTCACGCTCTTACTAATATAAATTTTTTAATTAATTATTCAAATAAATGATTAAAACAAAAAGAGCGCCAAAGTCTTCCTCGTTACCTCGTTTTATTTCGCCACTTGCTTCTCTTCCCGCCATTTTCTGTCTCCTTATTTATATAAAAATTCTCGAATCGAAGTATGAAAAAAAAATTAAATAAATAGAAAAAACCCAAAACCCAGAAACAAAAACCTAAGACCATTGCAAATGGGCATCAAGGATCTTCTCAGATTCATGAAGCCTTACATCGAACCTGTCCACATAAAGAAGTACACTGGCAAACGTGTAAGAATAAACCCCATTCCGTTAAAAGTTTTGATTTTTCAGCAAAATTGTTATCTGGGGTGTGTTCATCTCATTCTATTTGCAAATTCTGCAGGTGGGTATTGATGCATATTCATGGCTTCACAAGGGAGGTGAGTAGTATCTAATATTGGTGCAGTTTGGATACACTCATGTTGTAATCGCGCTTTTGGGTAACTAATGGTGAGAAGTTGAATTTGACATTATGATTTTTCAGCTTATTCATGTAGTATGGAGCTTTGTCTTGACTCTGATAGTGGAAAGAAATTGCGGTATATTGAATACTTTATGCATCGAGTCAACATGCTTCGCTTCTATAAAATAACCCCAGTTGTTGTTTTTGATGGTGGCAATGTTCCTTGCAAGGCAGCAACTGAGGAAGAGAGGAAAAGGCATGTTTTTTTCTTCCTCAAATTTTAGGCTTTGAATCAAATTTTTAATCTTTTGTTTCTTATAATACTCGTCCTTTCAATGAGGTGAATTTTGTTTCTCAGTATATGATGTTTGTGGGGTTTGGTTGTTTTAGAAAAAGAACGGCTAATCGGCAATTGGCAATGGCGAAGCTCAAAGAAGGGAATGTTAGTGCAGCTTCAGAGCTCTTCCAGGTAGGAACATTTTTCAGTTTTGGATAAAAATGAAAAAAAAAATCTGTAGTCATTCAGGAGGACATTGCTGAATAATCCAAGGATTTGTCTTTTTGGACTAATCCTAAGTTTTTTTAGACTAGTTATGACTTGTCAAAATTAGAAAAATGAAAAAAACAAGATATGTGCAATGCTAACAATTTCTCTACTTGTGTCATCATAAAATATGGGGACAAGAGTTTTTTTACTTTGATTATTTTATATTCTAATGTTTACTCCCATGAAGAAAACAATTCAATGATATTCCATTCTTCCGTGTGTAGAGAGCAGTGAATATTACTCCTCTTATGGCACACCAACTAATTCAGGTATGCTGTGAACATATCCATTTGTGCAGACTTGTAAATGGCAGTACCGAGAATATCCCTCCCCAACCCCTTTTCCCCTTGTTAAAAAATTTGAGAAATATTAGTGCTACTCCTGAACAGCAATCTTAGTTAATCTAAATTCTAGGTAATTCCTTCATCTAATTACCTTGCAGACTCTGAAATCAGAGAACATTGAGTTTGTTGTAGCTCCATATGAAGCAGATGCTCAGTTAGCATACATGTCCACCCTTGAAGCTGAAAAAGGTGGAATTGCGGCAGTTATCACAGAAGATAGTGATCTGATAGCATATGGCTGTCCAGCTGTAAGAACTTCTCCAAAACTATGATATTGTGCGTGGAGGTTTACTGCTTTTCTGATGTTTTGATTTATTTACTGATTCACTATTCAATTTCATATGAGTCCTGTGTTTTTTTATTTTAATTCGCAATGGTTTTGATGAACAGATTATTTTCAAGATGGACCGTCATGGGAATGGTGAAAGAGTGGAGTTAGAGAAGGTTTTTTCTGCTGAGTCTAGTAGACCTTCATTCCGGAGTTTTGATATGAAACTCTTCACTGGTAAATTTTTGTTGTTTGTTGAATACAACAAACAATGTGTGCTTAGAAATATGCACGTCTTGAAAATCCATATCTGTGCCTTGACTTGTTGGTTATATGAATGGAGGGTACTTCTCTATTTTATGGGAAATCCATATCCCTGGTGAAGGTTAACATGAGATTATGAGGATAGTACCAGGAGATTTCACCAAATTTCTAAAGAAATCTTTGTTGTTTGTGTCATAGAAAAAGAACCTCATGCTTTTAGGTGAATGACAGGCTGAAAAAGATTTTTCCCCCCTCCAGGTATGTGTGTCTTAGCTGGCTGTGATTTCCTTTCATCTGTTCCTGGAATTGGTATTGTTCGAGCTCATGCCTTGGTTTCCAAGTATCGGAACCTAGATCGTGTAAGTATGTTCTCATCTGCTAATAAACACTAGTATTGATTACTTGTTGAAGGGAATTTACAATTTTAGAAGCACTCCAGTCTCTTGTCCTCGAATTACTTGCTTTATATGATCAAGTGGACTTCTCAATTGGATTACTCAGATAAAAAGTGTTCATTATTCATTACATTTTGATCTGTTTTATAAAAGGATTCCCCTTTCTTTATGCTAAGTATCTGAATGCCAAATATCTATCATGAATTCATCATAAAATCAGAGAGACTACATGATCGTCATTTCTTGGATTATGTTCACTGTTGATTTACGTTAGAAAATAGTAAATGATTATTATCACGTTAGAAATATTGTGAATAGGTTAATAATCAGAGAAATTCGTTGATAGTCAGTGAGGGATGAAGTGCCATATTTTTCAATTAATATTAATGTAATTTTTATACTCAATCCATATAATAGAGCCTCTCATATGCTATTGAGAGTTGAGACACACTGATTCCTAGTTATTCAACAACATATATTTTCAACTTGATTTACTTATGTATTTTGTGAGTTCGGGTGTAAATAGGGCAGACAGTCAGTCAATGAGGGGCTTAAATAAACTAAAAAGTTTTGGCCAAGTCTTTTGTATGAAGCCAGACAGGCAAGGACTTTTCTATGTTGTATTGTATTCTACGACATATTTTATGTATTGAGTATCATTTATACATCTTGTGTTGGAAAATAAGAATTAGGCAAGTACATATTTCATTACCAAATTGGAATTTGTGTTCATTTGGATGTTGTAATTACAGCAACCAATACTTTGTTTTCTTCTGTTAGTGTGACAAGTATCCTTGAAGTTGTTGCTAGTAAAGGTTCATATTCAATGTCATTATGACTAATATATCATTTCTTCAACAGATCTTGTCTGTTCTTAAGTTTGAGAAAGGCGATCAAATGCCTGAAGATTATGCCAATTCCTTCAAAGAGGCAGTTGCAGTCTTTCAGCATGCTCGAATGTGCTAATACTAAAACTATTTCTCAATTCTTATTTTTAGAATGATATTTATTATTCTTTCAGCAATGACTGTTTCCTTCTGGAATATTTGTGTAGATATGATGCCGATGCTAAAGAGCTTAAGCACATGAAGCCTCTTCCGCAAAATTTTCTTGAGTCACTTGATGGAAAACTTGATTTCTTAGGACCGTATCCTTCATTTATTATTTTTTGGCTAATTCCTTTCCTGAAATCTTCCATTATTTTCAATGTTCTCAACTTGTCCATCCAGCATTTGGTGCCTTCCTGCTACTGATAGCAACCTCTGGTCTATCAGACAGCAATGTATGGAAGTTACTTGGGTTCTTAATATATATCATGCTGTATAGCTTTCTATTTTTAGCACTTGCACTTCTAAGAGGACATATGATCAATTTCAATCTGTATTTTTGTTGAACATGGATCATGTTTTCCTTGACCAAGTCCAAATGCAATTAGAGAAATTCCCCCAACTATTGTCACAGCAATAGCTGAAGGAAACTTGAACCCATCAACTAAGGAAGCCTTTGATAAGTCTGAATATCCTAGGATTTCTCTACCCCCCATTGAACTCCAAAGCAATGGTCAACTTAGGAAAGTTGAAGCTCCTGCACCATTTAGACAGGAGAGCAACTTTTCAGTCTTTGGTTCCCATAATAGCACAGAAAATAGTACAGGCAAGTGATATAAATTTGAGATGCATGTGTTTATTAAACCACATGTTAATTGTGCTCACGAACTGACAACTTTTGTCAATACATTGCTAAGTTTATGCTATTTTACTAACACGGTTTATATTTTTAATTATTAGCATGTCATAAACCTTTTTCTTATGTCTCCAGTGACAAGACTGTCAGATAAAGATGAGTATTCCGATGAAGCATTTGCACTTCAGAAACTAGTCATGCCATTGGAACCAAATGGAACAGTAGAAAAGACTATTATATCTGATGACACACCTTTGAAGGTTCCTAACAACAACCCATTTAGGATAAGAAAACCTGAGGAAATATATTTGGTACAGACAGATGACACGGTTGAAGAAATTTCTATTGTCAGCAGTGATGAGTATATTGATGTGTGCATATCTCCAGATAACTTTCAAGAGGAGTTGTCTGAAAATCTCTCAAGGAAAAGGAAATTTCAGAACATAGGCTCAGATGAACTAGAAGCCACTGGTAAACAGGTTTCAGGAGTGACTGAAGTAGAAAATTCTGATATTTTATGCATGACTGTGGAATCCCAAGAAAGTGTAAATTCTAAGACTAGGAAAAGTGCTGATTTGAAAGAAAGTTGTGAAAGTGAAAAGAAATCCACGAGAAGCAAGTGCAAGAAAACAGGGAGCAACAATAGAACTATTCTGAATTTCTTTTCTAGAGTGTAATCATTCAACATCTTTAGGCCTGTGATTTTTGTTACGGCCCATGTAGAATTTATTTCTTTTTCTCCAATTAAGTTCAAAATTCCCAAAATTACATGAGCTAACAGTGCGCCAATATTTAAGAATCATCAAACCAGTTCTCAGTTAAGGTCATTATGACATTCTACTGTCTATGTGAAAGGAATCACATTTGAACTGAAACAAGTTGAGTTTAGAGGAATTGATTAGCACCCTTTCAATCAGGTATCAATCCTTTCTTTCAAGACGTCTTTCCTAATGTTTTCATTTGTTCAAAACATTGAACAATATGAGATTGCAGCTTATGGAAAAGTAGTTAGTGCCATAAAAAAGATCATTTTATTCCAAGACTCGTATTAACCAAGTCACATGATTACAATTGCACAGGGGCTTTCACTGATTCAAAACTACTAAAACGTGATTCTTAGTAACATCTAGAAGCTTAGAAAATAGATGTTAAGCCAATCTTTTCTACTGCTTCTTTTTGGTAAGGAGTTGCTTGAACCAGTATGCTGACATCTTGGGGTATCTCTTGAGGGTTTTGAAATCAACATAGACAATGCCAAATCTTGATGTGTAGCCCAATCTCCATTCAAAGTTATCAAGCAATGACCAAGCGAAATATCCTACCACATTTGCTCCATCATCTACTGCCTTCTTTAGTTGAGTCAAATAGTCTTTGTAATATTTTATTCTTGTGGTGTCATGCAAACCCTTGGGAAGAGTTACATTACCAGGATCGTCCATGCCTACAAATCATAAACTAGGTCAGTTGGAATTGCATTCAGCTTTAACAGTTCATAAGAACTAAGGTGAATGAATAACAGAATACTCATATCATAGAGCAGAAAGAATTGAGACAAAGCCAGAAACAAGCATCTGATTTCTACCATTTTCAGATAAGATCACAGTTGGGTTTCCATAATGCTCCTTGATGTACATTAATGCTTTGTACATGCCCCATGGTACGCTGTAAAGCCAATATGAATGTGCCTGCAAAGTAACACTTATTAATAAGTCAATGCATGATTTCTTGCATTTATATTTTTATAATGGATATCTGTCACTGGGTTCTAACTTACTCTTGGACCAATAGGCACTCCATTCTTTGCATCTACAATGTTCAGCAGATAATCCAAATTAGTCATGGAAATATGCAGAAAATATTTAAAACAATGTTTAAGGGAAGCATTATCTTACAAGCAAACCCTGCATTCCAATCCTGTTGGTAACCTGGGACTTTTGGTTTTGATTGATGGGGATCATACATGTAGTAAGTAGTATATTGGTTAATTCCAACAAAATCAATTGATCCCTTCACGATTTTAACTTCCTCCTTAGTGAACTTGGGGAGTCTTTTCCCAACAATTACTTGCATAGTTCTTGGATACTCCCCATACACAATGGGATGAATGAACCTGTAGAATTTTAACACCATTATCGTTATTGTTAAATCCTTGAAATTCTTCTTGGGGAAAAACACACATTCAGTACTAAATACTTGAACATGAGTTGGAGGAGCTTCAGTAAACATATGCTAAGATTTTTACCATCCAACATGAAAGTCTCTGGCTCTTTGAGCAGCATAGTTATCGGCCTTTGATCTTGTAAGAGGCTCATACCAAACAAAGTCCAAGAGAATCCCAATCCTTCCCTTTTGCTTTTCCTAAAAACAAACACATTCATCACTAAATAAGAACTATATAACAGTTAAAGCCAGCCAAGTAAATATAAGGACTCCAAATACTAATATTACTTGATACTTCTCTCGGTATCTTTGAACAGCAGCCGCATGTGACAATATCAAATTATGGGCAACAATGTAAGGCTCAGTCCCTGAATCTCCAGCTGAACAATTCCCATATTCTTTTGAGCACCTTCCAGGGGCAAAGAAACCATTATCATAGCCAAGAGCAGCCACTACCCTCGGTTCATTAAACGTCATCCAATTCTTTACTCTGTCTCCAAAAGTCTTGAAACAAAAGTCTGCATAATCCGCAAAATCTTTCCTGTGCAACAATTTTGAAGCATTCATCAAATATCCATTGGCCATAATTACAGTGTAAGCACACCAAAACTTATTTCAAATATTAATCCATGAGAAATATGTGCATGTAAAAGATTAATATCTCAATTTTTTTCTCATATCTACAGTGATACTTACACAACATTGCGGCTCAATAATCCTTGGTATCTCATCTCAAGAGCTAAAGGAAGGTCATAATGATAGAGGTTTGCATAAGGAGTAATGCCTGCAATGGTTTCAGACTATCAATAAGGAACAAAAACAGTAAGCAATAAACATCACATTTCCAATACTATATCAACATTTAGCATAGAAACTTACCTCTTTCTAGTAAGTAATCGATCAACCTATTGTAGTATGCTACACCTTTCCAATTTACCTTGCCAGTTCCATCTGCAGTAGCATTGAACTCAGTTATCAAATGAGTTCATCACTTTTGTTTCATCTTGTTTTTGAAAAAAACATGTAAAATATCAACTGTTAGATTACTTGGAAAAATTCTGGACCACGAGATTGAGAACCGGTAGGCATCAAAATTCAGCTTTGCCAAAATATCTATATCTTCCTGTCAAATTAAACACACATTATTCCTTGTAGCAGAGAACAGCTTGAGGTATATATCAATCTCAATCTCTACATGACTAAAATTACATTGGAAATCATGAAGGTCAGTCAAGGAAGGGTTTAAAAATCTAATCTTAAAAGTTGAGTTTTTTTTGGGTCTAGTAAATTTGATGCATATAAAAAACAAAATTGAGATATATTAGAAATGTGAACATTTTATAATTATGATTTTTATTAGTGGTTTTTAACGTGCATTTCATGCAGTTATTTGGACAGTAATCTTAATGTTAAAAATTTAAAGCCACTTACTTTGTAGCGATGGTACTGATCCACCGAAACTTCTCCCGTGCCATTATTTGCAACAATCCCTGTTTTCAATTGAAACAATAAATATTCCACAAAATTTATTAAATTAAAAAAAAAAACTAAACTAAACTTCGTAATTAGAACTCAAAGTTAATCTATGTATTCATATTCTTTACACTTCTCTATAAATGTGCCACATATTCTTTATACTTCTTAACGTAAATAAAAATTTTTATCCTTTTTTTTTTCAAAACTCTTTATCCAAAGATAATTAAAAAAAGGGTAAGAATGTATAAATGAATAAAAGATTGAAATTTGGTTGAGAAGTGAGAATGACGAACCGGGTTTTTTGATGAAAACGTCCCAAATGCTGGGGCCACGGCCATCCTTATCAGCCATACCCTCAACTTGATAAGCAGACGTCGCCGTTCCGAATAGAAACCCCTTTGGAAAAACCTCTCTACTCAACCCCCCAGTATCAAAACTCACCGTTTCAGGCACTGCAGTTCCATCAGGCTCCCCTGCACCGGCCACACACTGGATAATAACTAACCCAGCAAGCAGCAAGGAGAACAAGAACCATTGGTATGTAAGTGTAACCACCATCTTCATCCTCCTCACACAGTATAGTAAAGTGAACTCACTCACACAACTCACAGACACTGTGTTAAGTGTTTGTTACCTTGTTTTATAGACAACATTTGTCGACAATTGCAGTTTTGCCCATGAAAAGAGACAAAGTGAAATAAATAGTAAATGGCATTGTGGCAGCATATCACATTCAGTGGACCATATGTGGTGGCCATGATTGTACCCTCTAAGGTGGTGCTAATCTTTTTGCAATTTTCAGTCTTATCAAAACTTTAATGATTTATGTCAATAAATTGGATTTATGCCTTTCCTGCATACTTTCCTATTTTTCCTAAATTTTTTTTTATCCCTTTAATAGTAGGACATAATTTTCTTAAGTTGTCGTAGGAAAATAGTTATATGTTATAGAAACAAGATTACAAGTGAGATTCATAGATAAAAGGAGAGAGAAAAAAGAAGAAGTGAGACTTATCTATCTTTTGTGCCTAAGAAATTTAGTTATGTAAAATGAGATAAATATAACTCAAAAGGAAAAATAATTATCTCATGTACAAAAAAAATAAAGTAGTGGGGTCCATTATTTTTTCTTTTTTTCTTTATTTTAAAAAAAAATAATGGATCCACTATCTTATCTTTATTAGATGAGATAATTATCTCATGCAACATGAGATAAATAAATCCCATAAAAAATATATATACCTTATATTTAGGAAAGTTGTATTTATAATGAAAGAATGACCCTCTTTTTGGGGATGCCCTGATTGTTGCAGAGATAACATGGCAAAGGTACCTTGATTTCAAACATAACTGCAAGGATTTTTTTTTTTTTTTTATAACAAAACTGCAAGGATTTAACATTGCACATAGATGATGTACATATGAAATCTATTTTATAGTTTGTATTATGGTCCGCTGCTATTTAGGTTAATTTGCATACACTTTAACTGATTTATTTTATTGGACAGTATGATTAAAAATCTTTTAAGAAAATTACGGTCTAATCTCAAGATTGACAAAGTTACACAATTTAAACGTACGAATATGTGCTGCCACTAATGTGGTTTTTCTCAATTTTTTATTTTTATTTTTTTCAAACCTCAACAATCAGTTTATCAATAAGTTATATTAAACTGGGGAAAAATATTTCTGCTTTAAAGGCAAAAAAATAAATATTATCTCTATCACAAAGATAAAAATAAAAAGAAATAAAACATGTTTGATTGAGAGAGCAAAATATGATGGACTTTACTCTAAATTATCTTTTTGTGATAGATAATTTTTTCTATCTTTAAATAAAAAATGCTTTTCCCATCAAACTATGGGATAACAGTCTCTCCTGATGTTGGGCTCACCCAACAAATGATAGGACCAGAAGATAAAACAAAAAGTTAGCACAATTTTAGATAATCGGATAGAATTTTTCTCCCCAATAGCTGGAAAGGCTATTATCCATTAAATTATATGTAAACTGATATACTGTGTGGGTTAGAGTTATTATGACTTTTTACATCAATGGTCAATTTTGTGGTATTTTTCTTGTCATTGTTATGCAACAAAGATGAAATGATTTAAGCCACTGATTTAATAGTAAGAGATTTGAATAGTATGTATAAAGTCGTAGGTTCAGATATCAGTATTATTATTGTATAAAAAAATTGTGAAATAAATGTTATTTGATTCACTGATATCTAAATAAAAATAAACTAGTTCGTAAAATCAACCATGTTTGGCAAAGAAAAGGTCGAGAAAAAAAGAGTTTTTCTACCGGGAATTGATTAATTGATAAAAAAGGAAATAATTATCTCATGTTATATAAGATAATTATCGCATGGAATAATTATCTCATGCAATAGAGACAATATAGTGAAATCTATTATTTTTTATTAAAAAATAGTGGATCCCACTATTTTATCTCTGTTGCATGAGATAATTATCTGATGCAACATGAGATAATTAGATCTCTAAAAAAATGGGAAATATTACTATAATGTGACATAAGAAATTTTTTTTCTCATGCACTCATAAATCAAGAGTTGAGCCCACTTCTTATTTTTTTCTCTTCTATTCTCTTCCCTCTAAGTTGTGAGTGTATGAATAAAATTTTTCTTATATCACGTTAGAGTAATATTTTCCAAAAAAAATTGCTTTTTGATTAATTGGAAGTAGAAGTGAATTGTTAAAAAAAATTTAATAAGGGAAAGTTTGGGGAAAACTGAGACGACTGTTGTTCAAGTTGAAAAGTCAATACATGTAGATATGACGTATAGAAGATGCATGTTGATGTGGATTTCATACGTGACAATGAGAAAGAAATTTAAAAGGCCGATATTGCAGTTACAGAATCCATATTTCAGCTTTTACTTATTAAAAAATAATGGGATTAATAATTTTTTTGTTATAGAAAATAATTTTATTAAAAATGTAATAAAAAGAAAAAAATATAGATATCATATTTTTATGTGTATATAAAAGATAAAATCATCTCTTATAATATGAGAAATATTAATTTCTAAAATAAATTTTGTTACTACACATTACAAGAATTTTCTATATATTAACCCGAAAAATATAAATCATATTTTCTTTATCAAATTTTTGATTAAAAAATTAATTCTAGAAAGAGATTACTTTGAGTTATTTTCATATTCACCGTTTATGTTATGAGAAATTTTTTTTAGTGCTCTAAGTTCTATGTGATTCTTTCATTCAGCATATGATATTTAGACAATTTTTTTTTCTCCATTAATTATTTAATTTTAATTGACACGGACCGGTGAGTGGACCATTGAAATTATTCTCTATCACATGACGTCAAATAGTTACATTTGTTGACCGGATCTCTGTCTTGATTCTCAAAAGATTAAATAATGCAAGCTTGTTTCACATCAAGGGAAGATAATAATTGTTCAGATTAGTTGACAAATATAATAAGTATCTCATGAGACAGGATACTGTTTATCACATAATGTCCATGAGATTACTTTTTCTATTTACTTTAAATTATTAATCTCATATTTTATTTGTTTCTATTTAGCTTTTATTTTATGCTAAACCCTCCTCATGAAAAAAATTAACTAGATACCTAATGGGTGCAGCTCAGTTGGTAATTTGGCGCTGAGTTAGTGGGGTTGGACATGTGTTCGATTCCTGCTGAATGTATTCTTGGGGAGGGGGCTGAACCTTTAGCCATCATTGCTCCCCCGCACTCCGAATTAGTCTCATAGCCGGCTCAAAGAGTCGAAGCTCGTGGGGATACCGGAGGGAGCCAACTCGCTTCAAAGAGGTAATTAGGGTTGGGTAACTCCAAAAAAATAAAAATAAAATTAACTAGATACAAATGCGTTTTAATGGATGTAAGATTTTTTTTAGAGGAGATATTTTTTTTTTCAATTTTTTTTTTTTGTTGAGAATATGGTGAGAATTTTTTTTTCCGAATAAATTATAAAAAAGTGTTTGCTAGGCCAAATTCTTTTCGAGAATGTAAGATTAATTTTACTGATGCTATGTTTGGTTGATTATAAAATATTGATAGGAATTTAAACCGAAATAACAAATTACTTATCACTTTGAATATTAAATCTCTTGTCAGTTATCAAATATTCATTTTACACGACATTTTCATCTCAAAATGTTGTTACGCATCTTCAAGTCTATGGGAAAAAAATAATACCATAAGTAAGATGATATTATTTTTTGGGAATATGTAATTAAAAACAAAATAATGAGGAAAAAATATCCTGTAATTATTTTTACTTTTACTTATATAATGGGAAAAAAATTTCCATCCCATTTTTTCATCATTTCAACCAAGAAAAATTATATCAAACACCCTTTTACTTGTTGGGTTTGATGGTGTCTTTGTTATAAAGATAAAACATTTATTTTAATATCTCAAGATAATCAATTTTGGTGAAATTTTATGATACTATTTATGAATATTCTTCCAGAAAAAATCTATCAATAAAACTCGAATTCAAAACCCTTTTTTATAAAAATAGTTTGATCTTATCATTTAAGTTGACTGTCGTGGTTAGAATCAAGTCTTCACAAATGCATGTACCAAAAAAAAAAAAAAAAGTCTTCACAAATGCATCAGTTTTGAGGCGAAAAGTAGAGTCACAAGGTTTGTCATCTTGTAATAATTGGAGGGGAAATTCGTCACGTAGCGACGTCCCCGTGTTTCACCTCCGCCACTAAAATACTATTCTTGCCGTTTATATGTCGGTGGACAACATCCCCTTCAACCATGCAATTTTATTTTCTACAAGAAGTCCCAATTCTAAACTCCTTCAAGTCCCAACTTTTAAGTTCATATACATGCCGTAAACTCAAAAAAAAATTCATTTATAATTTTTGAAAATTTGCAACATGGTTGATACAAAAATTTATATTCAGATCTAATCATTTTCGAATTCATACTGTGTTCAGTTATAAAAATTGATTCGTAAATATTTGTGTCGTATTAGTATTAACCCATGGACTCGAAATTGACCGTATTAATTTTCTTATAAATTATTTGTGTCGTGTCATGTGATAAACATGTTATTCGTGTTTTATCGTGTTGTATGGACTCACATAATAAGTAACTCAAATTGAGATTAATATATTATTTGTGTCGTGTCATGTGTGTCAAACTACATAATAAACAATACACTACGAGTTTGCAGATTATTTGGATAATATCATGTCAATCTACAAAATAAGTGAATTGTATTCGTTCAAAATTTTTAACCCAATTTTAAATGAGTATTGACATGTTTGTATTAAGTGTATTAGTGTTCATGTTTGAATTTAAATCGACCCGAATTGCCACATACTTAATACGAATAATCCTTATATATATATATAATATATATATATATATATATATATATATATATATATATATATATATATACAGGCATTAGCACATTTTCTCTCTTTTATATATGCTTATTCATTTATCTAGTTATTTACATGTTCTCATGGCTGAAATATGTGTCAATCCTTTATCTTGACCGTTGGAACTGAGAGTGGGTCCTAAAACATGATATTTGGACAAAAATTGTTATGAAACGAGACATTTGGTAATTTATTTGGAAAACGTATTATTTTGATCATTATCCCACAATATTCAAACTTCAATGAAGGACCTAGTGCATTGCAATGGACCATAATTTCGTTACGTCCCACTCTTTGTAAGTTCTGTAGTCTGGACCAGAAACTGACGCAAAGAGCCCACCTCTCCACGAGGTTGTCGAAACTGACTCAATATATATCGTCAACGTCAATGTCTGTTTGTGAGGAAGTACGCGAGTTTCAACGCAACTCGCCTACTATGATCAATAAAATCCAATCCTTTTGTTTAGTTCTCATCATAAAACACTGCTAACGACGAATCGCTATGCGCGTTTGATTCGGCAGAAATTCTTTTAATACTAGAAAAATATAATTATTAAGAAAATAATTAAAAAATGAATTTGATAGAAAAATATAAAAAAAATTGTTTAGTTAGACGAAATATTACCGGATAAATTGATTAAAGTTTTATAAGTCTATGTTTGATTGAGTGTAAAATATTGATGGAAAAGTGGTATACAATGACAGAAGTAACCTATTTTAAATTTTAAAAATTGACAAAAACAAATTTGGTAGAGATGTAATTATATGATAAGGTTAGGTTAAAACAAATATATGAGTCACATCTCTCACTTTCTTCTATCAATTTTCCCATCCAACTTACAAATACCACGTTGTAAGTGTCATTTTTTATCTTTGTTTATTGTCAAATTTTACTCACAATTGATGAAGGATGGACAAATTGGTTTGCTTATAAATTTTTTGAAAACCATGAACCAAACATGGTGAGACAAAATGCCACTTACTGATGTCTATCTATCTCATAGGAATATTCCAACCAAACGCGCCCTAAATACTAGATGCCTACGCCATCACCCGTCATTCTGTAACTTGTGTCCATCGAGACTTATCTAAAAGTAAGTTTATTAGCTTATTTAAAAATTTAAATATAAAATAAAGTTTTTAAATAATTTTTTTAATTTAAGTCAAACTTTTTAAAAAAAATCAGATTAGGTCTTAAAAATAAAAAAAAAACCAGACCAAACTTATATTTTATAGAGTAAACACCCTTTTTAGTCCCTGTCAATATTTATGAAGTCCTTTTTAGTCCCTGGCAATAAAAAAGGACCAAATTGGTCCCTGAAATTACAAAAAAGGGTCATGTTAGTCCTTATGTCAACTCCCAAATATGTAGAGTGGCCCTTTTCTTGTACTTTCAGTGACCAATTTGGTCCTTTTTTATTGTCAGGGACTGAAAAGGACTTCATAGATATTGCCAGGGACTAAAAAGGTGTTTACTCTATTTTATATTTGAAAATAAGTTATTTAAAGATAACTATTCTCTATCTCTAACTATATGCTTATTAATTAGCTTCAATTTAAAATTTTGGTTGATTGATTTGAAAGAGTTTTGAAATCACAATCACCAAAATAATCTTCTCATAAATATTTTAAGGGAAATAATATTCTCATGCCACATGAGATACTCTCATTTTCCTACACAAATTCGTTTTCCATGCCAAATAATTTTTCTTTTCTTTTTTAATATAAAATATGAAACTTACATTTAACTTCTCTCTATTTTTTTTCTCTCATACAATCTTACAACATAAGAAAAATTAAACCCATGCTTTAATGATAAAAAAAAGGATTGTTAAAACTCGATTTTTATACTATCTTTACTTGAATTTCGATCTCTGTAAATGCAGAATGTACTTTACCATTTTTTTAGATAATGAGATTTTTTTTACTAAAAAAGAAAAGAAAAGAAAGATAGTGACATGTTTTTATATTTTTTAAATATAAGATCTGATCTGGTCGGGTCAATTAACTGGCCCAATATGGATAGTCCACAATCAAGAGATCAAGCCACCTCAGCCCTACCACCTCTACCGTGTTAGTGCTTCTTGACGTGTTAGCGCTACTGTCGTTTGCACTACAACCAAACATCCCAATGTAAGACACTAAAATATCTTATGTTGGGAGACTCTTCCATCTCTTTTACCTCCTCATACACTTAAATTATATCCATGAGGACTCCCCCCTCGCTCTCTCCTTACACAGCAGCTACCGCATACATTGTGTAAGAACCCGCACCGTTAATTAAGGAAATTAATTAATTAATTATGTGAAATTAGAAAATAATTCCATAATTGACCCTAATAATTATTATGAGACTTTAATAATTATAGTAAGTGATTAAGAATGCCGAAAGTCGCTTTTCGGAAGAAAAGTGCAGATATCGGTTCTGCTAATCGGTATAAATGCGTACCGAAAAAGTATCCCGGAAAATTATAATAAGTGCATGATAATTACTAGAATAACAGGTAGGACTTGTAAAACGAGTTTCAAGTTAAAATAATGAGAACTGGTGCCAGAAACTGGTACTGTCTATGAAAAGCGCGTACCAGAAAAGTGCTCCAAAAATTATAAGAAAAATATGATAATTCTTGTAAAATTGAGTAGGTTAAGAATCCAAAGTTTAGGATTAAAATGCTAAGCGTAAAAATTAAAGTTAATACTGTGTGTTAATTGGTTAAGTGGCTATATATAGCCTTGGCACATGATCCTAGGTCTGATTTTGGGTGCCTCCTTAGTAGGATTTTCTGAGTTTGAACTCTCTTTGCTGCCTTCTTCTTCCTTGCTTGGGAACTCACCAAAGAAACTACCTTTCTTCCATTTCCTTGCATTTAAACACCTTGGTTGAGTGTGGTTGGGTCTTGGGGTGAATGTTTGGCCTTCTTTTCTGAGTTGGGTGAGCTGCCTTGTGAGATTAAGGTGCTGAGTCTTCTGAGTTGTGAGGTTGGGGCCTTTGTCTTGTGTGTGGAGGCTCCAAGAAGCTTCCTTTGTGAGAAAAGGGCCAAGCTTTGGTAGCATTTTCGTGCACCCTTGAAGTCAGTACCTTGGAGCTGTTGTGTGAGCTCCAAGAGCACCCATCTTGCTGAGTTTAAACTGTGGTAAGTTGTACCAACCTTGGTATTGAGTTTTGTTGCTTAAAGATGAAGTCTTGGTATGTTTAATGGATTAAACAAGTAACCAACTGTCATTTGAACCTAAAACAGATGAAAGATACATGCTTTAACGTTTTAAAATGTTAAAAATGGAACCTTGAAAGGATATCTTCCGAAATGCAGAAACTGCATTTTGTCGCGAAATATCCGGATATTTGGTCAACAAATATCCGGATATTGCCAGTGAGATATCCGGATATGCCCCCGAGGAATATTCGGATATCCTGGGTTTGCGAGGAACAATAGCGTAATGTTCATCCGGAACTGATCTATGGGTTTGTGGACCCTAGTTTGAGGAAGTTAAACTTCTGTAATTAATTAATGTAAGTCAGAATCATATGATTAAGGGCTTATGGCTTGTGTGAAGCCTTAAGATGTAAAACGTAGGAAATGCGTTGTCTTAATATTGTATGCTTGCGGAGCATGTTTATTGATATATTATTGGTCCATAACAGATTGTGAATCTGCTGTATTTGGACTTTGAGCTGTGGACTCTTGGCTTTGGGTGTTAGCTTGCAAGGTAAGCTTTCGTGTCCTCGGTTTAGCCATGTTGTGGTTCCACCATGTCCCATGGGGGTATGGTTATATGCATGTTGCGTTACATGCTTTGGATATTTTGAAATGCTTTTGAGCTGATATGTGCAATGACTTATAATATGTATGTGATGTTTCCACTTAGTCGGTAAGCCTGAGTATGTGGCGTCATACAAGATGGTGAGTCCGTGGGTGGGTGCAAGTAGCGTTTTGCATATTGTGTGGGTAATAGACGTATTCCTGCATTTCTCTGATCAGTAGAATAGTATTGACACACATGACATGATTATCTGCTGCATTGCACTGTTTTAGAAATGATATTGATGAACTGCTTTTAAACTTATATTGCACATGTAAGTGAGCTTGGGGTGGAAGATCCTTGAGGACCCCTTGCCTTACTGAGATTTCTTGTTTAGAGATCTCACCCCACGTTTGGGGAATGCTTATTTCAAGTTCAGGTAGTATGGTGACTGATGCCTCTGGTGGCAGGAGGCCAGAGCTTGGTTGATGATATTACTGCTTATTTGCTAGCATGATTGGACTGGATGCTGTTTATGTTTTGCGCATTATTATTCTGTTGTTGATGTTGAGACTTATGTTGGACTTTGTTGCCTTATTTGGGTGAGCATGTGAGTTGTCCATGCCACTATGTTGTTAGTACTCTTAAGTCGAGTTGTATAAACTGCTAGTGATCCGGTCTATGTGTTGTAGTTCCGTGACTAGAGACATACATTATTTTATTTTAATTAATGAGGTATTTTAGTTAGCTGTTTTATTGCAATTGCATACAGTCGATGTTTTATTAATTGATTAATAAGCAAGTTGGTAATGATAATGACTTCATAATTGAAAAGAAAAAGATATTCCGCATTTTTAATTAAGCACAACTTAATACGATAGTATGATAACATTACCGGATATATACAGGGTGTTACACATTGCAATAGCTGCAAAATGTCTTACCCCTGCAAGGCTAGGCTACATTGGCTCTTCCTCATAATAATTGACTTCCTTCTCTCCCTCTCCCTCATGAGACCTATAAATACCCCCTCAGTCTGCATTATGAACACACACGATATCACTATTGTATGAGCCGCTATCCTGTTAACTTGAAGAGTCATTGTAGTCACTTTACACCACCCCCATTGTCTTGCACAGTATGTCGGATCCTTTGGTTCAACCTTAGTTCATACTATTACTGTCTAAGACACCCTTATATTGATTATCACATCCCTTGGGTTATACCACAGTAACAGTTCAAGATCAATCCTCATTTAATTGTTAATTTGCACAAAAAAATTTAGTAAATTTTTAAACCCCAAAAACCTACACCATAAGTAAGTTTAGTTTATCTTCATAAAACTTACGGGAAAATGTGTGTCATTTTAAATGACATGTAAGAAATTTCGTGATGAGATTATATGAAATTAGAACACCAAAAGATTTAGGCTTATTTGTTGAAGACATTATTCTTGATTTCTTGAAGACTTATTGTTTCCTCTAATGCTCCTGCAATGGAAAGCCTAGGATCTTCCTCTGCAATTCACATCACTCCCTGATCACAACCGTCAATGGGGCAAGTTGTGGAGTAACAGTTTTTTAACACGTTGTGAATGCAGAGGGGACCTAGCCAAACTTATTAACCCTAGTCCCCTTCCCATCATGAGCCTATGGGTTAGGCCTACACTGTTACCTACATTAATCAGTTTACAGATATCCAAACTCAAACAAAAGGATCACTTAATTAAATGGGCTTTATACTGCACCCCCATATGGATAATGACTTAGCCCGTTTTTATCAAAACAAGAAAAACTACAATTGATTAAAGCCCACAATTATTATAAAAATTTCTAACATTCTCCCACTTGGGCAAAATCAATCGTAAAATTTTAATTTAAAAAAGAAAAGGAAAACAAGTTATTTGAAAATGACTCTCAGGCTAAGGACTAATTCTTATAATGTGGCTACATTTTAAGAAAAACACATGATCCAAGGTGCGATATCTGAATATGACTCCATCCAACTAAAATCAAATAACATTGAATCAGGCGGTGATTATACCCTTACCGATATAAGACCTTCCACGGTCACAAATGTTACTTGACTCCGTCGACTAGTCATTAGTGTGGAGTGTAGCAAGAAAATAACATGCCAATATGATCAAATAACAGCCAAATTGCTATTTTCTCTGTCAGTCCTAAAATTTCTCTCAAATGCTTTAAAGCCAGAGAAATTCCATGGTTTATCAAAAAACCATCATATAATCAAATATGGTGTCGACTATGGGTCCTGTAGTCCTAACAACATCATTATGTCTCAAACTCCTATATAGTGTCAATCACATACATGATGGTTTCAACGACACTGAGTTCCAAAATCATGCCTCAAACTCCAATATAGTGTCAGCCACAGGCATGGTGGTTCTAACAACACTGAGTTCCAAAATCTTATTATCATGCCTCAAACTCCAATATAGTGTCAACCACAGGCACGGTAGTCCCAACGACACTGAGTTCCAATATTTCACAATTACAAACACAAATATGCAATATATACAATAACAAAATTCAATACCTAATCAGTTGCTCCATAAGAGATTTATATATCAACCAAATATCCATTACGTCTGTAATAAACAATTCAACATGATAAGTAAATAACAAAGAACTCAAACTCCCACTAACCAAGCACATCAAAGCAACTCACAATGCACATGTTCTTCACAATACCATGGGCCTAAGTCCTTTGGTTAGAGAGTCGATTAACATTCTCAATAACTAAGTCATCCATATACAATACAAGAAAAAAGACTTCTCTCCCACTGATCTTATGGTAAATATACTAACAAAAATTATTTTTATCATAGCTCAAGAAAGTCACTACCTCATCAAATCACCATTCATGTAAAATAAAATTCATGTTGATTTAAAACGAATATAGAATTCAAAATCCTTCTCAAAGAGGTCTTATAGAAAATTCATTTAAAAATAAACCCATATCCTGACATTAAAAACTAAGCAATTATCACTGACTCGACAATAACTTCAAGATCACACAAAATTAATCATATATCTCCCACTAAAAAACATATCAAATATAATCTCCACATTAACTATAGGCTAACTTTAACGTAATACCTTATCAAGAACAAAATTCATAATAAAAAATCTAGATCTCATATCTATTTATTATAATTTAATCCAATCGATAATTCTATTATGACATTGCTATCATTCATATCATAAGCATATTTATTACAAAAATGCAATTATATTAATTATGGGCAATGAAATAATTTTAACGAAATAATTAGCATATTATAAACTCTCATTTGGGCAGAGTATATAGTACATAATTTTTTTACATTATTTTAAATTTTAACTCAATGCAAATTTGAAAATTGATGCATACAATAACTTTCTTTGGACAGATAATTGCAAACAATAATTTTTATTAACAAAAAACACTGATGATTCACAAATAACATTATGAATAATCACACCTAAATAATATGAAAAACCTTATAACATATGTTTCCCAAATTCAAATTGCATTTACTAAACTACAATCTGTGTCACAAATTTCAATCCACAATATCAGCAATTATATATCTTAGCTCTCTAATCAAACTTAATTAACAAAGCATATAAAGTCTACGCTAAAATTGTGAGAGAAAGTACTAACATTATAATAATAAAAAATCTATAATAATTTTCATTATTTAAAATTAAAAAAAGTCATAAATATTTTTCACAAAATTAAATATGAATGATAGAAAATAATTCCAAAAAAATATTTATGTATATAAAAAATTAAAATAAATATTTCAAAATATTAATTCCAAAATGAATCAAACATCTATTTAAAGAAACTAAAATTAAATTCATTATTAAGGCAAAAATAGGTAAGCATCATAATAAACTAAAGGACAATATACACATTCAATTTAATCAAGATATTATAATGAGGCCAACATAATAGTGCATTTCCCTTTGGGCAGAATGCACTAACCAAGGTTAAACCAAGGCCAGAACCTCATATGAGTTAATCAATGAGCACAACACTGGGTTTGAAAAACTATCCCCTTTGGACAGATAGATTCCTAGACCAATGAACCTCCAATAACTTCATCTACAGCCTTAAGAAGAAGTTTCTCAGGATGAGTTAATCATTGAGCACAACAAGGCCAACATAATAGTACATTTCTCTTTGGGGAGAATGCACAAACCAAGGTCTAACCCAAGGTCAGAACCTCAGAAGAGTTAATCAATGAGAACAACATTGGGTTCGAAAATCTATCCCCTTTGGGCAGATAGATCCCTAGCCCAATGAGTCTCCAATAACTTCATCTGCAATCTCAAAGAAAATTTGCTCAATGAGCATACACTGGCTTTAGAGATGCATGTGTCCCCTTTGGGCAGATAGATCACCTAAACCAATGGACCTCCATTAAAATCATCCCAAACAAATTTACAGTTATAACACACAAATACCCCCTTTGAGGAGGAAATTGCATGAAATAACCAAAATCATTCCCAATTTTTTTTTTGTATTTAATCAATTCAAGCGAAAGCATGCATCTTAATAAACAAAAAAAAATATTAGAGCAAGCATATAAGGCTTATCTCTTTCCCACAAAAAGATATTTATTACAAGAATTTATTTATTTATTTTAAATATATTATAAAATCATATTTAATTATAACACCACACAAATAATATTTGATAAAATTAGGTCAGTATTGGGCTCACAAGTGCCTTATGCACCATAGCCTGTAGATGAGCTTTACTCAAAAAAATCCAAATAAGTTTTCTTCTCCACAATCAAATCAATCATCACAGAAATAAATTGCATCCATAAATAATGCTTAACTTTAAACGAAGCAGTTTCATCAAAGTTATTATGGATTCATGCATTTTTATTCATGTTGAATATTGATATGCCACCAGCATATGTATAAATCTAAGCCAAAAAGAGAAAGAATTTTGATCAATCCTGTATAAAAAGGGCTAGAATAACTGATAATTTGATAAATCTCAATCAGAGATCACGCAACTAATTTCCTTTTGATTTTGTAGGAAAATAGGACAAAAAGAAGCCCAAGTCGAAGTTCCCAAGATGAAGCCCCACGCTACTAGCGTGGAACTTGCGCTAGTAGCGCTAGAGTTAAAATTCATCCAGAGACATCCACGCTCTTAGCGTGGAACCCGCGCCAGTAACGCCAGTCATCTTTGCATTTCACGCTTACAGCGTGGGAACCACACTAGTTGCGTGAATTTCCAGTAATGTGAATAACACCCACGTTATTAGCGTGGGATCCACGCTAGTAGCGCGGGAGGTGCGGACAATCAGCATTAAATCTTTTTCTGTATCAGCGGAAGATTAGATAGAGATTTACGACGAAGATTCAATCAAGATATCTGAGCAAGGCACAAAGTCTATAAATAGAGGCTTAGACTCCCAGAGAAAAACATCTTTGGCTGGAGAGAATTCTTCACGCTAGAGATCAGGATTCCGACGGAGTTGAAGATCGAAGAACATTGATCTTCTTTCTTCTTCTTCTTCTTTTCTTTTTCTTTCATGAACAATTTCTATTTTAATTATTTTAAGTCAGCTATGTCTGGCTAGTTTGTTTTTGTAGTTGGGATCACGGACCCGATGTGAATCCTTTATATTTTCTGTATTGATATTTTATAAATTAATTAGTTAGTTAGTTTTATTCTACCTGGTTTAATTTTTCATATCCTGTTTAGAACTGATCACTCTAAATTATAGGGCTTTGAGGGTTAGGACTCACAATAGACATATTGGGGTTTTAGTCTAGACAAGGGTAGAATAACAATTTGTGTATGATCTAGACATAGGCTTACATAGATTGCAGACTCATAATTCATTTGCTTAATGCTTAATTCAAGAGGGATTACTAAGACATTAGGATTCTAATTGGATTAAAGGGTTGAAATCACTAAGACATTAGGGTTCAACTATTTTATAGAGAAATAATGAATTTTCTGAGCAAACAAATTTATTAATTATAAAATACAATATATGAATATAAGGGAGGATCGGAGGTGAAGTGCATTCTAACTACATCCTTTTTATAAATTTTTCATCAATATTTTCTCGCGTTCTTGATCTTTTCTTGCATGCGTTCAAAATTAATTGTCATTACTTTTCTGTTTTAAATTTAATTGTTTTAAAATTCTATTTTGAATTAATTCCTTTCACAACTCAAATCAATTTTATTTTCCAACTTAAAGGGAATAGTTAAACTAGTACTTGGTGCATTAATCCTCGTGGGAACGATACTCTACTTATCACTTTATTACTTGAAACGAACGGTATATTTGCCGCTTTCGCAACAAATACAATGTACGTATCCCACATGGCTACCAAATAACTTTTATTTTAAATTATTGATTCCAAATAGTTTCAAACTAAATATGAAAACACCAATTGTAATTTATTTATTTCTATCCAAATTTTTTTTTTTTGGTACATTGCCAGGAGGTATCCCCATTCAACATTCTCTGGGCACCATGCCCTCGGGGTACGGCCCGTTTGGGCTAGCCCCTCATTGTAACAGTGGATGCACTAAGTTTCGCAACCGGAGAAAGGACGAGACTAATCCCTCAACCGAAGATTTTTGGCTTATCCTCTGGCCCCCAAAGATTTTCCAAGAAACTGCTTGAGGCAGGGTTTGATCCCTGCACCAAGCAATCCCTTGGGAGCTCAGCTGCCAACTGAGCTACCCTTGGGGGTTTCTATCCAAATATTTTCATTAACCCACAAATACGAAATATATTTTGAAGCATTTCAATCAATTCCATCAAAGGTGTCAAATCAAATAATAATAATAAATTTATCTGAATACAAATGTATAATTAATTGATTTGATGATTGTATCATTGATGTTATATTCTCTGCCATATAATCAACAATTATTCCAAATGCAATAGAAATAACGTCACGGTATTTCTATCAAGATAAATCACCCAACAAATATTATAATAAAATTTATTTGGAAAACATATATATAAAACCCGCACATGATCATGAAACATACCATCAAAACAAAAAAAAAAACCCAAAACAAATAAAAAAAGAAAATACCACCTCAAGAATACACCAAATGATATTGTTACACAAACAGTATTGTACTATATCAAATTGCGTTACATAAAAAGTTATTCAACTTTATAAAAAATTAATGGATTTAAAAAATCACATTTTACAAAGTGTCTTGGAAATCTAATTTTGATTTATTAAAAAAACAAAACTTGATTTAAAAATCATATAATCAAGAATAAAGGAAGATAGTAAAACTAATCCCAAAAACCTGATCATGTTTAATAATAAAAATTGGGTCCTAACTCATATAATTTAGGTTTTGATACCAAATGTAAGAAATTTCAAGATGAGATTATATGAAATTAGAACACCAAAAGATTTAGGCTTGCTTGTTGAAGACATGATTCTTGATTTCTTGAAGACTTATTGTTTCCTCTGATGCTCCTGCAATGGAAAGACTAGGATCTTCCTCTGCAATTCACATCACTCCCTGATCACAACCGTCGATGGGGCAAGTTGTGGAGTAACGGTTTTTTAACACGTTGTGAATGCAGAGGGGACCTAGCCAAACTTATTAACCCTAGTCCCCTTTCCATCATGGGCCTATGAGTTAGGCCTACACTGTTATCCACACTAATCAGTTTACAGATATCCAAGCCCAAACAAAAGGATCACTTAATTAAATGGACTTTATACTGCACTCCTATATGGATAATGACTTAGCCCGTTTTTATCAAAACAAGAAAAACTACAATTGATTGAAGCTCATAATTATTATAAAAATTTCTATCATGACACACCTTATATTTTTTCACTCTCATAAAGAGATGAGACTCACACCTTTAAAATTTTTTCCACCCATTCTCTCTTATATAATTTATCTTTTTCTCTCATTTAAAATGATACAACTTTATATTTTTTAAAATAATACACATTTTTTCCTAAAGCTTAATTCCCATCTAAACCGCACCTTGGGGCTGAATGCGTTTTACTATTGTTAATGATGATAAACCTCACTTTATAAGACAAAACACTATAAAAGATTCTAGTCATATCCAGTGAGTGACCGCTTTTGAAATTAGGGCTAGTTTGGTAGCTGAATTTTTTTTATTTTTCCGGGATTTCTTGGTTGAGTAAATAAGAATGCATCGTTTGGTACATAATTTTTAAAACTTTTTTGAAAATCTGATTTTTCCGAAATTTTCTTTTGTGTGTAATTTTTTTTGAAAAAATCATCTAGGAATACCATCCAGAAGGTGGTATTTTAAGATTTCTATGGCAAAGGAAAATTTAATACAACTAAACACAACATCAACAAAATTAACTCAATATTTCCGAGAATATATTAGTCTACCAAATAACTTTTTGGTAACACAATACCAAACACTCTCTTACAGTTGTTTAGTTAATAAACTCCACTTTTCAATGTCCCATAATGTGCCACGAAAACTATTTTTGTACCACCAGCACCTAAAAGTAATTTAGGGTTTAAGTTTTATTATGTTGCTGCAAAGTAAAATCTTTTTGCAGCATACACAATCAATGGTGGGGTCTACAGTTGATTAAAAATAAAAATAAAAATGAAGTGATGTGATATTTTTTATGTGTGCTGCAAAATTCTTTTAGTTACTGTCACGTAACAAAACTTCAACCCAAGTAATTTATGTGCATAACCATCATCCTCGATAAAAACAAAGGTTTTAAAAGCATTTTAGCAAATTTGAAAAATAATTATTTTATCAAAATAATCCTTCACTAAATATGCATTCATTTAAAAGCAGCATCCAAAAAATGGTCCCAACTGTAATGTGTAGTCAACTGTGGTTGTCATACTGATGCTTGGAATTTGCAATATGTTCTTTTACGAAACAACCATACAATCAGAAAAAGCTTGTGTCTTTTAAGTGAATAAAGGAAATATCAATTATTAATTGTGTAATTAGGTAAATAAAAATTAAAAAATAACAAAAATTCTAAATAAATACATTTTTTAGATAAATCCTAATTAAGTGCATACTCTCAATAAATATAATTTTTCTTAAAGTAAATATCTCATTAGAGATAAGATTTGAGGTCATTGTAGAAGAGTATACTATTAACAAATAAAATTACAAATTTTTTTAAAATGAATTCTATATTTTTTCTTTACAAGATGAACATTTTTGATTTTTGATTTTTTTTTACAAAAACATATGACCCGACTGGGTCATCGATTTTGCCGAGTTCGATCGGATCCAATGCATGTCGGTTCGATGACCGATTCACTAGGTTCCGGCTCGACCAGACCGGGTTTTGTTACAACTAAATAAATAATTAGGTTAAAGTATTTTTGTTTTTATGTTCAGCGCTTTAATCATTTTATCAGAACAATGACCATTTTGTCACACTTCAGCAAATTATTTACCAGACTGTCACACCAACAGTAAAATTTCCCGGAAGGCCACGCGACATATTTTGCTTCACTGTGCAGGGAAATATGTTTGCATATAATTCGCTCCACAGTGTAGCGAATTATGCCATGTCAGGCTGCACAGTCAGCAAAAATGACACGTGTCAAGCAGGCAACAATACATAATTTGATACACTGTGTAGCGAATTATATGCAAACATATTTCGCTGCACAGTGTAGCGAAATATGCCGTGTGACATTCCAGAAATTTTTATTGTTGGCCTGCTTGACACGTGTCATTTTTACTGACTGTGCACCCTTACATGGCATAATTCGCTATACTGTGTAGCGAATTATATGCAAACATATTTCGCTGCACAGTGTAGCGAAATATGCCGCGTGACATTCCAGAAATTTTTACTGTTGGTGTGGTAGTCTGGTAAATAATTTGCTGAAGTGTGGCAAAATGGTCACAGTTCCCATTTTAGGGATTTATTAATCTCATGTTGCATGAGATGCAACAGAGACAAGATAGTGGGGTCTGCTACTCTTTTGAAAAAAGAAAAACGAAAAAAATAGTGGACCCCACTATTTTATCTCTGTTGCATGAGATAATTATTTCCCACCATTTTATCATCACCGACATGAAATATTAGTTATGCGGTTCTTGTAAAATAAAATTTTATAATTTATTGTTGTTTAAATTCAACAACCAGCCCGTCTAGCTCAGTTGGTAGAGCGCAAGGCTCTTAACCTTGTGGTCGTGGGTTCGAGCCCCACGGTGGGCGTTTATTTTTAGATAATGTTTGCCCAAATTTTAATTTTATCTATATTATGAACTCATAGCATAGGCGTTGTTGCTTGGGTTCGTGGGAGGACACATGTTAGTTTAAAGTCAAACTGCCCAAATGATCAATGTAATAGATAATTTAAGAGTAAACACCTTTTTTAGTATCTGTCAATATCTACGAAGTCCTTTTTAGTCCCTGTCAATAAAAAAAGATCAAATTGGTCCCTGAAATTATAAAAAAAGGGCCATGTTAGTCCTTATGTCAACTTCCAAATATGTAGAGTGTCCCTTTTCTTGTACTTTCAGCGGGACTAAAAAGGGTGTTTACTCATAATTTAAAATGAAAATAGTCACAAATACTCAAACGCATAAGGAAGGGTGAAGAAAGATAATGGCCTTTACAATAAAAGCTCCAACCATGAGTTCAGAACCCAATTGTGTATATTTGTTTTTTCTTCATAAAATATAATACTATTGAGTTCATAATGTTAGTTCATATGAACCTAAGAAGATTATTAGAGGAACGTGATGAAAGATGAAATTTGGGGTGGCTATCATTTTTATTTTATTTTTTTTTGGTTTCTAGATGTCGCCACTTCCATATTCTCTTATATTTTTGTGATTATGCTCGACTCAACCGAGTTACTCGATTAATTGACGAACCAGTAAAGAAATATTTTTTATAAAATATATTTTCTTCTTTATAGTTTGTAGATTACAAGGGCTCTTAAAATAACATATATATTACTAGAAAAATTGTATTTGTTTGTACCCTAAAATTTCCTTGGGTTGGGTGTTTGTGGCTTTAACCTTTTTTTGTGTGTGGACACATGCGGCTTTAACTTTTAAATGGTCATTTCTACAGTTTTACTTTTAACCAAGCTCTAATGAAATGAAATGCCCATTACTCCAAACTTAATACATGGATATAAAGTTCATTGCTTTGGCTATCATTCTAAATTTTCATGGTCAACAATGCCATATCTATGGACCCCGAATTTCCTTTTTCTTTTTATCTTCCAATGAGTGAAACCGTGACATTATAGACAATTTACCATTAACCCTGTTACTTTTTCAATTGTTTTCTTTATCACTATCACATTTCCCCCCTTTCCTGATTCTATTTTCTCCATACTGAACTTGTGACTAGTTCTTATCCTTGGAATAATTCAGCTAGCAACAACCTTGTCAACCCCACCACATTAATGTGTAGACAACAGAGGATATCAATATTCTGACGAGGAAGTTGATGTTCCATAATGCATAAATAGCCCGTGAAGTACATAACTCTGAAAAAAATTGCCACCCCAATAAGTAACGCCACTCCCAAATTTTGTCCATAGAAAACAATGCACTAGTAGTCCCTACAAGCACATGGTAATGGTGGCCCACAAAAATTAAAATGTTACAAAATTAGTATCAAACACCTTACTCTATTTCAATTAATAACTAAGAAGAATTACATTCCTAAGCACCAAAAGAGAGATTCCAAGCTACAAAAGGCCATGTTTGAGAAACAATCTTTATGTTCTAATTTTAGTTAGGAAGATAACACAGTAAACTCAATACGTAGTAGCAAACAAAGTAACAACAAACAAAAAGAGATAGGTGGTTGGAGGTTGGTTGATGAAGAGTGATCAGAGATTTCAGATGAATCCACAGCAAGAGGCATTCCATCACTGTTTAGAGTGCAAGATTGAGGGTCAGAGCCATCAGTGTTCAACATCAAAGCACGAAGAACCCCAGAAACTGTGTGAATATAAGCTGTCTGATTCTTAGCCAGAAGCCATGTCAACCCCATTAGCTCACAATCTTTGTTGTGGATCTTGGTGGTCCTTTCTTCTGCTTTGCTTGAATTTGAAGTCTTCTTGTTAAGCTACGTAGAAGTAATATTTCAATTAGAATATCAAACAGAAGTGGCATATATGAGTGATTGTGCAAGAGAGGTTTGGTGCACCAAAGCTTCTTAAATAATAACATCTTGGTTGGTGCAACATCCACTCATAGAAAAATGGTCATAGCTGCACATTAAGGCTAAAAAACTACCTAATCAAAGATGTTGTTAATAGTGTGACAAAATGCAATTATTGATTTATTTATTTTTTTAGGGAAGCATCAATCCAGAATAATATCTTCAAATGCAACAAACAACATTTGTTACACCCTGCATAAGACATAATATTTTTAGATAATAATGTAAGGTTATGAAACAATTGCAAGGATTTTAGCTATAAGGGACCGCACTTCTGCAAACTGCAAAAAATCAGAAACTAGAGAGAAAAGTCCAACATAAGTTGTCATCTAATCCTCAAAACTGTATGCTAAGTTGGAAATGTGATTCTGATCAATGTCAGACAATAAGATGAATAACTCAGAAGATTCAGAGGGATTTTACTCATTCGATGCCAATTTATAAGGTACATAGTACATGCGACAGAAAAAAAGCAAGAGATTAAAATTAAAATTCTCTGTTATGAAACCATCATTTATGACTGGGGCAGGCAAAGAGCAAGAACAGTAAAATTGTTTGAGGCCTTTAACATTTAACAAATAACACTATTTGTAGTAATAAATTAAGCTTGTTTCATATATGATCATATTGGTTGAGTCAAATTTCTGCTTAATCCAAAAAATTCCGAGCAATTAATTTGCAACCAAAGTTATCAAAAAAAAAAGAAAAAAAAGAAGAGAATTACCAAAAAGAACTACTGCTAACTCAACTGTCCTCTTAATACCAAGAAACCAACTTCAATTTATTTTTGAAGCAACAAGATAGCTACATTGCATATGCTTAATAATTTCTGGCTATGTTCAGGTTCATTAAAAACTTTATTTTAAGACACTACAGTCTAGTCCTTTTTTCCCCTAAATTTTCAAGTGACAAAAATGGTTGTTGTGCTACAAACTGTACCACTAATCCATTATTGGTACTGTTCATGTTGGTGACCCACACAACTCCAAAGGCGCATAAAGAATGGTGCACAACTTAGAAAGCAACCAATATACAATCAAATAAAAGCAAGAAACAACTTTCCTAATTACCAAGCATGAAGAAGATGAAGATGAAACCCTAATCATCTTGTTCTTCTTTAATTTTCAACAAGATTCATCAAAATGACCACCAAAACAGACAGCAGAGAGAAAAAAAAGATTTTTTTTTTAATTTATAAAGAAAACTCACCAAATAGAGACTATTTAAGCACTTAGAACACCCTCCAAGACCAGGGAAGCCATTGACATTTGTGGTGCTACTCAAACAATTCTTCTCTAATCTTCTCACACTTGCATCCCCAACAAGTTTCCCACTTTGGGAAACTGAAAATGCATCACTGCAGCTCAAAGGGTGCAACCTGATGCCACAGTAGCAATACACCACATCACAAGTCTCATTTGGCTTATTCAGCTCAACCCCTCTCACTTTCAAAGCCTCTCCCAATCCATTCACACATGTTTCTGAATCATCAGGCAACAAGGGCATGTCATATGATGATGATGATGTTGTTGTATGGCTTTGGCTATGGCTTATTCTGCCAAGTGCAGTGGCAGAATATGCATAGTACAACCATGCTGCAAGCACAGGGCAACACCTGCTACGGTGGAGCTTCATGTCAGCACCACCATCTTTGGTGGCACCACATGCACTCTTTATCCCATCAACAAACTCATCAGATAGCTTCAGAGGACACCCTGCAACATCAGATTGTTCTGGGAATGCAGGGATTGTTGCTGGCTGAGATGGGCTTTGGAAAATTGGCTTAAGGGTTGTTGCTGAATCATCAGGGTCAGGGAGACACAGATAACTAGGGAAGATAATGCACAAGAAAAGGGTCATCATGAATAGTGTCCATGGCAATGACATGGTGTTTGAGAGGGTCTAAGGCTGAGGTAAATGGCAGAAAGTTCTTGTTTTTCTAACTGAAAAGAAGAGAATATTGGTGTTGGTTATATGGG